>NW_020449241.1:442471-556587 GCF_003343035.1 Apteryx rowi | reverse complement strand
GCCCGGAGGGCTGCGGGGGCTCCGCGCCTCGCTGCCCCCCGGAGGGAGGCGACCCCGCTGTCGCTGGCCGGAGACCGCATCCAGCCGGCAGCACGGAGCAGCAGCCCACAGGTGCCTGTCCCACGCTCCTCCCGAACCGTACTCGCCTCCCAGCGAGACCTCTCTTATTCCTTCTCTCGGCACCATCGCTCCCCATCAGCCGCTCCCCTCGCTTCTGTTTCTTCCCTCTGCCCCTTGCCACCCCCGTTCACCAAGGGACCGTTGTTTTGGGAGAAAGCTGAAAGTCATTTCACTTTACAGGCTGTTGCAGCGGGGACGGGCTCGTCATCGCTCAGGCCTTCGCGGCAGGGGGTCTGCAGCCCAAGTGGACTCTGGAGAACGGGAAGCCTCTGAAGGGTCACGCCGACAAAGAGCACCGCCAAAACAGCGCTTTGCGGGAACGAAGAACAGACGTACCTGCTGCTGGCGCTGGAGAACGGGCTGCCAAGGCAGACGCACGCTTCTGAATGACAGGGCATAACGCTGGGAGACCAAACTTCCCTTTTTGTTCGCAATTTGACTGCAGGCATTCAAGTTGGAAGCTCTGAGCTGTAATCAGCTAAGCCATCCGTGTGTGCAGGCGATGAGACTGCGAGGCACTGCTCAGGAAAGAAAACTATCAGCTGGGGGCAGACATCTTGCTCTGCCTGTCCACTCTTTCCCTGGGATGTGACCAAACAGCAAAATTAATCTCCATCTGGGAACAAATTCGTGTGCGGGTAATTTGTGAGCTTGCAAACCACAGCAGTAAAACAGCGATTTAAGTTTTTGTCTGATTCTAGGAGATCAAGCTTGTAATAGCTCGAGAATAAGACTTAAGCTGCTTTACATATTCCTTCATATGCAGGATCCTTAAAACATCTGTGGTTACTGTACCACGTAGGAGAGAGAGCAAGTATTAACCTTGCGGGAGGAGTTAATAGTTGCTGAACTCAGTGGATACCGACATGTGCCGCGTGACAGGGTGTTAACCTTTTGTCAGTGTGACCCGACACATTTGACTAAACCATTTTTCCTGGCCCCAATCTCTTACCAGCACTGCTGTGTCACATATTTATTACAAGACTAATAGCTCTTCCTGCATAACAGGCTGCTTTGGTGCAAACCTTGAGCCATTTGACAATGGCTGCCTCAGACATTTTGCTATCCGTAACTGGTGGGTGATAAAAGATGAATAAAGCTGTCAAATATCCTATTGATTATGTGATTGAGATACACCCCGATCGCTCTTCTCATGTTGAGTTTCTTCCATTCAATTTCTTTCCTGGGTTCTGGGTTAGGATGCAAAGGAAGGATATCTTCAAAATGGTCCTGAACTTGCAATCTATCAGCCAGATCTGCTCCAATCCCACCATGTTCTAGTGAAGAATACAATTCTCAGAAAAATTATTTCTTTCGAGCCTCAAGTCCCACATCCTTCCAGTGTTAAATTATGATGTTTGTGATGTTGAAGGCCTAAAGAGTTTCCAGCTATTGCCTTCTTGTCTATTTTTGGAGGGAGACGTTGGTGGGAAATCCATCAAGTTCACACAGTGATTGGATTAAGCCACAACTGTGGTCATGACATTAAGGTAGCAAGTGGGATTTGAAAGATCTGGGTTTAGTTCCCAACTCCAGTACCTAATTCCTGCCCATTTTTTACTTTATAAGACAGAATTTATTCAGTTTGAAGAGTACAGGATAAGATGGCAACAAGATCATATTCCTCCAACTTAGATGTCCCAACTTACACGTCCCTTTCAAAATCATTGCTTTATTAGAATGAAAGATGGATTTGCATTGCAAAATTCCAACCCAGAGACTGGATATTTAACAAAAATTCACGATACCTTAGATTTCTGCATTCTTGGTTCTTATGTTACCATGAACACTTCAGTTCCAGTTTCCGTTCTTTTGCTCCAATTTGGCAAAATATGACATCTGGTCAGAAATTCTTCAGCAAAACAGGTTTACTAGGCAACACGATGCCTCACAAATTCTTATTCTTATTATTATAAAGTTTTGTCAAAAAACATCCATTTCAGTGGACTTAAAATAAATACAGGAAAAACCCCAACTTGTTTAGTAACAATGTTCATTTTCTGCACATCTGGTGGAGAAAAGAAGATTGTAACTGGATGTCAAGCCAGTCAAAGTCTGCGCGTGCCACAAACATAAGACCAGCTACGATGAACTTTAAACCGAGATCTGTGGTTGCTCCAGAATAAAAAGAGGGGCATCAGTGCCAACATCGTGAAGCAGAAAGAAGGGCTTTGAGAAGAGAAGTGGGAAGGAGAGAAGGGAAAACAGAGGCAAGAGTTTTTACACTTTAGCAAAAACGCTTGCCAAAGAAAGACAAGATGATCAGTTGGGTTTGAAAGCTGGCTGTTGGCACAACTAACTCCATGAGCTTTGGGAAGCCTCTTAACTTGCCTGGAAAGAGCCTAACAGTGCATATCTGCACCAAGAGAATCGAAGATACAGATGCTTATTCACAAACAGAGAGAAACAGAATTGGTAAATGTTTGTAAAAAAATTACATTACATTAATTTCCATTCCTTAAACATAGATGTCTGAGCCGCCAAGAGCACCGAGGCGCCGCTCTCCGGCCTGGCAGCGCGCCTTCGCGTCAGCCGGGGGCCGGAGCGCCACGAGCAGCTGGGCACGCACAGGAGCAAGCCCCGCGAGAGGGAGCAGCGGCAAGGATGCTGCAGTGCACAACTGCAGGGAGGGACCGAGCGCACTCATCTCGGAGCAGGCAGAGTTTGAAATGGAAATGAGGAGAAGCTCGCTCTGTCACGCTACCCAGCAGCTACAGTGAACGTTGCTCTAAGACAGCAGGGAAGCAGGCAGCATGCAGCGCAGACCTTGTTTTGTTTCACTATTATTCAGCTCATCTCAGAGGTTCATTTAATWGTTACTAAAAAAGTCCCATATCGTAATGAAACATTAAGAAAAAGCTACTTCTACCCTCACATCTTGACACTGATATTGAGGTCTCCCTGCAGGCAGAGACTTCAGCTTCTGCACTCAAAGCAGAGCAAATTATCAGTTCCTTATACAACTCCTATCCCATGGGCTTGGAAACAAAATATCGCCTACAACGCGATGCAAAGGACTCCAGAGCCAGAAACTCAAAAGGCTTCAAATCCAAGCCACAGGTTAAGCCAACTGCTTCGTTTTGCAGTCAGGCATGTCTGAGAAGGCCTCAGGTTACTGTGCCTGCTCCACCCAAATTTCCCGCGGGAAGCCAAGGCCCCCTGCGCTGATGGGTTCCCATTCTCCCTGAACCTTCAAAACTGCCAGACGCAATTCCCAGGCAAGGAGGCCTGCAGGTGTCTGCCAAACTTGTGCCTCTGCCAAAAAGAGAAGTTTGACTTACCCTGTTATCACCCTGGGATCCCAGCTGGGATTTTCTCCTTCTTTCTTATGACTTTAGGAAACTCCTGGCTCTCTCAGGCAGGACATGTGACAAATATAAATTAAGAAAAAAAYTTAAAAATTGAGATTCGCATTGCCTAGTACTGCATCTGGATATAGTAATACTGCAGTCATTCAAGCCAGAAACAAAAGCAATACATACTTCTCCAGCCACAAACTAATTTTAAAAATCAGCTATTTCCAGACAACAGTTTATACTCTATTCATAAAAGTGGAAGGCTAGTAGCCGGAGGGGAAGTCATACTTAAAACTAATTTAACAATAAATCAATGCAAAAAACCCACAACACGTGCATGGTTATTTTTGCAGAAATAAAGATGCTAAATTCAGCCAAGAAATTATTTGCTGTGAATTATTCACTTAGTTGTCAGTTACTGAACATTTATAAAGGTTCTGTGGGAAATAGAAGAAAAAAAAATCAAGCATATGCAAAGCAAAACAGCATCAAGAGTCAAAGAAGTCTCCAAGGGAGACGAACTTCAATGCCAGAGTAGAGTAAACAAATGGAATTATTTACAGTATAACATTATCATTTGCGATGATATTTTATTCATTATTTAATCACACACTGAGTGTCCCTCATAGCCATGGTAGACTACAAAGCCATTTTGTTCCATCTTTCACCTGCCACGTATATAGGTAAACGATATGGTTTATTTAGCATTCGTTGTATACATCACGCAAGCTACTGCCTCCTGCTTACGTATAAAACTTACTCATTTCCCGCCACCTGTTAACGGGGGCACACAGATCTCAAGGCCGCCAGATATTCGTAGCTGAAGTGACCGAGTACCCACGACTCCACGTCGCTTTGATCTCCCAGGAGGAGGCCAGCGTGTCTCCCTCCACCGCTCTTCCTCTCAMGGAGCAGCAAAAACCCTCCAAGGAAATTCAAGTCAAGAGCCTGGGTGCTCTGGCACGCTGGGCTGAGACTGTATTAATTGCCACATGTTACCTTTATGGCAAACCAAATGGTTCACAAGAGCACAGCGAGTGTGGGAAAACGGACTTTTTTTACTGAAAGAGGTATTAGTACAAAAAACAGCAGCAATGCTATAAAACTCAGTACAAGAAAAAAATCATCCTGCTTATCACCGCTTGTCATTCATCTTGATTGCTACAGAATATTCTTAGTGGCAAGCTGAAGGAAAAGGAAGGTTTGCTATCAAAGAACGGTCTTGCACAACAGCCTAGAAATGATAAGATTTTTGTCCCAGCACAAAGAATTAAGCAAAGGAAGTAGAAGATCATGATTTTTTGCTGTCACTGGGTGTTTTCATTTTTTGTTGCTGTTTTCTGTAGAGTCTCACATTAAAGATGTCCAACATTTGCTCCAATATTCAAGTTATTAATATTAAGTTTCAAGAAGCTCTTGGTTTACTTTCTATTTAGCATAACCACAGGTCTCAGTCTAGCGCTATGCTCAAGCACCTCTTCACTTAATCTCCTAATTTGTGGGGGAAGGATGGGGGGTGGGTTCTGCTCAGCAATGTAAATCAGCCAAAGGAAGATACTGCCAGGATTAGCATAGTCCGGCTGCTACAGCTATTCAATTTGGAGACTAAAGGATGATTAAACCAATTTTCCTAGTCAATCAATCATTTTGATTGACTTGACAAAAAAAACAGGGAGCAAATCAGAATGTAAATTAATGAAATCAGTGGAATTATGTCACACTGCACCACTGAGAATGAGACCTTGCATTAGAAACCTTCCACTATTGCTGTGAAGGGAAGTCAACAAACGTAACAAAAGAAACGCTGTAATTAAGAGTTGATCAAAGTACTTTATCCCATCGAGCACTACCGTACAAAGTATAAYTTGTATGAACGCTTAAGGAAATAAAGAGCAATGAGGTTGCTTGAGACATCACAAGGCACTCAGCAGAGCCAGGAGCAGGAGGTGACATACCACTACCCATCCTAATTGATTAAAGAAGCTACCTAGGAAAACAGGTGAAAAACAACAGTCGCTGGTTAAAGCTGATCCAGGGTCTGCTATTACTACCAGTTTCATCTGCAGCAAATCCCAAGTACAACACTTCTGAGCTTCCTTCCTAACTCTTCCTGCTGTCAGCACGATCTCACTGCAGGTCCCCACCAGAACAATTACATGCTCTGTCTCCTTCCCTCTCTAATGTATTGTCTCATATAATGAAGGTGTTTGTAAATATTAATCGTCTCACAACGAACTAGGACCTTCAGATGGTCGGTGATTGTTGAAAATGAGGATTTTGCACTGGAAGAATGAACAAGTCTTGCTGAACAAATGGGAGCCTACAGGCTGTGAACAACCCCCTGGTCGTGTAACAGGGGATGTCATACTCAGTTTGACTTCGCTTCCCAAACCCGTCGGATCCCTGGTACAGCGTGCAGCCTAATGAAAACAGTGTTAGCTTCATTTACTGTAGGTGATTTCTCAATAACTGATTCACATTCCTCTAATAACCCATCCCCACCTTCCTCATCTCGGGCATGCATTGAGCCAACTGAGACCACAATACAGCCTCTGACACCGACAAACGCCTCTTTTTGATCACTTCAGGTTTTATGAATCTATCATACACACATCAAAATCAAACATAAAGTAAGGGAAGCATTAATTAAAGCATATCACACACAGACTTGACAGGACTAGGATTTAAGTATAAAACTGCCTGAAGAATTGTGATTCAATGTTTTAGTTTGTAACCCACTTTTTATATCATTGTGCAGAACTGAAAAAAGGAAGGCTTTTTCCCTCCCCCTCTTCTTCATCTGTTTTATTTTATCTTTCAACTCTACCTGGCAAGTCTGTCTCAGCATCATCTATGAAAAAAAGTGACAAATTGCTCAGAGTTGAAAGAGAAGAAAAACTTGTAAATGAGTTCCCTATTCTCATACCCCGCTCCCTAATGCCAAAGGCACAGAGGAGGATCTCTCGGAGAACATAGTTTCTCCTTCTCCACCTCCAGGTCTGAGAACTGCTCTACGCTATACAGCCCTCTGTGATTCTTTATAAGGATCATCCCAAATCACAGAAATATTTTAAAGTACAGCCATTCTGAAAAAGCGAGCAGGCATAGCCATCTTGATCATTAGGGAACAGTGAGGGTTGACTTACAAAAGGTTTGCTTTGAATGTTAATCTGGTGGGTATACAAATGCTTTGGACTGGAAATCTTGAGATTAAGAACACTTCTGAGATTTTCAATACTCCCTGCTTAAAGTTCAGCTGGAACCTGGAAGTCCGGAGCGACATGAAAGTTCCAAAGAATACAAATTAAACAAACCTTTAAATCTAAATATATATCTATCTAACATAAACCACATAACTGCTGCTACTGAACATCATGGAGGTGTCTGCTGCAGGCAGGAAGAGAAAGCCACGTGGTACAACCGCGGCTGTAATAGTAACCCAGAAGTGATCCAACAGGCTAGCACTGTATGTGGGCATACAACACACCCTGTATTAATTCTTTAAGTGCTTTCCAGTCCACCTCCCATCCTTTAATGTCAGAAAGGCTTATTAGGATATTGAAAAGGCCAACAAGGCCAGACAGTTGAGACCAGTGGAGGTCAGAGACACAACCTGAGAGTCAGAGCCTGCTGGGAGGATCATGCTGGCTTTCCTTTAATACATTGCCAGTACTTCTTCTCTTTGATGCCGGGTATATCTTCCTTCTCTCTCTCAATTTCAGGCTAGGCTTTTTTTCTTTTACTTATCTGTACGTAATCTTCTTCCGTTTCCTCCTCTGACTTGATATGCAAGGAAGAGAAATAATGTCTTTTTTATCAGTAGGACTTCATCACTTGCATTTTTTGATAAAAATAGCTACTCTCATTATCTTATGTGTCCACTCATGTGCCACTCGTATCCAAAAACACCTATCATCTGAGCCTTGGCACTGTGAAAGGATGCTCTGACTCCAGAACAAGAGGCAAACTTTTCCCCTAGGATGGCAAGAACCTTCCCTGGAAACTTTCCAGGCGTTTCCTGGAAACATAGGGCTGGCCCTTTGCTCACTTTGCAATCATCTGCAGTAGCCACACTCYGAGACCTTCAGATTTCTTCAGTTTTGATGATGAGTCCACTACCAAGGGATCTGCAGTGTGCTGCTCCTCACTTGGATGTGACAGGGAATGAAATTTCATTCACAGCAGGATTATTGTTATTATTACTGAGCCGGATACATCTGAAAGAGTGCAAATGTCATACCATCGCTCCTATACATCACTTTCCATTCTTTGCCATCTGATCCTAGAGTCTTCAGTCAAAACAGTTTCAGCATTCTCCATTATCATCTTCAAGTTTCTTTCTGCTGACCCAGTTTAATTTGAAACATGCATCTTCATGTTACTCCGCATGCGAGTTATTGAAGTTTGTGTGTGTCATTTGTCTTATTCCTCCCCCACCAAAAACATGTACATTTGGAAATTTGATATTCATTACTCTTTTTGACAGATCCTGATACAGCTTGCAACAGCTCCACAAGGCTTTATCTGCACTGGCCACATTGATTTATCAGATTAATTTAACTTCTTTGAAAAGACTTTAAGTATTAATCAACCCTATTGTGTTCAGAAAAATAACTCTAAATGCAGAAATGTTAATTAAGATCCAGGATTCTGATTTGGTTTATTGTAAAGATAAGGACAGCTCTGAAATTCAGTTCTGTGTTTGGCTTCCAAAAACTCAAAAAAGTTCAGGGGTCCTAGAAGCAGAAGACCATCTCAAACACCTCTCTTCCCAAAAGATATGCAGCTTGATTAGACCTCTGCCCTTGGTCTTCTCCTGCATTATCATAAGGACAAAGCAACCTACAATGACAGCATTAATAAGATAAGACTCATTATTTCCTGGTACAGGAGAAATGAAGGCTTCCAAACAACAGGAAAATGTACAAATAGAAGAGACTAAAAGATAGATACAGATAAAAGAGATTAAAACAAAACTAGAAAGTACTGGAAGAGGGAATCATTCATGAACAAATACACGAATTGTATTACAATGTGTATAGCATTTCTATTTTTTAAAGTTTTCCTCCTATTCTCAGTTAGTACCACCATTGCTTCATGAATAACGCCTCACTGTTTTCCAAGTAAACATGTGTTTGGTTAAGATGAAGTGAAATCCTAGGTTCTTGTCCTAATGCAAGTGATGTTAGCGGTAGCACATCTAAATGTCTGCAGGCAGTGTCCTTTCAGGGGTTTTCCACCCCTCAGTGGGGAGGAAGGGTTTGGATTCTGTGCGTGTTGCTATGGTAGCTACTACAACTGCTGCTTACAGGAATTTTTGATTTGCTCTCTGTATTCAAAACATACTTTGAAATAAGGTGAAGAATCAACAGTTAAAGGACTATTAGAGAGTCAATTAGTGGCTTCTTTATGTTCTCCAGAAAAAAAAAAAATAGCACAAGCGCTTAATGTCCCTTCTGCAGCTCCGTTGTGTTAATGCTAAATCACATGTAGTCTGTAGAGATCTTTCAGATCAGAGATTTGAAGCAGCCCTTATAAATAATTTAAATGATTTATATAATTAGATTAGAATGCTCTATACTTCTTTTTCTTGATAATTTCAAACATGAGTGCCTGTTATAAATGTGATCTCTAGTTGGAGACAAGCTGCATATTAAACAATATTTGAAAAAAAAGTATGAAAATAGATTTCTAAACATTGTGTGTATTTCTGGGTTTAAAGAGGTAATTTTCCCAGCTTGTCTCACTGTACAGATTTCATACTGGACGCAGGACCAGAATGCTACACTGCGTTTCCACATCTGCCACTTGACCGGATCTTGCCAGCTGAATGCGAGCAGAGCCTTTCCCATACCATCTTCATGCACTCTTTCTGAGTCATCGAAGTGTATTTCAGAGGCAACCTCTTCCTCGCGAGACAGTACATCGGACCGCATGAGTGGGGTTGTTACAGCCAAAGGTGACAGCAGGCTTCGAGTGGATCTTTGGATAGGTGCCCACACCTCTCCATTTTTGCTGAAGCATTTTTGTGCCTCCATTATTGTATTTCATTTCATTATGATAATTGTTCAATTTAAAAAGCAACACTAAAATTGATGTACTAGAGCAGGGTGAGGACCCGTCTATCCAGGATTCTGCCTGCTTTAGCCAAGACTGACACATGCAATTATGAGATCCAACTGGAAAGGGAATGGTTGATGCTCAAAAGACCTAAAGAGAGCGGGATGAAGCTGCAGGAAGGAGTTCTACTCTATAGCTAGCCCTGCACAGCCAGATAGAGAGGARGGCATGGAACAAAGTCTGCGCTGCTCAAGGAACAGCTTTGTTTTGCATTACTCTCGGAGGTTTTTGTCTGAATTAATAAACAATGCCCTGAGGGAAGAGGCTGGAAGAGACTTTGGCAAGATGTTAGCCCTTCCTTACTTGGGGAGACAAGCCAGCAGCCATACAGCAGTTACGGAATAATCTGCCCATAGGGAAGCTTCTTCTCAGCTCTCATTAGTTAGAGGTGGGGTTATACCCTCGAGCATGAAGCACGAATCTAGGAATTCTAAAAGCATTAATAATAAGAAACCCACTATTAGCATTGTTTCTCCTCCTTTTAATTGATCATAATGCAAATATATTAAAAAATGTTTAAAAGATACTTGAAAGAAATTCCATGAAACAATCCTCTCTGCTGGTATCACATTTAAATTTGTTACAATGTCTAAAGAAAATTAACTCACGTCTTAAATAATTCATGCATTTATTGGGTCAGAGGCTTTTTCAGATCTGATGCTCTGCCAATGGAAATGGCACAGATACAAATGAGAAATCAGACAGGAGCATCATCCATAAAGTTTGAAACTGGATCTAATCCCAGGCTTCTTGAAGTGGACGTGTTCTGACAAAAAGCTAGTTTTTAGGYTTGCTCTCCCTGAAATCAGGGAAGGTTTTTCCAACAGGTGCACTGCATTCAGGTCATTGAGTCATAAGAAAAGCTACACAGTTTGGCACAGTAATAATAGCCTGTACAAAGTTATTTGAATGCAGACAACAGTTTAACCTAACCACCAGCAGTATTAAAACAACATGCAATATCAGTAAACAGTCAACACTGACTTCCAAAGCTGAGGGCCACAGAGAAGAAAATATGAACAGTTTAAAGGGGGAAGTACTGCTGTACCCTTATAAAAAATGAGCATGGCAGTTATGGAGTGCACAGTACTACAGGTGCACTAAGACCCCAGAACAAAAGCAGCACATACCAATGACATATTTTTCTTGTTTCAGCTCCCTCCTATAGGCTGGTAAGCGCTTAACATTCACTGCAATGAATCGCTACCGGTCTGAGCGGAACCAGATGAGGGGATGCTCACGCACCAAGCTTGTGATGCAGCTCTGCTAACTCACCTCAGCTGTGGCCTTTAGCACCCCCAGCTAGTCCTTCCCCAGATCTCATATAAGCGGGGACTGCCAACCATGATGAACTGTGCCAACCCATGTGGTTGGTTTATATTGCAGACAAACATCCACTCAAGATTAGGTCAGGGCCACCAAACTCACTTTACTCTTGACCCTAAGCCAGTTTTAGACCCTTTTTTTAAAGATGAAGAATGACTGCATTAACCCACACACTGCAACAGCAAGAAACAACTTTCTGTTATCCTGCGCTTGTAAGCCAGCACAACATACTCCAGGATGAGTTAAAATCCTGGAAAGGAAACTTTCAGATCAATTGTCACCAGTGAATTGTCTCTGCTGGAAGCACTCCAGGGATAGTTGAATTAATTCAGCCGGGGTGTTGCAAAAGGCATGGATAAGCAATCCAACATCCATTTGGGAGAGGTGGTAATACGGCACTACACTGTTCGGAGATAATCAAATGTCAGCCTGGCAACTGTGCTGATATGATCATTAAAAGATGGGCTCAATTCCATGAACACTCCCAGGTTTTTCATCCCTTGAGATGGAAACAGCTTTACCCCACTTAGAAAAAAAAAATGAATATTTTGTATATATAAAGCTCTTTTGTTCCCAAAGACTTCGCTCAATATGGACTAGATTTATAAATAGACTACCAGCAGGTGCCGTTGGAGTTGTGGACAYCTACTGATGTAGTCTGGCCCTACGTGCACAGCGGAACCTGCTTGCAGATGATCTCGGCGTAATCAGGAATACATAAAGGACGAAAGGATTTGGGTTCCATCGCTCGTCATGTGCAAACTTGGGGCAGACGTGAGAGAATGATACTTGAGAAGCGAAACAGACTGATGGAAGACAAATTTTCCCTAGAGGCTCAGCTCTGCACACATCATTTACTTCCTTGTCACTGTACAGCAGCTACCCCAATTTACTGGACAACAGAAGACATGTTCAAGTAATATTGGAAGCCCAAATATAAGCTCGCACAATTCTGATGCTGCTAGTTAGATTTCCAGAAAGATCTTAGCTATAGAGTCTTTGTGCAATGTGCAACTTCCCCAAAATGAAAAACAAGAATTCAGTTAGGTGAATATTTGTTCCAAAGAGAAGCATGAAACCTACCACAAAACTCTTCACATCTGGAATCTGACCCTATCATCATACTAAAAATACTCACTACCATTCAGTTAATACTCGCAATTACAAATACGTCCTCCTGAAGTGACCTGATTCTAGTACRTATCATTCTAATAGACCTACTGAAGCTGGTCCTGTGTTCATTCTTGCTCTCCAAAAAGGCATCAGCACCAAGTCAAGAGGTTGTAAGAAGACTAAGAGAATGCTTGGAGTACCTACATTTCTTAAAAAAAMCCAAAAAACTAAAAGACAAAACCCTGGGGTTATTGAAAACTAAAGCAAAAACTAAGTCCTAGTATTGTTATTTCTTCTTACAAAGGAATTTCTTCAACCCAACCACTTGAAATAAATCCACCAGCATAATAGATGTATTATTACTTTAAAAGAGGAYAGGACAGCTTGTTTCCCACTACTCTGCTAATAGACAGCAAATGGTAACTTACTTTGCAGTGAAGCAAGAAAGGCATATCTATTTTACACGCATGACATAAGATAACAGAGAGCACATTGGACAGCAGCTACATTACCATTAACCAGCATTTACAAATAAAGGTTCATAGTAAGAGTAATGAATGCCACAGCATTTGTTTTAACATATTCTGCCATTACATATCTGACCCAATAACCTCCCAGGAAGATAAGGAGGTCAAGGGAATAGTCAAAGTTGACAATGCTGAATCTGAAAACTACTATTATTAAACATGGTAATTCGGAAATTGAGAGTTGCTGATACAATGACAGAGTGCCCGTTAGACCAAAGGTGACCATAAAGCCAACAAACTGCACTTGAGCAGGACCATCAGCCAGGGCAAAAGAGCAAAGGAAGTAAAAATTTGACAGAGGCAATCTAAACCAATGGCTTAGGGAGGAATAAGTAATATGCCAAGCGAAAGTGAGTATATAAAACAAAAACAAAGTGAAATGAAGTGTTTCATCAAACACATCCTCTAGCTCATAAAAACAGATGCTGGAATCACGGAAGGCCGATGGTCTGAGTTATTTTGCAGTCACTTGCGAAACAAAATTGATATACAAAACCTTGTGGCTTCACACAGAAACCTATAGGAAGGTATAATACCAAAGAAAGGTGTAAACAAGATTAACAAAAACCACAGATGCAATGTGTAAGTGGAAAGAATTGATTTTTAAGAGGAAGAACTCCACCGCAAGGTTTTCCAGAAGCATATGGCTGTAGCATACAGTCTCCCGAGAACTTTTATCCAATGTGACTTCTTCTGATGATTGCACTTGCACAAGGTAGCAGTTTGGTAGGGCTACTTAGTACTTTCAAGGATAGTTCCTGACAATGTTTTGATTCCCCTAAGAGTGTACATGCATTCCTAAAGGTCAGCAATAATGCTCTGCTATAAGCAAAGAGGAAAGGGTATTAGCAGCTCCCTGTTCACATTGTATCAACTTGTCAAACAAAAATTTCTTAACCATTGATTGCTTCCTTGACAGTCATTTGTGGTGACTTACCACAACAATTTTGCATAAGCACAAACAAGTAAAATGTGTGTTTAATGCTCCTTCCACAGCTTGCGGCCCGCAACATAACCCATCCAGTTTCCTCTTGCAAATCCTCAGAGCAACAAGAAAAAAGAATACAATTTATTGAAGTAGGTCCAGAAGCCCCCAGATGGCAGATGATTGCAACAGTCATAAGAAAGAAATAACACAGCTAAGTAAAAATAAAGCTTACAAAGCTATTGCTAAACTTACCAAATAACCCTCCCTCCCAGACTGGAACCAAAAACGGAAGAACTACTCAGCAGCAAGCAAACAGAAATGAAAATCCTAAAGACAAACTCGGAGCAAGGTCCTTGTTCACATACAATACAGCCTTAATGTATATTCTTAGGAAAAACAGAGCAACATCCACTCAGCATATTCTGAATTTCAGGATCTTTCCAGAAATGCAAGCAATCTGTTAAGACCGGGTAGTGAGTCAGTTGTGCTTTACATATTGTCTAGAATAATGATAAACAAAGAAATATGGAATACTTCAAGCAAGGCCAGATCTTCAGGTTAACACAGAAACCTTGCTCCTACAGAGCCAGGAGCTTCTAAAGCCCACAGCCGCAGAAGGGAAAAATATTTGGGGGAGTGAAGGGGCTCTCAGGCAGGGCCACCAGGTGATCCTTTAGTGGGATGTGGGCTCGCAGGATAACTCATGTTGGAAGGGACATGAGAAGGTCCTCTAGTCCAACCTCCTACTCCAAACTGGGTCAGCTGTGCAGGCTATGTCTAGTGCTCTCCCAGCCACTACTTCTCACAGACAGAAAATACCCAGCAGCTGGACACCAGCAGAGAGACTGCTGAGGCAACCACGTTCCCTCTGATCAGGGTACTCTGCTGTCAGCTAGGGAATTTCTCCTCCCTGCCTGGCACTTCAGGAAAATCCCTTTTCACAGCTGAGGCAGATCCAGCCAAGCTTCCAGTCACTGACTCCCCTGAACAGAGACCAAGGAGCAACCTGGCTTTGGGGCCTCCAGGCATGCCCTTGTGACGGAGATCATTCGTTTAATGCCTACTCCTAAAAGGTGGGCCTCTGGCTCAAGGGCCAACCTCTGACCAGGAGCATTTGATGTTTTAGAGGGCAATATGGCATCAGTTCCAAAGTTTTAGAYTCTTCAAATATGTCCCTGAAAATTCACTCCATAATTAAAAAGAAGACAGGTTTTAAAAAGAAGGGCAGGATTCACCACTGGAGATGAGGACCTTTCTCCTCATGACATAGCTTATGCCTCACAAATATCCATCCCTGGATGGTCTATGGGAGGCTTCAGGATTACCAAGCTTCAGTTCATCTTGGTAGCATTAGTAACATAAAAAACATCAAAAGATAAAGATGGAGAGCAAATAAGAACCAGAATCCAAAACCAGTTGTTAAAAAACAAGACATGAACAAAACCAAGAAAGTGACTAGTACGATAAAATATTAGGGAATATGTAACATTAATCCCTCTTCACAAGCCTTCTCCTGCTCCTCCCCACTAATCTCAGGGCCCATCACAATGAATTCCCAGCCTTATTTTTGTGTTTTCCTACAGCCATCTCAGTACTTCTGTAACATGGCAGGTACACATTGGAACAGTACTTTCTAAAATGCAAACCTTTCATTTCCTGTTCGTTTCGATTGAAAAGCGTAGGGGTTTTACAGCGTAGCAGGATAGATTGCTTAAGCAAATGCTGACTTCTCTAATCTTTAGAGGAAAGGCAATTTCCCTTTCTCAGTGTTTTCTAAACCCCTTTGTTCAAGCAAACAACAAAAAACAGAGTTATCAAAGAAAACTCCTCTCCCTTCCTCCTCAACCTGTATCTTCCAGCCTGTACTAACAGCAAGAAATATGTTATGTGAGATATCTGAAAGTAGTTATTGTTATTAGGCATGGATCGGTATTTAGAGTTGTGGCTGCGGCAGCATAATACATGACTGCCTACATAGTTATGAGCTCTAGCCAAACTGCGTACATTGACTATTGTGATAGGGATACACTGAAGAAGACATGAAATTAAAGATATACATCTCTGCTGCTAGATTCCCCGGACCCAGGGGTTTTGCCCTTTATGAATCAATCCCTCGAGTGCTGCATACAACTGCACACACTTGTGAAGCTACAGGTTTTATAACTTTTCCAAAATAATAATCCCCCCAACAGAAAAAAAATGTAAGTAGTCAAAATAAACTCTGTTATCCCAACAATCAATCCGGTTGTTCTCTGTTCTGGGACAGGAATGGGGGGAAGTTCCGAGTCCCTGGGAATTTGTTTTTGGGTTTTTTTTTTCCCCCACAAGAGAAATTCTAAATCCTTCAGTCCTGATGGGGCACCAGCATTGAAAGTTCACAATTCCAAAGTCTTCAACGGTAGAAAAACTGTTTCTCTGCCCGTTCTATTCTGAAGGTGCAATAGCAGGATGTGATAGCAGTTAACCTGCATGAGTATTATTCAAAAGATCTTTCCGGGCTATCTCTTATTCACACAAGTAATACCACTGAATAACCACTGTAAGGACTAACACAGCATATCTGAGCTTACATCTGCTCCCTATTTAGCCTATTATTGGCTTTAACTAAGTGAAAGAGAGAAATGAGATGTCATTTAAGATGGATTCTCCTACACATATTCATTTATAGCATTATCTAGGATTCACACATATTCAAATCCAGAAGACGTGCTTGCTTTAGTAGGTCTGACATTCTGATAAGAGGTATAACATATAACACATTAGCCAGAATATTATACTGTCTTGAGTTCAAGACAATATTCAGTAGAAAATTCCTTCTGGAGATTTTGAAACCTCAGTTCAAAGCAACATATCCTAATACCTCTCATTATTATCATCTGACTCATAAAAGAAACACAACCGAGACTCAAATACTTGATACAGAAAAACACCCATATAGTAGGTCTTCTTTCCCACGACACTTCCTTACCCCCATGTACAAGGGCAAGCTGCTTTATTTGTTTAACCACCATCATACATTTCTGCTGTTCTCTCACATTCTCTCTTGTTTTATACTATTCCTTCCACTGACACTGATTTCATTATTTCCAAACATTCATTTCCTTACTCTAACATTTTATCAATAGCCTATCAACATTCAATATACTGATGAACACAACGTTTATAAATGCAAGAGATTCTCTATTTTATCTCATGCCTATCTAGCTCAGTGAATAAACCCAGTTAACTCTTACTACAGTTCCTTATTGTACTATGATGAGGCCTGGATCAGCCTGACACTCGCATGCAAGTCTACAACACTATGCAAAGGATCAAAATAAACCAAACCTCAAAGGAGGCTGTTTTACTCATCCAGTAGCAAATTATTACCAAAGATATGACAGCTCTCTTTGCTCACACTGTCTGCATTTACTTGGGGTGGATGAACTCACTGAATAACCAATTAATTATTTTTTAGAAAACTTGAATTTAATGTACCAACATGAAAGCTTAAGAACGGATGTTTTCTTCAGAGATGAGGATAGAGACACAGATATGTAAGCATCCTTTTTTTTTTTTTGTCTAAACTCCTGGACCCTCCCCTCCTATTTACCTTCCATCACAAAACTCAAATCCCTCCCATCTCCCTCAGATTTAAAAGTGGGAAGTCGGTTGGTTTGACGCCAAGATACTTTTGCTAGAACCCAGAGCCAAATACGAAGGAGGAGTGTGTTGCTCTGCCAGGTTTATTCTTGTTAGTGTATCAAGCAGAGGTCAGGACCGGCTGAGGCTGTAGCTCCAGGCTGGGTTCCCACTCGGCTCCCACACACACCTGGAGTGCGAGCACGCTATCCGGTGCAGCCAGCTGTGCCCTGCACTCCCAGCCTGGAGGGACAGGCCAGCCCCAAAGAGGCTGTTAGCGCTGGGGCAGGCGCGTAGAGGAGAGACAGGACTTCCTGGGATAGACGTTGTTTGTGACCTCCTACACCTGAATAACCTCAGGACCAAAGCTGATTCCTGGCTAGCGAGCTCAGGGAATTAGCGGAGACAGCGGGGCCTGGCTGTACAGACAAGCCAACAGGTTTCTCCGTCAATGGCGTAAGGGCTGCAGCTGCACACTCAGTAACACGGTGAGATTGCATAGTTACAGCAAGTCATATCAGGAGTCAGTCCAATTTCTCCGTGATACTCATCAAATCCTTTCATAAAGTTGAACTCAGGATGCTTTAGTGGAGTAACATAAGCTAACGGAGGCAGCAACGATAAGCCTCATCACCTAACTTATTGCTGTTATCACACAAACTTCACATAGATGATGGGTGCCATTCCATGTACAGCTGTAGGTGGTTTGTATCTAAAAGAAGCAATTAAAACCAAAATCTGATCACCTGATTTGCTGATGGCCCAGCAAGGTATCATTTATTACGGCTGCATTGGTGGCTTATTATGGGGGCCTTTGCAAAAGTGCAAGAGTTTGAAGAACAGCTTAAAAAACAAACACCACTTTCTAGCCTCTTTAAAGCATTCACTCGTTCCCAGTTCTCTTTAAGAAATGCAGTGTCAGAATGATTTCTTTATGTCTCTCTATGTCTTGGTCTACTTTCACAGTTTTTAAATCATTTCTCTCTACTTCAAAGTGAATAAATGAGCACAATCATATGCTCCTCACAGCAGGCCTTTTCTGACTCAAGTTAGGATGCTTTGGACTCCACCAGGGCTAACAGAGCGAGGAATAAACACAGGCCTATTCCCCCACCCGTTCTCTAACAATAAGCCTTCATGCTCCTTTTTTGCATAGGGTTGAAATGCCATAAAAACCTTTGCTTCGTAGCAGGTCTTCAACAGGAAGAATATCCCACTATCTTACCATCCTCTGGGAGGTACAGGGTGGGGAGTAAAGGCAGAGCGTGCAACGCAGGAATAACAGGCTATGTCTAAGGTGGCAAGTAGTGGAGTGCGACAGGAGCAGGTCTGCACAGCACAGTAGTTGGGCTGAGGGCCCTGCACTTTGGGATAGTACTTTCACACTAGCTCTAGTCTGATTTAAGTGGGCTAAGTGCCCATTAGCAGTTAGAGAGATCAGGTGCACTCCTGGAGCATCTCTTCTGATTTAGTTTCATAGTAAAGAAGTCTACTTTGCACTAAGAATCCTAGAGCATTGAATGAGAGATTATCTTCAAAGCTTACTGCAGACCTGAATTAAAACATTAGTGYAAACACCTGCTTGACAAGCAGAATATCTCTTCTGAATCCAGGTTCTGTTTCGACCTGATTTACAGCACTACATAATACAATCTGAGTGGTTCCAGTTCCCCTAGGTGGGTCTCAATTCACTAATTAAAGAAACATTCCATTTTAATAGCTGATGAAATGAGGTCAACAGGTAAGCAAGAAGCAAAGGATGAAGGGACGTCTAAGATGAAATCAATTTACATATTCAAAATCTTAGGGAGCTTTTATTATTTTCATTAAAATGCATTTTGACTAAGAAAGAAAGACAATAAATAATTGAGACAAGTTTCTAAAGCCATAATGCTCCATTCCTTTTAAACTTTAGATAGGCTTTTAACTCATTTTTTTAAACATTAGTGCTTCTGTGACAACTGTAATCAAAGCTTATCTTTCTGGAGTCAGAAAACAAGCTTGCTGCAGCTATGCTGATGACGGATGTGTTTCTGGTGCTTCCACGCTCAGTTCCAACCTAGTGGCTGCAACTGATTTATAGCCTTTCTAGAATATCTCTAATATCTTTCTTGGGGGGTTGTTTAGTTATTTAAAATTCAAAAATTTGTTTTATTCGTATGCACTAATAATCCCTGTAGAGCTGCTTCTTTAGCACCTTTCAAATGCGGTTTGCAAGTAATTTACAGATGTTAAGTCTAATTACCGCCCATGAGGTTCTGCTTTGCCAGATCACGCTACCATCTCTATTTAGTGATTGCATAAAACAGCAGTTCATTCAAGCTGACGCTGGACAAAGCTGGAAAATAGCAGTGAGGCCTTGACCCCATAAAGATTTATGCATATGGATATAAAAGATGCATATGCTGCAAACAGATGATTGAAATCAAGGAAGAAAACAGTCCTAATGAGTTCCTTGAGTCACTCCATAGGCTAGAACAGTCCTATGAAGATCTTAAGAATATGCAGTCTAATCGTGGTAGCTGTGCAGCTGAAAACACAAGGAACTTGAGAGCGACTGATCAACAGCTACATGACAGGCTAACAAGGAGAACGTCAACTGTCCGAGGACTAACAAACATCTGTACATAGCACTGTGGTATCATATGGAGGAAGAGATACAGACTGGGAAGTGTACAACTGCAGTATATATAAAAAAAATAGCATGGATTGAACATGTATTACAAGTGATATAAATGAAGCCTGCATGCACACTTAGCAAATACATAAAATAATTAACCACTTTGAGCCTGCCAGAAGACACCAAACAGGCGGACACATGAGAAGCTGATTACATTACATAAAGAGCAACTGCAGCTGGAACAGTTTTAGGGTTAAACTCCCTTCTATCTGCTTGATCCCCAGTCCCCAGGGTTATGCTTGCCCTGAATAAAGGCTTGTTAAGCCAGTTTCAAACCAAGCTGAGTGTCTGGACCAGGCTGAGTGAGTCTGCTCCCCACCGTTAGTCCTTGGACAAATGGCTCCACCCAAGTGTGCCGGCAGCGGCCAGCGAGACCAAGCAGCCTCCAGGAGGGGCACCCTGGGCAGATGCAGCAACGCCAGGCATGTGAGCTGCTGGTAAGTGTGACAGTACAAGCAAGCATCAGCAAAGTCAGGGATAACTCTGCCTTCTCTTGTCCATGCAATAAAACTCAAACTTTAGTTAAACAGAGTCAGGATATTTGCTGTAAGCATAAAAATGAAAGTCTCCTTTTTTGCCATCTATATGTATTTTTAATAAGTGACAACTGTGGCAATGACCTAACTGAATAAACACATCTTCAGCTGGAGATGTGACAAATACGAATCTCCAAAATAAACAGTTCCTGTTTCCACTAACCAAAGAAAGCATGAAAACAACTACAGATGTCTTAACTATGGAAAGCATCGCTAGTGAAATGCCAGATGTTGTTCATGCATAGAAATAGACAGTTATAAACCTATTTTAAAGATATATGCAATTTTAGTAAGCAAAGAGAAAATGACTCTAACAATAGCAATGTTATTGGATGATATCTATTACACTCACAACACAAATAAATTTGGTTCCCAACACAAAAACAAATTATCTATTGAAATTTTCACTGGTGATATCACAGACGAAAACCCTCTGGATACAGAGGACTATTTATCTAAGGCCCAGTACAGCATCTAAGAAGTCAGGAATTGTATGCATTTTCTTTTTCCCCCAACAATTTAAGTATAAGGAAGACTCCAACTGCCAAAAACCACAGTAATGAGGTCTAGTATTATTGGGGAATTACACATATCATGCAAACAGACAAGGGTTAGTGAGGTGCATGATTTTAATTTGATTGCTCAGATCAAGCAAACATTGCTTTGAAATGGCCATGTACAGAGGAATACACCCAGCCTGCATGCATGGTTCTTCAGACAGCTTTGTAATTCTTCTCAAGGTACAGCTTGAGCTCAGTTTATCACTCTCTCCAGTTTCAAGGTGTGCTAAAACAGTGATGCACGAGGAAGAAAAGGCCTCATTTTACAGAACAGGGACAAATGGGCTGGGGAGCATTACGGTCAAGGCATAAGCAGGGCAGCCTAAAGGCCAGAGCCATATTAGGGGAACGGAGAGAGACTCCGAATACAACCCACAGTCCAAGAGGAAACCCAGAGCAAAAGTGGAGATTCTAGTTACTGGCTAGCTGAGGAGCAGCTGTAACACTTCCCCCTGAGGCCAGGCGCAGTGGGAAGCCCCAGGCCTGACAAAACCCTTTGCTTTTCCAGAGTTTGTTAAAAGGCCCCAGTGGGAGGCAGCTTCTGCTCAAATCTGAGTATCTTAGACATTCACCTCCATCCTGCTGCAAGAGACTGTCCGGGAGATGTCCTATTGATGCCACAGGGCTTATTAGAGAACGAGAAGAAACTTCCTGCTAGCTTCAGTTTTCTGCCTTATTTCATATCAGCACTTACCCTTGCCTCCTCACTTTTGCATGGGTTCAGCTGGTGAGCGAGCAGAGGTTCATCCTACTTCGCCAGTCAGATTTTCAGTGGGGAAGACATAAATTCCACCTCATYTGAAATCATCCGAATCAGACTCGCAGAATGCGCCATGATAGAGAGCACAAGGTGCATGTCAAATCACAGAGCTCTCTTTCTCCTCTGGACTTATTACCCAGAGGAAAATGCAGAACACAGCCAACTTTATCATACAATTTCTGTTGCTTATCCACTGATCTAACCTTTCACGAAATGAAAGCCAAAAATCAAGGTAGGCTTTAACAGTAGACATTTTATGCTGATTTCCTTCCCAGCATGAATACATTTTAACTGAATTTTTTCCTTTTGTTAAAATGATATCTTGCAACCAGTTTAAGATAACCAGAGGAACGGTCAATGCTCACATACTGCCTGTAGTCAATTTAGGCTCTATTTCTGATATGCATCAGCTTATAGGCACTTTAATACTGTGTTGTGCAGCATATAGCTTATAACTGATTAGCTGGCTGGTTTTCAGACTAAGTTTAGGGAAATTCCTTCAAGCACTTTAAGATCTTCCACATCCAGTAAATGTTAGACTGTCTCACTTGATGGTACCGTACTCCGAGGACATGGCAGGGTTAATGAGGCCTGTGTTAGGGTATGGCTACCTGAACAAACTGCTGCAGGGTGAAGAAGAGCAGGTCTGCAGCCTGCTCTTACCCGTGGTGTAAAGCTACTCCAGCTCTCCCTCTGGTAACTTGTGCCTATAGCCATAGCCCTAGGAGTATGCCGGCACATTAGCAACGGTGCATGCTTATTGAAACGATCAGATGTTAAGAACGTTTTAAAAGGTTAAGAATCACAGCGTGCTTGAAAAAGGAAAGGAAATACACTGATTATCCTCTTAGTTAGCAAGATGAATGTTTGGTGGCCACCAAGCCACAGCTGTACCCACGTTCTCATTACTGCTGTATGTATGTGCTGGAGAGCCCAAACTGCAGAGGTGAGGGATGCTGGGGCAGGGAAGTGATCCAGCGACAGGAGGAACCACTGTGCTGGGATCTTGAGCCCTTCATTCACAGACAGTGACAGGAATAGAATCAGACCTGCTTTAGGGCTCCCAGTCCCATCCCTACCCTCACTGGGCCCTAGCAGGGGCAGCAGAAGGTATTAAAGGCAGCTGGAGGGTGCAAGAGGAGATGTCTGACTTTTATGGCAGTATTTACTCCTCCTTTGGGGAAAAGGTGGCAAATCACACAGAAACATTCCTCAGGCTGCACCTAGCCCAGAAGCTATCAGGCAAGATGTGCTGCATGAAGCGTATCTGCACATCTAGCTGCTATCAGCAGCAAAATACTCAAAGCGTAGCAAAGCTAACCAGCAACCATGAGAACGTCCCCTCAGGGAAAAGAGGGAAGAGGTCTCTGAACAGCAACTGAGCGACAAAGCCCTCTTTCCCACCACACGCCATGTTACCTGCGTACTGCAGCTTCCCCGTGTCAGGGAGCAGCAAGAGAGGGGCAGTGCTGTAAGGGAAAACAGGCTGGGAGCCGAGGGTGATCACACCACAGCCGGTCATCTCACACGGCACCCAGGCAGAGTGAGCAGTGCAGGGTCGGTGACAGTCRTGGCTCCCATTGACAGTCCAGTGATCTTCAGACAARTTCAAGGTGATGGRTGAGGTCCAAGGTGAACCCGGGAAGCCCGGCAGCCCGGCAGCATCAGCAGGGGCAGGGCTGGGTGCAGCCTCCCTCCAGCRTAGCTCTGCAAGGACRGGGGCCGGAGCTGAAACAGCTCCCCAGGAGCCCTGGGTGGCGGGTGCCTGGGGAGGCCCCGGTGAGGCTGGTCAGGGCGGTGAAGGCCTGCTGGTGCCCTCGGCCCTGACACGCTGATGAAGGGCAAGCAAACATTTCCCTTTATAGCTTCTTGTGAGGAAGAATTAAGCAT
The DNA here is from genome assembly GCF_003343035.1 of Apteryx rowi. Taxonomy (NCBI): domain Eukaryota; kingdom Metazoa; phylum Chordata; class Aves; order Apterygiformes; family Apterygidae; genus Apteryx; species Apteryx rowi. The sequence goes on along the minus strand of NW_020449241.1, from coordinate 533,110 downwards.
CGTCTCAGTGAAGCACTGTGAGAAGCTGTTCTAAAGATTTTTAAAACTTCTTGAAGAGTGAGGGTGATATCCAAGTGCCAATTGCCATAAATYTCACTTACCTACATGTTTTAATTAAAATCATTTTAAAAACCCTCAAAACCATTTTTTCCTTAAGTCAAACAACATAACAGCTCTTCATCCTGACCCTACAGACTGGCATACGCTTTATGCTCTGCTTGTAGTTCCATTGACTTCAACACTATTATTGCTGGAAAAAATTACTATTAAGAAAATTAGTCCTAGAAGTACTGTGGGTCTTTAGTGCCGAAAAAGAGACCAGGTGCAACTTCCTCATTCYGCACTGAATAGCAAAGCAAGCTCTGTGCAGGCAAATTGTCATCAGCAATGTGGCATAACTGATGCCCACCCCTCCGTGCTCATTCCTGCCTCCGAGCCGGCTCTTTTGTTGGACCCGTTACCCCTCCCAAGTTATTTTTCACCTGGGCTGGATCCCCAGGGAGGCTCACTGCACAGCTGTGCTGCTGTCTGTGCTGAAATACAGAGGGGACAAGGTCGAGTGGGAAAGGTCAAGGGCTGCTTAACCCTCACTAGATGCCGAGGGAAAGCTCCCTGTATTTCAGTTGCTGTATTTCACAAGTTGGTCTTGTGCAAGTAGAGTCCAAAATGTTCTGCTTTTAGAGAGGATAACCAATCAAAACAAAGTAAAAGCCCAGCTTTAACCATAATTGTTCATTACAGACTTGATTTTGTAATGTCAACCTATTAATTAAACTGGAGAGGCAAATCTTAGATAGCATATTCTGCAGGTTTTGCTGCATTACTTCAGCTTATATGATGTTACAGTGGAGTCTCTCAGCAGGTGTTACCGTGGYAGAAAATGCTAGCAGGGTAATTGATTTCTACTTGCAAAAGAAAGAAAAAGAGGCTAACACAGAAATAATACTCCTTCCTTACAGAGTAAGCTTCAGTAATGAAATTAGGACTTCTAACACAAAGCTATAAAGAGTGACAAATATCTCCTGCAATTCTTAATTTGTGTTAACCCCCTGACTCTAGCAGGTCTGGAGCTCCTGACATTAAGTGCTAATGCATTTAGCATTAAACATACATGCTAAATGCATTAGAATTATGCCATGCTAATGGAAGCATTCATGGTCTGTCAAATAGGTCAAGTATTTGCTTCACTTGGATGTTTACCACAAGTAAGGCAGCATTTCAGCATCAAAGTCTTGTCAGAAACTTTAATGATCTTTATTTGGAGAAAGTACATTGCATTATCCTGTATTTCATTGTTTTTTTCTCCCATTCTTTTCAACTGAAGATGGAGTTTGAAAGGTTACTCTAATTAACATCTTACCACTAGCTCATTCGTATGGAAGGTGCATATATAAAGAACTAGTCTTTTGTTTTGTTACATCTCTAAAGAGCTATCTTTCGGATTTAAAATATAAGGAACTTTACAATCTATTTTATACATAGTAAGAGAAGACAGTCCTGTAGTGAATCTGCTCATTTTGGTATTTGAGTTCAGAGTTTTAAAAGAAAGAGGAACAGAAGAAATGAGTAATTGGAGGGTATTCAATAGGTAAATATTACTCCTATAATACATTATGAATGTCACTGTCGAGCAAAAACATGGTATACTTTTTAATACTGAGTAATACAGCATAGGTGTATTGCAGCATGCAATACACTTATATAAGCCTATAGATATTATGTCAATATATAGATTTAGATATTGTCATATATATATATCACAATCACATATATATCACTGTATCAAACAAATACGCTAAAAATATTCAAGCTAAGTAATTCCAGAGCACATAAGAATTGACCTGAATTGCTGGAGRATTCCCTTTGCAAGCTGCCATGGCTGAGACATCTCAGGCTTTGTTGCGGCAAACATGAGGCTACCAGAGACACTGCAGATGTGCAGCCTACACACACATTTACACTGCAGGTATATATACAGTCTCACTCACTTTGTGGAGTCTTCAGTAACGCCAGAACTTAAGGAATCCACAAGGTCAGCCTTTAAGGACTCTAAGCAGAGTCTGAGGAAGCTCAAGAACATATTTCTAAACCTTGGTACTCTGTTCGCCACAGATGCACGACTTAACAACTAATAGCTGTTACTACAACTAGAACAGTGCCCCTCCTTCAGCCGCTTTTCTATAAGGCATCTTACAGAAAAGATCTGACCTCTTCTAATGGAACAAGGCTGAAAAAAATCCTCAAGGAAATCACCAAATTATAGCTGAAGATAGTAAACAACACACAAACACTGCAATTTCCCAAGAACAACTGAAGGGAGAAAGAAACAAAGAAATCAAAGGAGGAGTGAGGAGCTCTGCAGATGAGAGAGCACATGAATGGCAACATGGGGCAACCGAGAGGAGAGGAGGTATTGCCAGGTGTCCTCCATCCTGTATAACCGCTTGAGGTTACTCCAGAGTAACATACATTTAGACCACTGCTCTCAGACTGTACTGGAAATGACTCTTGTCCAGAAAAAGGACATGCTATCCATTATTTGCACAAAGGCGTCACTGCCACTGGGGGTGAGAAGATAACTGCCAAGCTCTGACTAACTGCTACAGGTCTCATCTGCTCCACTGTTGGTTTATTTATCAGTATTAATCAGTATTAGTATGCAAAGACATAATGCTCTAGAGAGTTTGTGTTTGCTTTTTAACTTTATGCAATTAGTCACTTAAGTTTTTAAGAATTAAGCACAAATTATCCTGGTAGCCACAGAAAATGCTCAATATTGTCCTCTGGATTTCTGATTACAAGGTAATAAAGATTCCTCTCCAGAAAGAAGTGGCTGTGACACCGGATTTAGAGTTGCCATACGGGCAAATTAGGCAATTGTCTATGGGAGCAAAATACATGGCACAGCAAATGTTCTGCAAGTGACACATTTTCAGGTCTGCCCAGAGCAGCAGAAGCAAGAGCTTAACGGATGGCATCTGCATTTCAGAACAACCCCCCAAACATTTCTTGTTATTCACAGCTGACAAAGCATCACTAAGACATGCTGCTTTTGATTTTTACCTGTCAGGCTACATTCCTACCCCTGTGATGCATCCACCTGGAAAATTCAGAGAGACGATTTTATGATGGAAGAAATAAGCCAGCACCTGAATCTTTGCAAATGAGAAAGCACATGAACTAGTCTGTGCTGATTCTTCTCAGCATCTTTCCACATAAGCTGCCCAATAGCAATGCATTCAGTGGACCTAATACCTCACTTTCTTCTCTCAAATGCTCTATTTAAGGTGAAATGCATGTCCAGATACAAATTATGCTCAAGAATTCAGCATTAAGAAAAAAAAAAACAAACAGTACAATCTTGAAGAGAAAAATACAGACAGAGCTGGACTTGCAYGGTACCACTCACTGCCTTTCTTTCCGCACCCCACCCCACAATCCTGTGGCACCTGAGGGCAGTCTGCAGAGAGCAGCCAGACAAACCTCCAGCCAGTAGGAGCAGAAAAAGCCAAGGCAAGCGTTAAGATATCTGGAGGGGAGGACTCTACCCCACACCACAGGATCCCAGAACTGTAGAGGGGAGAAATCATTTTTCCTTTCCCCAGACATCAGAGTATTAGGAGGAAAAAGAAGTCTGTCTTTCTTATATTCTTTTTGGCAGAAAACTATCTGCTGTGTGAAATCACCCTGTTTGTATGTTTTTTCCCTGACCCTACCCTAAACATATCTCATCTTTTTAGATAGACATTCTCGGGGGCACAGAGCGTCTCTCATCATRCAGTGGTTGGCACAATGGGGCTCCATTCTTGGTGGGCTCTTAAGAACTACCATAACATGATTAGTAATAATAATCCTTATTAAAGTTACTGGAGGTATTTTTAGGCTAATGCCCAGCTTAAAAGCATAATTCATTCGCAACAATGAATGGAGCCAGCAGAGCATCAGTAATAATCCTCTCACATTACAGAAAGCATACTGAGATGTTAGAATAGCTCGGTGACGATAACTCCTCCTCATTACCAACTGCAAACTGCAATCTGTGTGAGACATCTTTTTCAACATCAAAAAAGCACACAGTTCAATGCAGGCAGGGGCAAAAGATGGAGACAGATGCCTTACAGTACCGAATTCAAAACTAGGACATTTAGTATAGGCAAAGAGAGACAGCCTTTGGAAACTCTTGGTTTAAAAAAAAAAAGAAAGAAAAAAATCACCTGCTAGTTCCATACGATGGAAAGAGTAACTCCAGCAAACTCCATTAGTCAGCACATCATCAAGTAATCTGAATATAAAAGCAGGAGCTCTGCAAAGAAGTGTGTATGCTTCAGTAATAATCCCCCTCCACACTCCCTCATCACTATTCTCCCTTTCATTAGCAGGCACAGTGTTCCCCATTAGCTTATTGCTTCTCTTCCTAGTTTTGTTTCCTCCAGGAATTTCCAGTGACTGCCTGTCAAGCAACTCCTCTATTATCCAGTTTACCACAGCTGTAGCTTCATTTCTGCAAGTCAACTGCAATAGTAAATACTGAATTTGCAGGAAAAGGAGGCTACGTGTTCCAAGAACCCACTAGGACCCAGTCTTCGTATTTCCACCAGAAGCCTAACATGCTGCACTCCCCTCCGCCCTCTCGAGGCACCTCCCCAGGCACGACACAACACCTCCGTTCTGCTGCCTGCCTCAAAATGGCTTTGCACTATAAGTGCAACCAATGATTCCCATGTGCTGGAAAAGTTTAAGATGCTAATCGAAACAATGCAGCTGGAGAATGCTCTTGTTTTCTCACAGTCGTATGTGCTTTATACTTGCTCCCTTTCTAAATGTTATTTTTAAATAATTCGTATTTTTTATGATAGACTCCTCACCCAGTCAGAAAAAAACGCTGGTATTTATAGACTAATGGCTAAATTCAGCCTCAGGTAAGTGGGTTTCAGTATGGCATAGCATGGTGAGCTAAATTATGTCTTATGATGAAGTCCAAGGAGTGGAGCATGTGCTAATAGGGCACTAAGTAACCATGGGAAACACCTTGCACCCAAAGTAGCCCGTGGCTATGCAAAAAGAGTAGAACAATATGAAACAAATCATCCTCCCTGTTTGCATTACCTAGGAATTTACACTGCGCTATTCAATGGCATACATTAGTGGTTCCTGATTTTTTTGAAGTGAGCTTCATCTCCATTAACTTCCCTTCCTCCTCACTCACCCTCGGAGACAAAAGAAGGATAGAAGTAGGAGGCAGGAGGTAGGTCACCTGCTACTGAATGACTGCAAGGCTTTTGCTAATTGATTTGCATCATTTACTTTGGTAAACATCAGTCATTTTCATGTTGGCATCAAACTTCCGAATCTGGGTCTCCCATTAATGGCATCTTCTTGGATATCACACATAAATGAGTACCACCCTGCCTGGGAAAGCAGCAACGATAGATAACACAGCCAGCACTATCAAGGAATAGAGCAACTTCTAAGAGTAATGAACAGCTTTTGCAAAATGTCATGTAAGCGAGTGACTGATTAAACTTCATGGCAAAAAGGAACATTGGCTGCTTTGGCGAGTCACTGTTCTCTGTCTGTCCAAAGCCCAGTCCTTCTTTGGGCCAATGAAGATATATCTGAACATATACCTCAAATTAAAGTGATCTAATGCATACCAGTAATTGCTTTCCCTCACTTTCAGCAAGAAGCTATAGATTAACTTGTTAATTCAAAATGTAGTTCATTGAACAGTCTTCTCTCCGCAAGGWTGGTTTCAGAAAGCTCAGAAATAAACCAGAACAACATTCATTATTAAAGCTTTAAGGCTCTGTTAAGTAAACAAGAAGCTGTGCAGGTGTTCCACGACTTTATGTTTTAACTTCTTAAAGGCTATGGACTGAATTTGACTAGGTCAATTCAACTATACATACATTCTCCGTTGTTTTTTCTTAAAGAACAAGAGATATGCAACAGGAAGGGAGAATTTACAAAAGCCTGTGGATTCACATACGCACAATAAAAAGCAAATGCAGAAAAGAAGAGAGACTCAGATGCTGTCAGAACTTAATCCTGGATCTGATGTGCCTACATTCCTCCCTCAGTACATTACAGACCACTGTTACGATATTACGTCTTCTAGACCGGAGAAATGGGATGGGAAAAAGGTCACTTAAATCCCTCTACACTGGAGGTCCCTGCACAGGTGCCTGGTAGAATTAGGAGCATCCCTATGCTAAAAAGTTATCTGTTAACCTGGAAAGAAACATAATTGTAGACCATCATTTCCCTAGGCATCAGCTTGAGTCCATACCACTTTTCTATAACTCAGCCATGCTGTCACACAGAAACTACACACTACAGTAGACCAGACACTCCTGACTGTCGAAGATAGTTGTCACGGGTAGAGCCGAAGTGAAGAAGCTTTTCCAGATGCATTGCTGCAGTTTACTATTCCCATTCATTAGCTCTTTAGGGAGAGATCCAGCCATCTCTATGATATGCTTACAGTTTGCTGACATGTGTAATTTAAAGAGAAGAATGGCAGAGAGAATTTCTTTTTACCAATATAAACAAAGTGCCTTAGGCATCAGAGTCATGTAAGAATTAACAAGCCCCCAAGTTTTAAACTGATTAACAATTGCTCCCCTCTCAACTGCTCAGGGAATTTATCACTCAGCCTTCACACCCCTACTAAGAATTGTCTAGGCAGAAATTCAGGTAGTTTCTGTCCTTTGTGTTGTAAAAAGCAAGCAGGAAGAAACCGCTTGGACTTTCTCTCTGCATAATCAAAAAATAAGAAAAGCACTGCCATTTTCCTTTTTTGTGTCTAAACTTTAAACTGTTCTATATCCTGGAGAGGACTGAAATCAGCATTTAAAAAAGAAAAGGGAAAAAGATGAAATGTAGGGCTCTCATTTTTTGCTGCTCCCTGTGAGGCTCTTGCAATATGAACTGTCAGCCCCAGATTGCTGATAGTCTGYCTGCTTTTTGTAAAGGAAAGGAGAGGGTTATTTGACTGGCTGTATCACTGCAAAATTAATCCAGAGAAAATGTAGTCAGGATTTGGCTGTTCAATTAAGAAGCTATTTTGCATTTAAAGAAGACTCACTGTTTGCTCTGCAAATCTGTCCTTTCTCAGAGCATATGACATTTTTAAGGCTGTGAACCCTGAAACAGGGTGCGTGAGGATGGCATGCAAGGGCTTGGTCTTTTCCCATACCTGATTCAAATCAAAAAGACTGTCTTTTTTTTCTCTCTCTGTCAAGTTTCAAGCACAAACACATCAAAGAATGTCACTGTGAGGACATCTGAGCCCTCAATGCAAGCCCACCCCCTTTCTTCTCCTCTGACCACCCCTAAAGACAAGGCCCAGAAGTTCCTGCTGAATCTTGGTTTACCTTGATTTTGTGTTTATTACTTAGGATCATCAAGATGTATTAGAGTAACCAGTGCAGCTTCTGTCACTATCAAAGCACCCYCACACTTGCAGTGAGCAGGCAGGAGATCTGCATCTAATCTAAACAATCAAATGGACAACGGTTAGAAGGATTTGTGGTAGAAATAACCAAGTCCAAGACTTGTGTTTTTCCCCAACACCCTTGTGCCTTTCAGTGCCTCTCTAATCCAGCCTTCCTGCTCGTGCTCCCTATTTTGCAGTCCTGGCTTTACCTTTGCTGTTTCCTGGGGGCAGGAGGCAGAGCACATGAAGCACCAACCACCAGAGCAGGAATCTGCCAGCACAAAATATCCTGGGTTTCCCAGCAGTCCAGCTCTGTTGAGACAGAATTTTTATCTCAGTTCGAAAAAATTTCAGTGGAACTGTACTAGATTTGTCTTGCTCTGGTTGGAATAACAATCCAGCACTTTGCTGTGACCCCCACAGCTGGCGATCGCCATGTCTTGCAATTTATATCGACACAGCAAGTCTAAGTTTCCAATTGCTGTTTTATAAGCTCAGATCCCTGCAGTCAGAGAATGCCCCATCTTCATCCAAATTTGCCAGGAACTGTACAGTGTCTCCCCCTATTCATAATCAATCAAGCTATACATCATATCGCTTTTAACTTATTTCCACGCAGCAAGCTCAGTGCTATGACTTCGGCTCACAAGAAGGAACAGAATTTCTCAGTCCACGAACAGTGGCAGCAAACACCTCACCGTGCCTACCCGACCTGGATCGTATCAGGAACTCTGTTAAGCACAAGTAGTTCCACCAACAGAGAGTTACGAGGAGAGCAGGTGAGAAAATGTTCTTCTGGTGAAAAAGGCAATGGGATATTTCTAACTGTCTTCATTTAACTTTAATATGTTTTATCAGAAGTCAAAACTTACTTTTAGCCAAAAAATGAAAACAATTTGCTAGCCAGCTGAAATTATTCCGCTTTTGAAATAGAAAAAATACTAAGTAAGCAGAAAAATTTGGGGTGAGGAGGAAGATGGAAAACCCTTTTTCTATCAATAAACTGTTGGCATAAATAATTAACTATGCTTTTTTGGACAAAGTCTTGAAAATGTTAACTTTCTGTAAGAAAAATAATCATACTTTTGCTTATTTTTTAATCAACACAAGATGATCCTTGCGGTAATCCATGAGATCTGTTTTGTTTGTTTCTCTAATCACGTGGAGATCTGGGTCACATCTTACATATGTCTCACTTCACATTCATCCACCCAAAATCTAGTATTGTCAAAACATCTTCAATGAGCCCCAAGAGAGCATCGTCTATCCTCCTGCCAGATGTGTCCTAACAAACATGAAGATTCCAAAGCCTCCCATACAACCTCTTCCAGTGCTGCACTATCCTTACACTTAAAAAGTCTCCTTTATACGAGATCTTGGTCTTTACTGCTGGAATTTAAAGGACATTCACCATGTCCTTCTCACCAGAGGCAMAGAACAGATGATTTTCTTCCTCTCTGCAGCAGTGGTTTATCATGGCTCTCTTTAAAACTGCTGTTTTAAAAATAGCATAATAGGGTCCTTGGCTCTCTACAGCACTAGGGTGTCTGGTTATATCCAGTGGTCTCCACAACAGAGCAGATCTGCCCGAGTATAGGAAGCACCAGCTTACCACTGAGGCTTTTAAGACTATTTCTAATATCTCAGGCTTTTAGCAAGGTGACCCGGAAACCTTCTGTCCAGAATTTGGAAAGCAAAACTTGCCTGAAAGCAAGTCAATATAATTGTCCCAGTGGAGACGGTAAGAACTTTGCCTCTATTTGCCTTCAGAAAGATTAAAGAGGAACTGTCCGTTACATCTTTCATTTTATGACCAGCATGGTTTTGGCTGTTTTTGCACAAAGGTTCAGAAGCTTATTTAGAACAACATTAAATATAGGTCGATAGAAAAATGGTGTTTAGTTAAAGACAGTGGTAGTTAAAGTGTTAAACAGTGTTTAATTAACCTGCAGAATTGAAACTGCAGGACGTTGAGAGCAGAGAATGGCACTTAGAAAAGATCAGCTAGATATTTAAGATGAATTTAACATACAAATACACAAGCTAGAACAGCATTACAAGAGTGGCTGATCAGTATTCATATTTTAGGGGCACAAGACAAACACTGGCTGGAAGCAATCTCATCTCTGCTATGTACTTTTAAACTGTTAAATGCATCATCTAGGATTTCTGCCTTTCTCTTCAGCATTAGCCAGTGATGGAGACTAAATGGATCATTGATCTGTTTCAGTATTGAAAATTGGCCCAGGATATGAAGACTGCCCTTTTGCTGGGGGAAACATCTCAACACCTTATCTGCACAAGAACATAAGTGAATTTCAAGCCCTGCTTGGTAACCACATACACTGAGAAAAAACTTAATTTCCCACCCCCCTTTTTCATATATCTTGATTTTCTCCCCCATTTCTCTCTGGAAATTTCTGAATTCATCTCTTCAGCTTTATGAATCAGACCTTAAAGGGCAAGAAGATGAAACCTTTATGATCTAAATTAACCCCTTTGATATTACAGCTGCTGCTAAAAAGTAGAGCAGACTTTATATCTGGAGTTGCCAGTCATTTTGTGATATTTGCCTGGAAATGAACAAAAAAAGACTGCTAATAACAGTAGAATCCAATCAAAAATTCATTTGCAAATTCATTGCAAACAGGAAGATGACTGGGAAATGGTTAGGCAGATCAGTGCTGGCCTCACAAAACTGGAACATTCTTACAAATTCTCCATAAATGTCTAAAAATGAGCATTTTCTCTGCACCTTCTCCCTGAAACATGTCCTGAGGGTTTTTAATTGATTAATAAACCAATACCAGCTTCCTTCCCAAATAGGCCAGATCACTTACCTCAAAATTTAAGAAGTGTGAAATTGTTATCTATACCACTTAAGAATACGCTTCTCTTTCCCTGCTTTTACACTTCCCTCCTGTCCTCACATCTYGCTCTTTTGCAGGGTAATAGCAACCAGATATCCAAAACACCTATTCTAAGCCCTTCGCTTTCTCTTATGCATCTTCCTCCACCCTCCTGGGGTTTCGCAGTCTGTGTTTGGAGCAGAATTCTCCCATAGCTACAAACTATAATATGCCCTGATCTTTCCATTTCTAAATCTGATCCCAACTGGAAACAAAAGCAATTTTACAAATAATAGGAAAGCCTGAGGTTTGGTATGGGAAAGCTGAGATGGGCAAGGGGAAGGTGTGATCYTCCTGTGATGCAAATAACATTCTGCAGTAAATGCGTAACCAAAAATAAAGCTCCCTGAGGTATATTTGCTAGTTCAGACAAGAAAAACATCTTTAGCATATAAACACAGAGCGTAGATTGAAATATTTCTCTGTGTGAAAATAACCACAGATATAATTAGCTTGGTTCTGTGGCTGAATTCTATTTTTCTAAATMGTTCAACTTTCTGCTGTTTGCATTGAAAATACTGACATATCAGAGTATTTGCACAAAAGTAGCCCTGTGTAAAATCAACCATAAAATGTAACTGGAAGATATGTTAGACCTTTTAAATGCCTTAAACCTACAAATGTAAGAAAGAAGGCCATGGTAAAAGCTGAAAATAAAGGCCAATTCTCCTCTCACTTTGTATGTATCTAATAATGCAAATCTCCAAAACTAGCATGAGAGTTGTATATTAGGTGGGCTGAGATTCACAAAGGACCTAATGCACACAAAATCAAAGCTCATATTTTTAGCCCTTTGCTAGATCTCCTGCCCCTTTTAAGTAAAAATCAATAATTTGATTTCATTACATTTAAATGGAGATTATTCACTGCGTGCTTTAGGGGAGGGGCATGTTTAATAAGGAAATGGGGTTTGGTCTTCATACTGCTATAGGGCCAATGGTACTATATTTCATGAATATAGCTGAATCATGTGAAGCTACATGAGTTGCTGGAGAGACACACAAAAGAAAACAAGGTGGCTGTACTGCAATGATTGCTTTGTAGGCAACTTCTGTAGGCAACTGAATTTCGCAGGCAAGACTTGGAGCAAGCTAATACCCAGCAGCACGATTTTCAGCACCTCTCAGAAGAGTCATTCAAGACCTTTGGAATCTCTATCTCTAAAACTACAGTTCTCAGGGCTGGAGAATCAATGATGTAGTCTGGTTACCTAYGGATCTGTCTCTTGGATATCTAACAAAGCCATGAGCCCCCACAAGCACTGTGTTTTTCTCGGAGACAATCTGTTTTCATGAAATCTGAGAGAACTTAATGGCCTGTCAAATTTGGCTGAAATTAGTCAAGGGCTTCAAAAGTTTTTGAAGAAAGACTGACAGATCATGCAAATGGGTAGAGTGATCCAACATACCTCATTTTATTAGAACACTAGACTAAAAAACAGTCTCTGCTGTTTGCAGTCAGCCACAGACCTAGGAAGAAAGTAGAACCCAGGAAAATAAGTCTGCAAAAAGAGCCAGAACAATAGCTCAGCAATGTGWCTTGTCACAGTCAACACATCCAGAGTCCAACCCAGACAGCTAGAGATGATCATTTAAATTTCAACACTGTCAAGTGTTTAATATCTTGAGTGATGAAGAAGAGAGTGAATCATGGTTCTGCACAGGTCAGTCTGCGTCAGTCTAGTGCAAGGAGAAGATGTCAGTGCAAAAGGACCAACACCCAAGACAGTTTCCAACAGTCCCACCCTCACCCGCATCAAGGTAGAGTCAGGAGGAGACCAGTGAGTCTCCAGCACAACAAACAATCATATTTTATCCCCCRTGGGCAGCTGACCAGTAACTCACCTGGGCAAAGGTTATCTGGGGACGTGACATTTTCCTGAAAATTTGACTCAAGGATCTTATAGGAAACTATATGCACATACTCACCTTCAGTTTTGCAGAAATCTTTTACCATCTGTATGGATCTTTTTTAAGCAGGGTTACTGACTGTACACATTAGTGAGGCTGCATTACTATCTATACATTTATATTAGATGCATGTAATATTCAACCTGTCAGTGCATGTTGTGCATTCTGYGTTACGGTACAGAAAGAAGTTTTTCTCTTAACCAAGTTACTTATGAAAAATCAGTGTGTCTTCACAGACGACAGATAGACAATGAAGGACATAAATACTATTAAAAATAATTTTTTTAAGAAAATTGAGTGTGCATAGTAGCATCTAAATGAAAATGATTGTTGCTAGGTAAATACGTAGCGGACACCTTTATCAGTTATACTGTAACAGAGAGAGCTATAACAGGACTGATGAATTTCTTACACCCGTTACAGCTATCTGGTGCTGGCCTCTGCCAAGGAAAGGGTTCTGGGCTAGAATGAGCACTAATCTGAGCAAGTAGTGACAGTTCCTGTACTGCACAGAGTTTTAAAAAAATCTTATCTTTAAAGCTACTTGGTTTTCCTTGACGCATATTCCCCACTTAGAATACCTATCTCACCATGTCTCACACCAAATGATATCCTATGAATTCCTCATTAAAATAACTTAGAAATGTGAACGAGTAAATTCAGTTAATATACAAGCAGCCCATTCGTTCAACAAGGCTCCTAGATTCTGACATTATTTCAATTTAATTCAGCTATGGGTCAGATGTATGGGACTCAGATGTGTATCTTTATTTTAATTCAGACGTACTGAGCATCCTCCACTGAAAGAAACTCCTTTTGCAACATGTCAGCAGGAGACAATGTATTCAGCTCCATAATTATGTACTTCGGTACAAYCACATAGCATTATATACAAAATCACCACACTGCTGAAAAAAAGCCTGAAATGCTAATTAGTTCGCAAATTAACATTGATTTGATTTAATGTTGAATAAGGGTTTGCAGCTTATACTTATGAGAGAACTTCACTTTCAGGCATGCTCAGACAGTCATGTTTTAAATAACACTGTGCAGCCTGTACCAGGTGCACAGTGGGTTCATTATCTATGTATAAAGAGGTATGACTTACACAAAATAAAATCAAGTACAGAGATTCAAGCACAATGTCATCCAGCAATACCAAACCCTTTGGGAATGAGCTACCAAGTAAAAGCAGAGCGTAACAATCACCTGTCTTGGTGCTGCATCATGTCGGGAAAAGAGAGGATCGTATTTCCAGTATTGTGCCCTTTCCTGTCACTGATGTCAGTACTGACAGGTGAAAATCAAAATAATAATGTATATTCTAATAACATTTTTCACTCCTAAGGCATCCTCATGGAATGATCTCAGCTTTCAAAGAGCACTGATGCTTTCAGTCCCAAACCACTCCCATGAAGGCAGGGAAATAATTGCATCCCCATTCTGTCCTAATTCTGCTCATTCAAGGGGAGTTTTGACATTGACTGAAACGCAGAGATGAGGCAGAGGGGAGTTCAAAGGAGAATTTTAAACGGGGGCCGTTCAAGCTGGGATGGGGAATATGAGCATTAACACTGGATGCTCCAGCATCTGAACAGAGGCAGTGCTGACAACTGCAGCTCCTGCTGTTGGAGTTCTGCATCCAGGCACACACACAGGTCACCTCAATTCAGCACAGAGCTGTGAGAGCAGTTAGTGGGGCTGGCAGCTGCCAGTCCTTCAATCCCACTACCACCGAATGCAAGAGTACCCCTTTGGATCCAGTGCGCACAAGCACTGAAAGAGAAGTCAAGCAGGCTGCATGCAGTTCAGTTAAGTGGGCGACCACTGTTTAATAGGAAAAATGCACTCTGATCCAGAAAAGGGGCAAGCTATCAGAAGTGCCACTCTCCATCAACGGGGAAACAAGGTCCCGTCATGTGCTAGTTATTGCAATTGCTCTGGCTACTTATAAGGAAAATACTGCAGAAGAACAAGCCCCAGCTAAGTATAAATTACCTTACACTTTAGACATGTCCATGCTGCCAAAGAAAACCCAAGACAGAAATCGCTTGATTCATGTAAAGACAGTGGAGCACCAAGGGAGGTGCTACTGTCAATCTCATTAGCTCTGCATTTTCACCTGGGCACTGTAGCTGAGTATGTGGCTGGAATTAGTTCAGAGTCCCAGTGAGGAAACCTTCAGAAGAAACTGCTTTCTTAAAGGCGGCACCCCAGGGAGGCCGAGGCAATGGGATGTGGGCATAAGGGTGAAAACAGATCAGTTAATCGCCTCGTTCACTCTGCTCAAGGGTAGGCTGCTTTGCTAGTCTGTGTCAAGAGTAAAGATGTCATGGCTAATGGAGAAACAGAAGATGGAGACTAACTGTCAAAGACAGAGTTGGGCAAAGTGGCATTGACTTGTTTGAAAAATTCCAACTTCCAATACAATTTAAACTTACGACACCATGGTAGGGGAGTAAGAAGCTAATGTGTTTATCTTCTGGGTCAAAGAAAGGGCATAGCTGTAGAGGATCAAATGAATCAAATGAATATAGCTAAAAATGATTTCAAAGATTCCAAGAACTACTTATCATTTTCTTTGCAGACTTATGTTGGTATTTGCATTGTCTAGTTTTCTGCAGCTTATAAGGTCGAATACATATATGCCTCCCTTGTAAGATTCAGGTGCAGTTCCAAAGCTATGATAGTAACCAAAATAGCCTGTGGACAGAAGTTCTGCCATGCACCAGGGCATGGGGAGCTGGAACAGGCCCATGTCCCAAAGGAAGGAGGCAGAGGGTAAGCAATACACTTTCTAAGCAAGTCAGAGAGGAGCATAATGTAGAAATCCCAGAGTTACCACTACAGAGAAGGCCCACGGATCCCAGAGGATCAGCAGCAAGCTTTCTAATAACTATTGTCTTCACCAAAGCCTTAGGTGGCCTGCTCTCCAGGGGTGAAAGATTTTAGTCTTCATGGCTTGAAAAGACTCATACATTATACAGTCTGGGCGCAGAGCACAAGTATCATTCACTGACCAGCAAGCTGCATCCCTTCCTCCTGTGAGTATTCCTTATCCACACAGGTGACCCCTCCACAATACAAGTAGCCCAGTGGAAGACACAAGGCTATGCAGACAAGTAAAAGAAAGAAAATAACAGTTTTGCAAGGATATGAAATGAAATTATTTGATTTACAACTGAAAATATATCTAAACACAAATGTGGTTTTAAACCCTATTTGAAAATATGCTTCCTGATTTCTTTATGCTACCTTGCCACTTATTAACAGAATATGTACTGGTATAAAACTATATTCAGTACAACAGAGCAAGTGTTCAAAGCAGACAACAGAACTTAATGATAAATTCACATTTGCTAGGGTGAAAATCTAGATGCAAAATAAGCCTGACATTTTTGCTATTCACATTTGAGGATTAATTTTATTAAACAGTTTTGCAGTTTTCTGGTTCAGTGACTGCATATTTTCTGATAACTCCCCAAGAAGGAAACTATATTGTGTCTACTAACTGCTACCAATACATTGCTTCATTCAAGCAGCACTTGACTTGCAATACACTTATTTTATTATAGTTCAGTTTTTTCACTCTGGTTCAATCTTTTCTGCATTTGCCTGACCTAGTGAAATACTCAGTTCACATGTACAATACTGTGCATAATGTAGTTATTAAGTGTCAAAAATTAATATCTGCAAGAGACCCCCAAAAAATAAATAAAGGAGGGGAAGTCATTATTAAAAAGGTTGAAGGRTCAATCTTCTAAAGTGCTGCTATCAGTTTGAACAGATAAACTCAGGACCTTTTCTAGGTTGCTTTTATGCAAAGTGTCAGCTTCCATAGATTGTTGGCCTCTGTGAACCAGACTAAACATGTTACATTTGCATTATCATAAAGCATTATGTAAAATAAAGTGAGATTAACTTTCAATTATTTGGGTCAAAATTTATTCCAAATTGAAACTCATTCCCCTGCAGTGAATCAGGTCAAAGAATGAAAGCTCTCAAAAGCAAGATTTAAGACCTTGCTCTGACCCACTGACAGTGTCTTCACAATTTGTGGCCAACACCTATGGCTTACACATGGTTCAGCCCATATTAGGCTGACCGTCACCTTAATGCAGGCACAACCTCTTGCTCTGAGATGATTTCTCATATCCGTCCCATTTTCAACAAAAAGCAGCTCCTTACCAATGGCAGGAATTGGAAGGCATCTGATTTCTTCACCTGATAAACACTAAATGTAATCGCTAATGTTGTAGCAGCCATTGTATAAAAAAACAACCAAGCAACCAAAGAAACCTTTCTCTGTCTCTTCTCCCCTAACCTTGCTGCAATGAGTCATTCCTTTAAGAGTGATCTACAGCTGTATTTCTCTGCCAACAGACTCAGCCAGGAGTTCAAGAGCTGTTATTTACTGGATGGTCACTGGAGATTCAGAAGTGAAGCAAGCTTGGCTCTAATCTTGTATGTTCAGCACATGGATAGATTTACATCCAACAAAACAATATACTTACCGGCCAGTGAGAATGACTTTCAATACAGAATAACACATCTGATGTAAAAATATACATACATCTGGCATACAGTAAACACGCATGATCCTAGTCACTTTAACTGGCATGGGAAACCAGGAGTGTGTGAGGCAYCGCCCCGGCACCAAGCTCTCCTCCCTGAGATAAAGGAGTAACAACAAGCTGGCAGCAGTACGCCAGAGCTATCTGTTAAACCAGCCATCAGAAGGGGAATGTGCTTTGTGCTTTGAACTGCATTATCCGACCAGCCTGGGACCAAATTCTGCCCAGCAGCTCTCAGCAAATGCACTGGAAGCTGTGCAAAGGCATTTCACAGGAGAATTCATCCACTGGAAACCACGTCCCTTTGCCTCCRCTGCAGAGACGTTAACTGCAACTCAGCACATAGCTAATAATAAAGTGGGAAAACAGATTGTATTTTTTTTCTGGCAGATCCTTAGCTGAACCCAAGTTTCCTCAGACAAGTGGTGCAGCTTTTCTGGAGTGCCAGTTACCACAAACTGGGAAGTGAGAAGAGGAAGCAGACATGTTAATGTGCGTGGCTTTTCAGTCCTTCAGGGGACGGAGAAGAAAAGCCATGACACATTCTGTCCTTTGGTTTGAATTTAGCTTGTGATCCTGGAATAAGTGCAATACACTTAGCAATGCCGTTTGAATTACTGGTGGACAGTAATCCGCATTAGTGCACTCTGCCTAGGAGAAAGGCAGCAGCACATCTCTGAGCTAGCAGTAAAACAGAACAGCCTTTAATCCCTGCAGAGGGGACGCTTCTCAAGTCAGAAGGAGGTCAATCATGGGACAGAGCACAAAGAGCTTGTATCCACATAGCTGTAACTCTCAGGGGCGCCAGGTGCCTTAACCTTCACAAGTGCATTTCCCAGTTAGTCAGAACTTACATTGTAAACACACAATTTAAAGAAGTAATACTTAAGAGAGTCCAATATTTGTGCAAAGAGCTTGATTCTGTCAGTGTGGCTGCATCACCCTTCTGTCATCCGAGTGGCATTCCATATACAAAGACCCAAGAAACACGTCTTGAATCGAAGAACTAATAAGATTGCTGGCATTTTTAAATGTCAGTCAGTTTTTACATAAGCTCTCTGCCTGTGGAAAAATGGGAGAGTCGCAATCCATAATTGCCCAGCAGGAGTGTCTCTTTTTAATGAAAATGTTGAGGATTCGTTTAGAGGATCCTCAGGAATGGACATCTCTTGCACTGCTGTCGTCTGGCGGATTGCCCCCAGAGCTGCTCTACAGTATCAGCGGGGATGTCAGCCGAGACAGACGATAAGATTAAATGCTACCTTCCTCCAAGGGTAGATATCAGCACCCCCACCCCCTTTGGGAGACTCGGCAACGATGGAGCAAGGATCTCCAGGGCTGAGGAAACAAGGAGGTCAGTGGCTTCTCCCTGACAAGTATCTGCCGGGCAGACAGCACTACATGCATGCACTGCTGCCCCTTGCCCCGCTGTTCTCTGGCAGCGCAGGTGCCGAGGGGATGAGGGGAGTGCAGAGAGATTTGGCCAAAGCAAATGGGCTTCTACAGCTTTCCCGAATGTTGTAGGAACAGTAGAGAGAAAAGGCAAGACTAAATTTGTCTGCCTTTAAGTTTCTGTTCGAAACTCATGTACACAGATTCTAGACGTGATGCAAGGGGTTTAGATGTACAGCTCCTGTTAAACGCAGCCAAAATCATGCCTCTAAAAACCCAACTATTTTAGAAAATTTCAGTCATATTTTAAAAAACATTATCTGATAATTGCAGATTCTTACTGTTCGTTTTCTTGTAGAATCCTTGTTAAAGTGGCGCCATCAGCAAAAGTCTCAAAGCAGCCTTCCAGGTACTGCTCACTCCTGCAGGGAGACATATTAAGAAAATAATCTAACCTTTTAATTCCTCCTGTTTTCATTTTTCAAAAACGCAGCAAGGAAAGAAAGCAGACAAACAGCAAGAAACAGTGAGTATCGTTCCATTGTGTGTCCAAGCTCCTGGCAAATATGTACACAGATTAATGAATCAAAAAATGTCTGGAACAGAGTCAGGACATTTAGAAGTAAATATGTATTCAAAGTCAGCTCAGATTCTGCTGCTAATCCTGCAGCCACAGGGGGTCCCCACCTGAGTAGGGATATGCCGATCTTGATTGCTCGTGTGACCTTTCCCGCCTGTGCTCCAGTGCCACATGGTGAGCAGAACAAGCTGCTTTTGCGCCGCATGAAAGCTGCAGGGTTAACCCTGGAGGCAATCAACACATTTCAGCCTTGGCATGACTGGGATGGAGTACATCACGTTACTGCTGGTTATCAGRAAACCCTCTCCAGTTCCTAATTTACATATGCACAAATTAATGATCCTTATAATTTCTATTCTGATAAATGTGCAAGCCCTTGGATTACATGAGAACTTCAGCTTTCACACTCATTCGAGGCTTAAATCCCTCCAAATGAGCACAGTGAACCAGGTTGGCTGGATGTGTAAAAGCAGCCACCGCCTTCATCACCAGGCACTCAGAGAAGCCAGGGCAAGGGGTGGCATTCAGATGGTTTCCCTTTTTAACCAAACCTGCGTTTATCAATGAAGTTAACCATTCTCAATGTATATGCTCAATAGGAAAAGCAGATACGGTTCAGTGGTTACTGTAGTCACCCGAGACTCTAACACCACGCATCCCTGCTGTACTGATTTCCTTCATGGCACTTGGCAGCTCACTTTGGTGGCATTCTCACACAAGTTGCTTGTTTGTCTTTAACTAACCCAAACTAGTTATTTGGCTGTAAAAGTTGGGCCAATAAAATTTCTACAGAAACACAACTAGGTGAAGTCTACCCTAAGGACAGCTGTGCTTAGCTGAGCCATGATAAACGTGCAGCGTTTTGTCTCCATTGGGATTTTACATGAAGAAAGCTGTGTCTGTCTCTGTGTGGTGAAAATGAAGATTTTTTTTTTCACCTTCAGCAGAAAGGACAAAAAATAAGTGTCTGCGTCTTGTTTAATAAAACTACTATTTGTACTTTATTCCTGTGCATGTGTATAGGAAAAGGTTGTGCAAGGCTTCTACAACAGTGTAATGTTAGAGTTAGCTCTTCCCTATTCCTTATCATTTGAGCTTTTTCAGCATCCTCAGTAGCATCTCCCTGCCTGACAGCCYGCTCCAGCATCTGGGGGAAAAGGGAAAATATAAGCACAAAAAGCCCCCAAATGGGCAGGACAGAGACAGGCCAAGACAATAATATTTTACAGAAAATACAAAACATTTCTGGGTTTGAATTTAGCAATAGGCTGTCCCCATTTACAGCCCAGGATTGCACCAATGATTGCTAATAGACCTCTGTGAAGAGTAAAAAATTACGTTGATTAGATTCCAGCAGTGCCATTTGCCTTTGCAAAAGAGCCTGAAGTAAAATGAGTGTGAGAGCTTGTCCGTGCTGTGTGAAGGGAAGAATTCAAATTCCACAGCACACCGGGGAACCGCGTACACGTGCACCCAGCAGCCTGTTTCCTCCATGCAAATTTTTACCTATATTTATTGTCCATTTTGACCTGGGAGGTTTTTTTAATGGTGTTCACCTCCTTTTAAATGATGGCAAAATCTGCTGGCTACCAGCAGTCAAACGCATAATGCAAAAAAACCTTCTTAACAACAGTGAAATGCTAAATGCAAATAAACCCGCTTTTCATGCAATCTTGCCTGAAAGAGACAAATTGATATTAATTCTCCCTAAAATACAGGTAAAATTGCTAAAAGACATTTCCTGTGTTTGCCCTAGACATATTTTCACTTCAGTCACATTTTCACTGGCAGCTCACCAGCAGAACTGGAATAGAAGACTGATGTCAGGGAAGGGGATATATAATATATATATAATGTTTCACAGAGATAATGCTCTCTAACACATCAGCAGGAAGAAAAGGGGCCGACCACGTGCTTTGGGAGCTGAAGGAGGGCTTGCAGGATACAGGGTTCATTCCTGCCTAAGACACAACAATCTCATGTGGCTCAGGATGTACAATTTTGGACAGAGGTGTTAAGTTATCAGTGTTCCCGCCTTGACACTTGAAAAATCAGCTCTTTGATCTCTCTGTGACTAAAGTCTCCCACCAGGAGAACGGCGATACACTATCTGAGAATGATAAGACAAGGATACACTTATTAACGTCTGGGAAGCCCCCAGCTATCATGGTSATTAGCAGTACTGAAATGCTTAGGTAGGCAAGTGGGTATTGAACACTAACAGAATTTAGAACACTAAAAACACTCACTAAGAATGACCATTTTTTTACCTCTCGTTGCTTTCATTTCAGCCTGCTGCCATGTAGTGACTGCCTGAGCCACTGATTCAGCAAAAACCCAAACCAAGACTTACTCTTTTGAATGTCAAAAACTGGAAAAACATCAACCTTTTTCAAAACTTGCAGAAATGCTTTATCCACTGTGTATAATTAATGTGAAAGGCTGCTTTTCAGCTTTGCTGTTCATCTTTAAGAAAAGAATTGCTAAAAAGGATGTATTCACTGTATCAGACCAAAAGCACAGAAGGTACAACAGCTGCCATAAGTGTGAAATATTTGAAATATTAAAGCCTGCTATGCAAACACTTCTGGCAACTGCAACCACTAATGTTCAACCTCAGTTGTTTCACAGATGCTCGAAAGAACCTTTGCAACAATGAGCAACTCAAATCATACAACAGGAGTCATCAAATTCCTATCATATAGCTCTCACTCACTGGGATACCTGTTACTTCACCTTTCTTTCACATTCAGCAAGCCCACTGCTGACTGTCAGCTGTCCTGCACGGAGTGGAACAAGGAATCGAGCACAGGCGACATCATTACTTCCAGGAATAAATAAGGCTCTCTTCTGGAAGGGCTCATGCGAAGTTGAAAACGGAAAGGACAAATCTCTCAGGACTAGCAGCTCTGGGTTAAGAAGAGGTCTAACTAGCTAACAAGCTAGCTGTCTCCTCTTTGTCTTGCTATGCGCATGCTTGTGCATCCATATCTTAATCCTGTGCATTTAATATTTGGCACTAGCAAGTACATTTTTATAATAAGCCCCTCCTAAGAATTGTTGCCTTCACACATACACACAAAAAGAAGCCAAATATTGGTCTATTTTCCATCTTACTGTTCCTACTTAACAAGGCAGTTTGACAGGCAGACTGACAATAAAAGCAATGCAGGATTTCTTCTTCATGCCTGCCTACACACCACTCACTTCCAAGCTCTGGAAAAAAATGTTTGCTGCCTGCTGTGTTGGTCTGCCTCCGTCCTCAGAGTAACTGCCCTGGAGACAGCTGATGCATCTGCTTTGCTCTTACCTCGTCCTTCACCTAAATGGCATGCGGTTTTAGGTGTATTTCTGGAGATATCTCAGGAAAAGCCACACACACACACGCACACACACACACGCACACACACRMACACACATCTATATGCTCTGCTGTTGACCTGAATTTTCCTTAATTTTTCAGAGCAAGTGCGTACTTTGAGTCAGATTTTCAAAAATAACACCCTTTAAACACACACATTTGCATTCACAAACAGTTAAGCACAAAATAGTAGTATTCATGTTTATAGTCACTTGACCAGACACTAACACTGTGGCAGGGAATTGGGTTCAGTCAGTATTTCACTACGTATGGCAAATCTCACAAAGTAGTAGTGCACATGGAGTCAGCTAAAATAAAATAGAGTCTGGGCATGCATCACACAACCCTAGCAATCTAAATTGCACAGTCAGGAGCAAGAACTTTTAGAAATTGTCAAGGAAAGATTACAAATAAATTCTCAGGGAGATTTAGGGCTCAACGTTCCCTGTTTCTAGAGAGCGCGAAAGAAAAGCCATCCATCACAACTGGTCAGGACTGTGTAGGGATGCAGGGATCAAAATGAGAGGGCAGCACGCAGAGGAAGGAAAGCAGAGAGACCTATGAGAGGAAAGAGTGGGACGGGGGCTCTGAAGCTGCTATTCCAATTGTTTTTGCCTTAATGTTTACTCAACAAATTAGCAGCCAACGAAATCTCCATTCAAGAATAAAATCAGTGGGTTTTCACATCTGTCTGCCTGAATCCAAGCACCCAGGCCATAATTATGAATGTAAATGTGACTGGCCTCCCTTTAGGATTTGAGAAGTGCTGGGAAAGAAAGATAGCCAATGTGTCAGGAGGCCAAACCCATAAAGCTCACAGAGTGAAACAGATGCGAGCCTTAGACAACCTGTGCTGGAGTACCGTCACTGAAGCCATTTTTGGTAAGGTCTGAGTTATTTATTTGTAGGGGAAGAAGTGTGTCTGCTTATGGGGAAGGCCTCTGCTGCTGGGGGACTGCCACCAGCTGTCAGGCAGTTGGGTGCCTGCAGCAGAGCTGGCTCTTATATGCAGTATTCAAAATAACCTCCCTCACAGTGTGCATAGTCATGGACAGAACTGACAACAGGACACCCCTGCATACTAACTGTGGTCTACTATTGACCTTCTTCATGGCCTTATTCTACTAGTTAAAACTTTGGGTGTGGGAAGGGGGAGGTTAATAATCTCTGAGATTAGATCTCTAAAATTTCTGGGTATCCAGATGTATTTACCCCATCCTCAATATCAGGTTGTATCATGCATTAACAATTCTACTTGTGAACAGGAGATCAGTCTCAGACATCCAGAAATCCGGACAGTGGTGTTTCAGTTCCAGCCCCTGAAAAATCAAGACCTGAAGGAAGAGGTGGCTTTTGCAAATGCTGGTYTTTGCCATTCTGGTTCAGTTTTCCCATCTGCGGAATGTGAAATATTTCACAGAGATGTCTGATGCATGAAGATAAACACTGTAGTTACCTCTTGTACTAGGCCACTCCAGGGGTGAAATATGTCTGAGTATAAACACTATTTTCTGGAAACATTCATTAGCAATGTTTAGTCTAAGGAAATCTCCATGGCCATATGGGCTCCAATAGTCTTATTAATCTGCTTCATTAGTGCCAAAGTCACATTTATTAGACTGTGTATTCATTTTTTGAAACAGCAGGGGCTTTCCCTTTCCAGTCTGAGATTCTGCTTGTGGGATTCTCTTTGTCACCTCCCATGTATCTGCACCTCTTGCTGTGGACCTTCCCACCACACTGATTGTAGACTGACACCTAATTTCATTCATGTCTCTGTTTCTAATACATATTGTCAAACACGTTTTCCCCTACAGCAAGACTTAGTCATAAAATCATCTGGAACTTCTTACAATGCTGTTGCATATGCATGCTAATCAGCAAAGTCTTCATCTTGGAGCCCAGAAGAACAATCAAGCTGCAGGCTTAAAGAAACCTTCACTTGCAAGGTTAGCAATCCCTCATTACGCTCAAAGAGTCCCTCTCTGAGTTTCATCTAATCTATCAGGATTCAAATCTGACCTTTAACCTCACTCCCCAATCTCCCCCAGTCCTGGCCAGTGTCACAGTTTGACCTCCCAGGTCAGTGCCATGGATTTTCTGCCTCCAGGTGTTCCTTTCTATTCCCCTGTGCTAATACTGGTAGCCACAAGGATAAGATTGAATTTCTGAACTCATGGATGCAGCACTGACAAGAAATGATCATTTTAACAACTACTGCTCACTGATGTTAAAGTGATGATATAATTTCATCATCATTCAGGCCTCTTTTAGACCTTGGCGCTTACTAAGCTAAACAAAAACCACTTTGATCAGTTCTAACTAGATGATAAATACATATCTACACACGTGGATGTAAAATCCATTTATTTTCATGAGATTAATAAACACTTTATTGAAATGTTATCAAATGTAAACTTTTTGCTAATACAAATAACCCAAAATCTTTAAAGGGAGAGGGAGAATTTCCACATCCCTAATATAAACCTTGCCTGATTTCAACTCAGTAGAAAATATTTGTGTCTTTTTTATGAATTTTTTTTTGTTAGTTTCATTCAGCCACCATTTAACACCACTTTTAAAATATATTTGAAACAGTCATTTCTGGCATTGTGTTTCACAACTGCTGAGTTCAAGTTACAAGAACAGAGATCTGAATTTTCCAAAGATCGGAAGCCTCCACCCCCCGAATGAGAGCTCAAGCTCACCTGCAGCAGAATCTCACGTAAAGAAGACCAGTCCCTGCTGGGCCATACAGTAAAGAAAAGCTGGCAGGGTGCAAGTTGCTGCTGCCTTGGGCTCCTTTCAGGTTGCAGGACATACACAGGGAGCTGTGAACTGCCCTGTTGGCTTTCCTGCATGTGACAGCTAGAACCATTGCGGGTTACCCAGCCTAACACCATCTTCATTCCCAGGCGCACAGCCTAATAGCAAGCAGGAAGGTTTTTTGTGCATCTTTGTTTCATTAATAGAACAGGAATTTAGGTAAGGAATGATGGTCCAGCAACTGAAGCTGCAACTTGGGATTCTTGAGTTTCAGTCTTTGCTTTGCTAAAGACCAAGTCAGACACAGTGGCATTCACTTGGCCTAACTTTAGGTATTTCTCTGAGTCTCTGAAGGGAAATTAGTCTCATTAGTCTCATAAATTCATAGATTTATTTACTCTCACAGAAAGAAATTAATCTAATGTTCAGAAATAGCACTGGAGAAAGGACCAAGCACTCTGGGCACCAATGCAAGTTTTCCTTCCTTTCTGCTGGAGGAAGACTTTGTTGATGAGAAAGCTACTTGCTCCCCTGAGTTAATAGAGTCCTGGCTCTGTCTGTTGAGAAAGCCAAAAAGATTACTACTTGAGATCCTGCCCTCTGTGGCGTGAACATCTGCGACTGGGATTAAAGCCACGGAGTTCATTTCACGTATAGGAGACCACTAGCACTTGGAAAATGGTAACAGACGCCGTCTGGCTGCTTTCAAACCAGGTGCCTTAAGGGAGACAGCTAGTGTAACCAGTTAAGTCACTTTTGTTCAACAAACAGATTTGTAATTTCAGGAGCACTGAAAACAGATACATGTAAGTGTCCTACATGCAAAACAAAATCTTTAAAACACTGATTTTTCACCAAAAATATTAAAAGAGTTCCACCTTAATAGATATTTTCCCTTGGTGCATGTTGAAAATAGCTTTTAATATATTTTTGTAAGACTTTAAAGGTGACTTCCATAGTAGCTGTCCTGGATCATTTCTTCATCTTTCCTGATTTATGAGAATCCAAGCAGATGCCATTTTAAGGATTGTTACAGACCACTTGTAAACCAACACACACAACACAAAGGACCCCAGACTCTGGAAAGATTTAGACCAGACCAGGCACAGTCCCTAAAAGATGCTAATGGGCCAAAAACAGATCAGAAAACCCACTAACTCCTGAGTTTGAAATCAGTTATCCCTTTCCTCTTTTTTGGCATGAGAACTCCTGTCTTCAGCCTTCTCAACAGGCAAGTTTGTTTGAAAAAGGCAGCTGCTGGAGGTCTGGATTTTAGCTATAGAAATGAATACACAGAGTTACAAGCAAAGGACACCAACGTCACTGCAACAGCCGGGGGCAGGGGTGAAAGCTGATAACCTTAGTGAAGCACAGACTTTTAAGTAATCCTAAGTATTCCTTCATATATTTTAATCCCAGCAATTGACAACCTTAGCTGGGGTGTAAAAGCTAATGGACCTCAGTAGGCACCCAGCTGAAATAATAATCATCCCTTGAATATAAAAAAGCAGGAATTCAGAACATCTATAACAAGCGATTTACCTTGAAAATTAGTATTCATGTAATTAGCATGCTTTTTTCCCACACAGCAGAAACCCATCTCTAAACACATTGGACCCAGTTCTGCTTTCACTTACAGCAGTGTGACTCTGTCAGGCTTAGTGGATTTATACAGGTGGAAGCATGGGGAGAATCAGACTTGATGCATTTAGCTTTAATTTTAAAATAAATGAATTTTCCAGAACAGTGATAGTATTGAGCTTACATATTATCCAAATAGAAATTTTAATGAGACAAGTATAACACTGAGTATAGCCATAATGGATATGCAAATATTGGTCTTTTCTTAAAGGTCTCCCTATCTGGTCACGTGGATTTTCTTGCATATGTGGGGGTGAACTCAGAGGACATTTATTAGAATCACAGAAGGAAAGGATGGCTGCACAGCCATGGAGAATCAGGCCATCAATTAGATTTTCATTCTCATTTCAAGAGAATTCTCCCTGACTTCTCCCTTGAACAGCAATCACAGGAGAGCTGTAAAATTTGTTCCCTTCTTAATTTCTTCTTGCTATGTGACAGCATCCACCTCTGCTTTCCACTGAGCAAGCCTTGCTCCAAGCCAGGCAAAGAAAGTATACATATTTTATTTTAATTGTGCTTGGCTAAACAAGATATGGTTGTAGGGAACAATTCACATGGACTGTGACTCATCCAAATGTGTACAAGCCAATTAAAAAAAAGAACAATGGCGTCTCCCAAGGTTCCCAGCCCCAGCCAGTCCGAAATTGCATTTTGCTTACTTTAGAGCTCAAAGACACTGGAAAGCGAACAGAAGGCGGTAACTTGGCCTAGATTCATGCATAAGAGTACAAAGGTTATAAAATAGAAGGTTTGAAAAGCAATCAGAATCACCAGCTGAGAGAGGTTTAAAATAACAGCCTAAAATCTGGAGCTTCAAAATAAAAGTCAAATAAAAAATAAGATTGAAAATAGCTAAAAAACACATGATGTGAAATCACACTGTCTGTCTACTAGTTGAAATCAAATTACCTACCTACTATGTCTGTCTAACATTTTATTAGACCTTATTAGCGAAGGCCATACGGATAAAGGTATTTAGGTACCTAAAGATGCGGAGAAGTGCCTACTGGGATTTTCCACTCTTCATAGACATCTAGTTCCCACTTAAATAAGTGATTTCCAGAAATATTACACATTCTGACTGCATGTGAAGGGGTTACATCATGCAACAACTCTTAAAACGAGGACTTGTGAACCAAATTCCCCAACAGTTCAGGTCCCCAAGGTTCAGTTCCTGTGAAAATGTGGAAGACCTAGGAGATGACAAGGTCCCCAACCCCACAACTCACTGCAAATACCTCACAGACGTGTTATTGCTGTGATGGCTAAATGTCACCGTCATTAGAAATGGAGGAGACCTGCCATCGGAGGCCATAGTCTGTCCTCTTCTGGCTTTTTGTTCATGCTGCCTCTACCCTCTCTCTTTTGACCTTCATCTCAAGGCTTTCTCTGGGACACTCCAACCCTAAACAACAGCCCCTGAACTCCACCTGCTACCCAAAGTCAATCCTTCTCTCAAACCCTGAGTGGGAGTTATAAAATCAGTTAGTTATAGTTGCAACACTGATTCATTCTCCCCAAATTCACTTCTAAATGCTCATGCTCCCTCCACACACCAAACTCTCCAGCTATTTCTTAGCTAGATTCTGAGTCCTTCCTGCTAATTGCTTCCTCATGAACATCTCCCACCTTCGTGACTTTTCTGGTGATGTTGCTCCTTCCTCCTCTTTGGAAGTCTCCCTGGGTCTGGCCTGGGCTCATTCCTCTTCCCCTCCTGTGCTCGGTCCGTGGTTCTCTGTTGCTGTTCCACTATCACCCGTGCTGACAACTCACAAATCTGCCTTTCCAACCCTACCCCATAYACATAAATCTCTCCAGCACATCATCCAGGATAACCCCCCCAACAGCTCAAGGGCAACTTGGACAAAATTGAGCACCTTATTTCTTACACCCTCTACCCTCCCCCTTCCTGCCTTTCTCCATTATTTTCTTCATTTCTCCTCCCTCCCTCTTTCCCTCCCCTTCTCCCAGGCTGGCAATGTCAGCACTACCTTTTATTCTTCTGCCACCTCCTTCTCACATGCAAGCTGACAAGATTTAGTGAACTCTTTTCTCCATAATATTTGACCCTTTGTTTCAGTCACATCAACTCAAACTTTGCCTATGCCCTTGTCATCTTTACAACTTTACAACCATAGCCCCCTCCCCTCCAGCCTGTTTAAGATCCATGATGTGTCCCCTCCAGGCTCCCTTTGCCCATAAGTCAGAAGCTGGTGCTTCTTCTGTGTATTGCTTCAATGGCTTCTACTTTAAAAACTTAAAATTTTTAGTCCTCACCTGTGTCTACTGCTCTGTCCCAGTCTACATATAGAGCCTCCCTTCTCTTATATTCCTTTTTGTTCCTTTGGTTTGCCAGCTGGGACAGCCCTGGCATCCACATCGCATGCTATACAGAGCAAATCTCTGTGCTTGACAAATTCTAAATAACAATGTGCCTTTGTCTGTTCAAAATAGAAAAGCCACAACAAAAGAAATTTTGTTTTGTTTTTGATGAGTGTGTTGTGATGTATGGAACTATTTGCTATGTACAGAAATCCTTTCCTGAAGTGCTGTAGTCCATATTGTTTGGGAGCAAATGTACTGCTAATGGGTAAGTTTTATTGCAAGAATTGTTCTTCCTACAAAATGAAGATAACAACGCGCTGAGATTTTTCTAGCTGTAGAGCTGCTCGGTGTGATTCCATGTATACTCCAATTTGTGTTTAAACATGAGTATTTGGCCATGGCATTCTTGGGTGAAAAAGGGAAGGGGGAACATTTAAGGCTTAGCCGAGTCAACAGAAGGGCTCCAGCCCCATCACTGGGAATATTAGCATCAAAAAAAGAGACAGAAAGCATCCCTTCCAAGAATAACTTGCTAGCATGAGGCAAGGTATGCAGAATTATAATCCCTTGATTCCTTGGAGCAGGCAGACAAGGGATTGGGATACAAAGACGTAGGATAAAAGGGACGTGCCATAGCTCCTCCTGTTTGGTCAATCAAACCTTTCATGTCTTTGGCTATTATTACAAGATCCTGAAAAGAAACCATTTCATTCCAAGTCGAAGAGAATGTTTCGTACTGAACTAATCAACTTCCTGTTTTTCATTTCATAGAGAAAAACATTAGATCTACTTTGTTTTGATCCACAACAAATTTATTTCCTCCAGGTTTACTCTTTGGTTGCCAAATTAAAAAGCAATTATTCATTTAGCCCATTAGATCAAATCTGATGTGTTTTGCTCCCATTCCTCACTAAGAGTAGTTCAGCTGGGCCTTTTCATCTCAACAGTATAAAAAGACTTTTTCCTCAGTTCTCTCTGGATCTCTTCCAAGTGCCTCTTATTTTTCAGTCTTTCTCTGAAAAATAAAAAAGGACCCCTCTACATAAAACTATTCTCTAACCTTTCCTTTGAGTCCTTCCTAGCACAGCCAGTTCACTGGATTCTCTACGTTCTTTGTATTTCCCAGTAGGAAATGACTTGGGGTCTCACATTCCCTTCAAGTACCCTATGAATTCCTTCCCCTGATTCAGGGCATTGAGCTGGGTCCTGTGCAAATACCCTACACCCTGGGAAAGGGCCTGCTTTGCTCTGTAACAACTCCTTAAGACTTTTTCAAAATAGAGCAAAAAGAAAAAATCTATTGCATTTGCTCAAAAAGGAAAACCAATCAAAGCCACAGTTCTGCATATCCCTAGAAGCCTGCAGCAATTCAGGACTTATGAGGTTTCCTGGTGTATTTAATGGCTTTCAAAAGACAAAGGCATTTTGTCCATATCTAGGGGAAATCCTTCCCATCAGTGTTACTGGAGCTGATGGGAACCCATTTCTGTGGAAGGAATGGCACATAAAAATTAACTTTTAATGCAGCCAGTTTTTAACCCTTTTCAGTTCCCAGGGAAAGCTTCCAAGTGCATTTGAGGCTCTCTAGAAACATCAGCCAAGGAAGAAACCCTCCAACCCCCCAAAATAGAAATCATTTGTTCTCGTCAAAGCAGCGGCAGAACTAACAGCAGGGAGGAAAACAAAGCTGGGTGCTTCCACAGCCGCTGTTACGTGTGTTTCCAGATCCCACACGGGTCACAAAGCAAAAATGAAGATGTTTTGCACAGACAGGTGCAGGCACTGCTGTGATTAATCAAGTCATAATTAGGGACCTGTCGACAGGCACTAAATATATGTTTTAGGGCTTCTACCCTCTTAGAAATCTACGGATGGAAAACTTGCCAGGCAGGAAATTTGTAAAAACATTGAGTCTTTGGATGATGAATGTATACAGGGAAAGAAACTTTCACCAGATTATGATAATGACAAGTTCCTCTATTGCTCCAAATCTATAAATATTTCTTTTTTTCTCTATTTTAGTATTTTAGTATCAATTGACTACAAAGTTTAACAAATAAATCCTAAGCTCCCATCAGCAAAACAGGCACAATTTCAGCATCTACAGAGGATTTGTTATTCTACTGTTTTGCATTGAGCCATTTAACTGCAATAGTCTGTGGAAGCATCAAAGGGTTCAAAATACACTGTGAGAACAAAATAGGTCTCACCTTGCACAGAACTTGCCTTACATAGCTATTTGCACCTAGGCAAACCTGACATGAAATACCTCCATCTGACAGTAAGGAGAGGCTAGAAGTTCTACAACATTTTATGATTTACACATGAATAAGTGCAAAGTCAAGGCTTGGGATATTGTACTATGCAAACGTAAGGAAGGCGCCTCCCTTTGCAGAGTGCTACCTCAACCTATGGCTGAACAGGTCAGTACCATCCGCTGGAGAAATTCATGTGGTTGCCATCCTTGTGGGGAAGAAACAGAGGCAACTATGTCTTCATCAGACACGAGAACAACCCTGAGATAGGTCCAAGGGAAGCCCACAAAATGAAACTTGGTTGACTGGGGAGCCTGTGTCAGCTAATGCTGCCCTGCTCAGGATAAAGCAGCTGTAGGGCTGATGCCACTGGCTTACAGCCACCTTCTGAATGATTTTAAGCCTTCATGTGGATATTCTCCTCTCTCTGTTCCATAAAACACACTTCTGAGATTATCCGTCCCTATAAGAATTTACTCCTTTACATCATGAGCCTTCTCCTTTGAACTGTTCCAGATACTTTCACATCTCAATCATGGCAGCTCACACAGATGAACTGCCAATAGCAAGAAGGTGCAAGATGATGAAAGCCAGTGTTTAACAAATGCCCAACCATCCCACTTCTCAGCAGGGTTTTATAGCAGGTGCTGACTTTCCCACTAGTGCATTTGCTAATTGGAATGGACTAGTTAGTTTGAAGCTAGCTCAAGTATGTCTTTATGAGCTGAAGTTACTGCTGCGTAGAATTTTGACATTAAAATACACACTGTCATGTGTGCTGACAAGATGATTGACAATTACAGAGGCTGTGAATGATATGATCAATATCGTGATTGTATTATACAATGCTGCGCTACATAACACTACACTGTGTAATAAAAAAAGGTTGCAAGAACTAAAGTACTGCTCAGGACAGAGATCTAAGCTGCAGCCTCATGTTCTGGARATTAAGTAGTCTGAATCTTTGTGTATTTCTTCCTTCCAATGATCAATTGTACTACTGAATTTACAGCATTTTATTTCAGCTGGATAGTGGTTAAAATTGTGTGAGGAAGGGAAAGTGTTAGGTATCTGATTGAGCTCAGTGTTATTAAATGCAAGGGGAAGTCATCTAATGTCTGTTTAATTGTAGCTGCCTTTGGTGAGTAATATTGATGATTAATCAATTGACCAAAGGGGACAAGCTGAGAAGGGGAATAAGGCTGAATCGATGTGCAGGAGAGGATGTGAAGTAAGATGGACTCTGAATCAATGGTGTTGCTACTTGCTCAGTTAGGCTGGCGATTGGGATGTGCCCTCTGCATGAGCTCACAAGCAATGCAAAGAGGTTGCTTCACAACAAAGACATTTCACTGCTTTTTATTTATATTGATTTCCCAGTGAAGTGTGTCTTGGCATTAGGGATTCCCACAGAGCTGGGATGAAAGATCAGCTTCTTTCCTCAGAGGGTCAACAAATCCTGGGTGATGAATCCTGTCTTCTCAAAAATAAAAGAGACAGGAGCAGAGGTTTGGCTCTAAGTTGCCTGCTAGAAGGGAAGAACTGAAAATGTGTCATTAAAAGGGAGGAAAATGTAGAAGCATCTGAAACTGAAAAGGTGTGATTAAGAGGGAGGAAAATGTAGAAGTACCTGAGCAAAGCAAAGACTGATTGAAGAGATCAGTGTTGTTAAAATGAGTTATATTCGACACAGTGAAAATCAGTTTTGCATTTATTCATGGCTTTTTTAGTTAAGGTAGGTGCATTCTGTGAACTGCAAAGCATCACAGGCATACAGGTTTTCTTCACGCCCCAAGTTCAGCTAGGTAGCAAACTGGTGAGCACAGCTGGAAGAAGCGCTGTCCACTGCTGGAAGGAATTCATGTGATACAGCTGTGCCAGAGTCCCTGATTCAATGTTCAAAAGAGAAAGTCCTGTAACTCAGTGACCTGTAACTTGGTGCCAAAGCAGAAGGGAAGGAGGCTCTGCTGTTAGTTCCGAACAGCCGCTGTGTACTCACTCTGAGTGATGTGAAACAGTACATGGTTGGGAAGTTGTTTCAAAAACCTCCCCTCTTTCTTACTGAGAGGGAAACTGGGTGAAGTTTTGAGTTTAAACACAGAATAAATGGCAAAGCTAAGGCTAGATCCCTGAAATCCAAGTTCCTAGACACTACCCAAATACCCAGACACAACCAATCCCTGCAGCACCAGGTTGGAAAGAATTTTAATAATACTGATAAATCATTTGGATATTGTTAAAAAAGAATATGCTGTTAATATGGAACTCTGCTTTGCCACTTTCCCTTACTTATTGTAAGCCTGGGTTATTTTAAAGGAAAATATTGTTATATTGCAGGTAAAACAGGCTCATGCGTAAATATGCTTCCCAAAGGAGAACATGAGAGTAAGCAGAAATGGAACAGGAGTTTTCCCAGATGCTATTGCCAATTTATATTCAAACTCTAGATAATCCTGAGGACTCAAGTGTAGAGTAACTTAAATCTCACAGAGCTGGTATGTTCATGCTCTGTTAGCTCTACATGGAATACTTCTCCATATTGGTATGTGGTAATAGACAATGAACTTCACCCTTTAAGCTGCTCCTGAATGTCATAACATAGCCACCTATCTTACAAACTGCAACAGATGAATATGTATATTTTCCTCTCTTTTCTATTTCCCATCTGCATGAAACATATGCCATGTACAGTGATTCCAAAAGATCAGAAAAGGGTCTGAAGTCCACATACTAAAATCTGCAATAAAATATGCATAAAACCTTGCACAGGAAATCATATTTCTAACCAGGAAAAAAGCCCTCATTTTTAATGAGGGTTTAATTAATGTCAGATTGGCTCAGTTGGTAACATTCTTGCCTCTGGTGTAGAAGGTCATGGTTTTGAGCCCTACATTAGGCTCTGGGCTCATAATCAATGCTGACACTGCAACGTACTTCTGCTACACTGTTAGAGGTTCTGACCTTCAAATGAGGTGTTTAAACTAAGATTCCTCCTGCTAGTCTCTGGTGGTTCTTCCAGCTGGAAGCTAAAGATGTCCTGGCACTTTGCAAACAGCACAGGGAATAGCTCTTGCATCCTAACTTACCCTTGCTGAATAAAGTAGGTTATAATATCCAAAGCTGCAACTGTCAGCCATTACTGGCAGTTGACAATAAGCACTAATGAGACTGTTCTGTTTATTTATGTGCTGACACCACTTACAATATCGGAAGTGCTCACTGCTTTGTCACAAAATGGTGAAGGGCTTTTCTAGGTGCTCGAAGAGGAGAAATAAAGGGAAGACATTAAAATAACATAAGAAGGGTTGATTTCCAAATGAGAAAGCCCCATGTATTTTTCAAGAAAAATAGTACCACTTTAAATAAGACAATATCATTGTAGGCAAGCAGAAGCAGAGGGGACAGGAGAAACCTGAGGCTTATGACGTAGATACAGCCCTTTCAAGACTTTTGCAAACAAAAAGTTGCATTCAAATCAAGACTGACCTTCAGCAGCAGTAAGGTCAAAAACATCAGGAGAATTATTCATGAAACAGCAGTTCAAAGTAGTTGTGATCCAGTTAATCAGCTGAGTCATCATAAAAGACATCATATGAACCCATGTGGAAATTAAGATCTTTCTGATCTGTCCATTCAGACCATCATATATGATTTAGAACTGAATACTGGATTTGCTCCATTTCCAACCTTGCCAAATCTCCTAGCCCATGCCCTTCTCCCCTCCATCCACTGCACACATTATTTTAGAACCAAAAAAGGTTCTGATTTCAGCTCCTGTGTCATACTCTAATTTAAGTAGATTTGAATTTGTACCTTAAGAGGGAAGACACAATTACGGTTCTTAAAAACAAAGGTTCTTTATGCAAAGTATTAAACTAATTAGAAAGAAAAAGCAACAACAAAACCCAGAACTTCATCTTGGTGTTTCCTCCCCAACCTTGCCTGCCACCCAGAGAACTTTTGTTAGACCCAGTTACTCCACTTAAAAAAATTAGACATCTGAGCTACTGAACATTCAAACCTAATGGAGATTTCCTAACATGAACCTTGTGGTTTGTGTTTCTGAAGTACCCTGCTGTTCCCTGAATGGCAGTCACAAGGGCGCTTTGTAGGACAAGCAGTCCTGGCAGAAATCCTTTCGCCTTCATCAACCTTTTTTCATTTAGTCTAGGTTGGCTTGGGAGGAAAACAAAATGGGTCACAAAATAAGCTTGTTTACACTGTGCCTCCCACACAACAGCTTGTTGAGAATAGCAGAATATAGCGCAGCAAGCCAAAACTTTGATTATCTAGAATCTGGTTTATGTACAAGTAAACACAATCAATTCACCTATAGAAATTTAATTAGATTTATTTGTAAGACATTCTATTTCCTACCTTTTATTCCCTCTGCTGGGCCTACTGCCACTTGAGCAAAGAAAAATTGAAATGATGCCATCCACCTTTATGAAATTACAGATAAGATATTTACAGAAGCTCACTTTTTTATTTCTCAGTAAATGATTTCTAGTCTTCAGGTAACAATTTTAATGGTAGAAAGGCCTGAAAAGTTCTGGAAATCAGAGAAACTTGAAAAGAACAAGTTTGTAAAGAAGGTGAGCTATAGTCCTACAAAGCAAACTCATCTCGGCTTCCAGCCAGCTGCCATGGGTATTCAGTCGCAATGCCTTTGAATGATTGCAGTGTGCAGCACCCTGAGGGGTGATATTATTCTAACTTGCCTGATAGCATCTGTATAATTCTAGGTACAGTTGGTCTTTTCTTGGGGCAGGAAAAAGGACTTTCGTGGTTCCTTCCAGCTATATTTCCAGTAATTTTATATGTGCAGTGTAATGTTACATCAGCTTCTAAAAAAAAATAAAAGGTTCAAGCACAGAGTTGTACTTTGTGAACAAAGAACTTCAATTTCCAATTACAGAAGAAAAATTAATCCTTGACTTTGTAAGCTAAACTGATCAAGTGCAAACGGCATTACTGCTGTCAGAGATGAAACTAAAAAGCAGGCTGCCAAAGCCACACAATGCCCCTCTGAGCAAGACACCCCGCGAACAGCATGGGGCAGGATTTGGGCCCTGTAGATGAAACTGCTGACAGTGCAGGCTAGCATGGACACTTCGAGTGGGATTTATCCCACTTAATATTTTTAGTCTAATTTCAACAAGGCATCAAATCTAAATTAGTTATCTAGGCTCTCACTATACTCAGTGAAGAGAGGGAAGGCTCTTCCCTAAAGCACTTCACTCGTCTTAAAATGAGTGGGATGAATTATTCTACATAGTTGCCTATTTCTTTCCACTGACTCTAGAGGGAATTCAAAAAGGTGAATGAAGACCTTAAAGACAATTTTGAAAACAGCCTGTGTCCTTGGTCCCATATTAAAAAGCGGTTATTGAAGATAAGATGAAAATATCACCCTTTTCTTGTACTCTTCACTGCAAAATGTATTCCATGTAAAAATTAAAATAAAATACTGGAAACTTATAGGATTTTCAGATATGGACACCTGCCACCTTCAGTAGTGGGTCTCAGACTAAGGCTGATGGACAACTGGGATTGCTGGGGGTTCACAGATCTGCTTTTGTCCTTGCAGTGAAGTATCTGTTAAGCAATGTCACATCCTACTAAACTCTATCTAGGGTTTCTCAAGGCTTTTTAGACTTTGTGGCTATAGCAATGGGAACCCAAACAACTCTATTCCCTACATGACATGACTTTGTTGGGTGTTTCTTACGGTTGGAATTCAACTGTGATCAAATGTACAGGTGACAGCTCTGCCGAGGAGGTATAACCCACACACAGCAGGACCTAATCAAGATGCAGAGTAACCTGAAGAGATCAGAGCAGTGGGAGCTGTAGGCAATACAGATGAATACAGGAGCAGTGCCAGTCCCATACCACAGAGTGAAAAAATCAATCACACTGACACAAAATAAAGATTAGAAATAGGGGTCGCTTCCTTCATTACGGTGAATAATTTTAATCCTTTTTATTGTGTTCTGGCTTTTACTGACATGTACTCTGGTTTTTCCTGCTTGTAGATGCTACCATTGTTACAAGGGACTTAAGGAAGGGCACAATAATAATTTTTTTGGTGAAGGTTCAAGAACCTCTGCATGGGTGATTTTCTCCAAAGGCCACCATCCTCTCTCTGCTGTCATGGCTCACTGGCACTACTTCCAGCAGTGAACAAAGCAGTGCCTTGTGTCCAACTCTTGGAAAGAGATATTTATATGTGTATTGATTGAGCAAACTGAAGGGAAGGCAGACTGGTAGTTGGCCACAGCAGCAAGACTGCTTTTTAAAGTATGGCTCATAACCTTGACAGTGAAATCTTTATTCCTTATCACCTCTGTCAATGCATTTCAAAGCAAAGTTACAAGATTTAGCATCTGATTGCCACAACTACATTTTAACATCTCTATGTGATAATCAAAATACAGATATTCAAAAACATTTAGACTAAAGAAAACCCTGAAGAAAATTTCAAGTTACTCATCATTTAAACCATTCATTGGTCTCCATCTAACAAACTTATGGTGCCTTTTGCTTAGAAATTAATCTTAAATGAAAGCCCACATCACAGCTGAGCAGTTCTATGTAGGCTGTGGAAGCATGGCCAAAGACTGAAGACACTTCTCCCTGGAAGCTGTAGTCACCACTATCCAGAACCGGGGCCAACAAACCAAGGATATTCTCCCTGATTTGAGAGCTGAAGACTGTTTTCTAAGGCTTCCACATAAAATCCTTTGCTTAGAATAGAATAGTCTACACATTCAAACACCCAGGCCAGACCAGAAGTCTGAAAAAGAGATGGAATAAATGTTTGCCCTGATGCTCATCTAGATGTGAAGGGATTATGTCATGTTATCTGTTGTCTGACTGCAGGTTTTCTCCACTGCTCATTGGAAGTCTTTCCGCATATTTCAGCAGGATACTGTGCAGTTTCTCTGAGGAATCCAAATTCCCTGCTTTTTGTAGATTGGAAGTAAACTGAACTCAGTTTCTTCCCTTTTACTACAAAGGGGAGTGATTTCCTTGTTTGCCCATGGATATAAAGAAGAGCCAGACATCCATGCTTGGGAATAGGAAACAACGGGAAAAAGGTGTTATCTCCTGAAGGAAAGGAAAAGAGAAGTACCACATAGAGAACTTCTTGTAACAGCACCATTTCTTAAGACAGCTTCCCAGTCCCAAGAGGATCATTTTAACCCCCTCTTGAGGGAAGACAATGCATTTTCTCCCTTTATATATAGAAAAGGTACCTATGGAAAAGTGGGTGTGCAAGAGCTAAGAAGCCGATTCACGCTAGCATCGGAAGTATACTTCTGCAGATAAAAGCTGCAGCGCTTGGAAGAGCTTCGATTGCATGACAGTCTCCTACTTGTGATCAGCTATCAACCATACTTTACAAAACAGGGAAATAAGAAATTTATCAGTAGTCCGCTACACTGCCAGGCAAAAGGAGGCACTGGCTCACTCTGCAGAGTTCCCATGTCCTTTCTGCCTCTGTCCTTCTCCTCATAATGCAGGACTGCTGGAAGGGCTACAGAAAAAAGTGGTAGAGAGATCACAACCACCAAGATCCAGGACCAAATCATAAATTATGTGCGTTTGCCAGGGTTTTATTTTAGATATCTCTGTGATGGGGATCCCAACACCACTTCGGAAAATGGGACAGTGTTAAACTCAGAATAAACTTTTTAGATGTGAAGTTTATTCTCTGTAAAAAATGTCTTGGGGTAAACACAGTTACTTGCAATTGTACGTTGCATTTGGCAAACATTTCAACTAAAAATAGCAACAGTGGTGGTGAACTAAGAGAAATTGAAACACACCATTTCAACATTTTTAAAATGACCTTTTTGGTCTTTCATTTTAAAATTGCATTTTCAAGGATAAATTTATCTATGTTTAAGGCAAAAATGCAAATCATTTGTCTAACCTAAAGCAATTGTTTTCAACTCTTTTTTTCCTCTTTTCTATTTAGGGGAAGCCTGAAAAATCAATTATTCATCTAATTCTAGCTTTCAAACCAGTAGTTCCCACCAAGTGGCAAAAAAGCCGATCACCCAGGAGCTTTAATCTGGCATTTGGTATTGGAACAGAAGCATACAAAATTTCAAAAGCTTGAATCGAATTATCATATTTTTGAAGCCCCTGTTTTAGAAATCTGTATCCTGAATAGCATGTTTAGTAGGTAAAGAAGTGTTGCAGAATAGGTTGGCTGATATATTACAGAACACCCTAGAATACTCTAACTCATTCTTAAAATACAAATGAAGACATACTAGCATCTAACATTGGTTTAACTACTGCATAACAACTACTGACCAAATCTCAATGCATTCAACTGCATAGCTCTAATAATAACTCAGCAATACAATGGCATGAACGCACTCATTAATGATAAGTACTATCCAACCTGACTCTAATACAGCAAATAATACCAAATTGGTCATAATTTCAACATTAAATGCTTATTATGTTGTGATTAATTTATTCTTTATTCATATTTGTAGTTAATGAAAATTACTTACAGTGATAAATAATTTCCCAAAAGTTCACTCCACTGAAGAATATAACAGGCGTGGCCCATGTCCTTATTATCTAAGTTGTCCTAGAGATGAGTTTTAATTTCCCATAAATAGTTTATGTCGCATCCTTTACTACTGTATTATTCATTTTCCAGCAAAATGTGAGTCAAGTAATCTCCCATGGGAAAAGACTATGGACAGATATTAGGAAGGATTTTTTCCTTTTCCAGTCAGCCTGCAGGGCTCTCTGGAATGCCGAAAAGAAGACTGTTGTTACTGAGAGACGGTGGGAAGATCTCCAAGAAGTATATAGGAAATATTTTTGCTCTACTGACAAATATTTCAAGATTTTTAAATTTTGACATTCCAAATAAGAATAAAAAGTGAAAGTGTGAATTACATATGAAAATAAACTCCCTTTCCACTCTGTGAAACATTTTATTTAGATTTCAAATATTTTTAAAGTTACTTCAAAGAAAAATTTCTAAAAGAGTCATTGCACATCAAAAAAATTTTCAGTTTCAAAAGTATTCTATATTAAGTTTTGATTTTTTCCTCAAATGGGAAATTCACTGAAATAAAAATAAACCTGCAATAAACTGCCCCTTCAAAACCTTTCCAGTCTGTTAAATTTTTGTCATATTCTGAAAGCACAAAAATTCCCAGAGTGAACAACAATTTTATCCTCCACTTCTATTCTTCCTCAACTGTCTTAAGCCTCTAACCTTTAGGCAGCTCAGAGCAGAATAGTATTTCCTGGTGAATCACACCTGGGCAAGAAAGAGATCCACTTTCTACAGGAGATTGTTTTTCACCTAATATTAATTTATCCTGATACAAAGCACATTACTTGGACCTAACTGAAAGCACACTGATGTTAATTAGATAAGTTTTTTCTACCTGAGTTTATCAAGATCTCCATGGACTTCCTGAATAAATATACGCCAACTGCTGTTTTCCAAAAAGCAAGGAGCCTTCAGTGATGGGGCTCAGAAAATGCGTTACAGTTTAGGCCATATGAAGCACTTTCAAATCTACTGGTCCTTCCCCTGTCCTCTTCAGATCCTTCTCCTTCCCCCAATATGAAAAATATGTCTAATCAACCTCTCCTACCCTTAGCGGTGTATAACAGAGCCCATCCTTGGAGCCAGCCTGCAAACCTTCCTATCTCAACCATGCTGCCTTTGGAGGCAGCTAGGAAATAAATAGATAATAACAGTGAAAAAAAGTAGAGTCTCGGATCCTGCACCAATTCTGCTGAAATTTGTTGCTGTTGAGCTAAGGGTGCAGGTCTCTCATATGATCTTTTGCAGAATAACTGACAAGAACAAAGCCCACAATTATTAACCTTTCCACTTGTTCCCATAGTTTATTGTGACAAGACAATGCAATAAGCTTGAAGGTAATCAAAAAGCAATTTTGTAGTAGTGAGCTTAAAATGACAAACCTTTCCTTTTCTAAATAAATCACCATTATTCCCACATGGTCCATGCTTGACAAGTTTGTTTCCTTAGTAACGGAGTACTTAAACAGGGTCTGTGTGCAAAGATTATACCTTTAGCCACAGAAGTGAAAGAGGAGACAATAGGACAAAAAGTGGTCTACCTACCTAGGTCTGTGATTTCAATATTTATCGGCTGGGTAATCACAGCAGACAAGGATATGCAGAAGCGCAGGTATGCTTATTCACTCCATGCCTTTTGTGCATTTCATGGGTCTGTGGACTCTGAGGCGTTTTCAGACTACAGTGCCTAAACTGAATTTAACACTCCCTGATGTTTGTTCAATAGCTCACCTAATGTTGAGGTCAGCTGTCTTATAAATTATTGAACAGATTAACAGTGTTAGGACTACAATATAAATAAAGGGTATGCACTAGACAAAGAAGACATACAGTGTGTCTGGCTCAAAGACAAAAGAGTGAACAGACAGAAGAAAAGATTAATATGCTATGGATACATTTAAGAGCTTTCTGTTTTGTTTCTCTGTAATTAAATGACTGATTGCTTTGTAACAGTAAATGTATTTGACTCTGGATACACAAAACTGGATGTTACATGGTGCTGAGCTCAGTCCACTGTTAAGACTAAATCCCACCGCTCACTCTATTTGCCAATGGCTAATAAATTCCTACTTTTATTCCATCAAATGTAGACAAGTCAAGTGAACACTGAATGGGTCTTTGAAAAATTTAGCTTGCTCTGTAACCAAACAAGGACAGCTCTTCTACCAACAAGCTAAGTTGGTGCAAAGAAGATTGATTTTAAGTCTTTCAGCATTTTTTAATAAGTTTTCCTTCTTGTCAGCCGATGAGTTTCAAATCCCCCTTGATGAGCAAATGCCACGAAAGGCTCTGCAGAGCCAGCATATTGATAACTCTAAATCACATATTATATAAGCTATCCCTTTTGATTGCTTAGATTCAGCTACCAACCACTGATATAAGAAAAACACCTCTACGTATCCAAAACACAATGCGCACCTCCCCTCTGACCTGACCACTTCAGCAGCTGTCCTGAAGAATCGAATCACAGCGGTTTGCCAAGTGCCAAGTAACAGAATGTGTTGCAAGACACAGAAAAGATGATCTAAAATTTCTACTTTTTGCATCAGTGTCAGCACTTGAAAGGCAGTGTTGCTTGCTAACTGTAAGTAGCAGAGGCCAGGATGGTTTCTGCGGAAAAGCTGTTTGATCAAGTTTAAGCTTAGATTTAAAACATAAATTAAAATAAAGCTGGTGAGATTATAATGGTGATGAATTGTATCTGTTGTTAGAAGCAAATTTTCTCAGCATATGCACAGGGATGTTTAGAAACGAACGTTAAACTTGCAACTTATAAAAAAGTAAGGCAGACACAGCTTACTTTAAATTTCAGTCAGAAGCAGCAAAATCCAGCATTCATTATGGCATGAAGTAGTATTCATCAACACTTCAAAATTATCAGCAAGAACAGAAGTAATCACCCATTTCCTTACACTTTTCAGCAGCCACACGAAGATTGCTCACAGGTTGCAATAAGCTCCTCAAAATTACAAAACATGCTACTACTTGGAGAAATTGGGAAAAACACTCCTGGCCTACAGACCACAGGATGGATGATTTGTTGAAGGTCACCTGACAGCTTATTGTAAAGAATGACCGCATGAATGTTGACAGTTGAGTTAATTTTGAGGAAAGATTCATTTTTCCTCAAAGTCATCTGAAGTCTAGGGAGGGGAAGGATTTATGCAATTCACCTTTGTTCTATCAGGAGTTTTCTCAAAGCAGACCAGAAAACAATGTTCACATACCAAAACATAAAAGCTCCAGATAGAACCTGAAGAGCTGATGATTTCATTAATTACTGAGAATTACCAAGAATAGTTGAGACAAACCATTTTATTTATTTTGTTATTGGCTTTCAAATAGTCACCACAAAAAACTATGAGTCACTACCAGTCAACCGCAGTCAAAAAGCTCTTTTCTTATACTGCCTGCCTCCTGAGCACCTACTCTCCCTCTTGCATTTTTTAGTGTAAACAACATTCAATATTGAGATGTAAGATGAAAATCAGTATAGAGTTTTGCTAGTAAAATAATTTAACATTATGCATGGGAAATAATGAGCCCTATTCCTTTAAGTCTGGAAATTAGGCTGTGGGTTTTTCTT
Organism: Apteryx rowi; assembly: GCF_003343035.1. NCBI lineage: Eukaryota > Metazoa > Chordata > Aves > Apterygiformes > Apterygidae > Apteryx > Apteryx rowi. The sequence continues at coordinate 489,772 of NW_020449241.1, read as the reverse complement.
TAATGAACTGAAATATAAAACTTGCTAAATCTAAATTACCAGTTTAATAACGTATTTGCCCAAACATTCTTGGATGAAATATCAATTTGGAAGAGGCGCCAGATTACATTCATCAGAAAACATGTTGCAGAGTAATTTAGAAAATATTAAAATGTCAACTTCTCTCCAATCCTTCCTCTGAAATGCAGGAGAGGATATTGTTGCTCAGCTCAGTAATTCTATAGTGTTGTTTTCTTTTCCCTTCCCCCACTTTATGTTCTCTTCTGATTGTCTCCTGCTATAGGAGAGGTGCAAAATGATTCATTATTAAATGTTCTTTGCTGAGTGCTTTGTCTTTATTCTCTTTGATCAGGAGCGAAACTTCCTCCTAAGTACAACTTCCATCTTCCCAAACAAACTACAGAGGTTAAGTTCTGTTGTCCTACATACTCAGGGAGAACCAAGCAAAATGAAAAATTGTTGCACAAGGTTTAAGAAATAACATTTTGATCTTCCATCTGTGACAACTCGATATCTACCAAGTCTTTCAGTAAGAAAGTAGAATACTGCATTAGGAGACTGAAATGGGTAGACGTATTTGCAAAAAAATTTGCTGTTTGCACCAACTTCAGAAACTGCAGTGCAGATTTATGCATTCCCTACTGGCAATTTGCATTAGCAATAATCAGATGAAAAAGCATGAGCCTGCACGAATGACATTTCCTTCTGCACTTAAGAAATCAAGTGCGCAAAGCTATTTCCTACCATTTTTAAAAGAGATGTTTTTTATCCCATTTATGATAGTCAAAGGTATCTCCAAACTACAAATTTAACTTGTGATTTAGAATGCTTTTTCTTTAATAGCAAGTAAGTTGATATGGTTTACTGATTCATAATAATTTGGGGAATAGGGTAAAGTCAATCTCGCTGCTAAGCAAAGAACTGGGAAAACAGGACTCCAGGTTACCATTCCTGACTCTTCCACAGTTTTCCTGCGTGACCTTTGGTGGATCACTTAGCCTATCTTGAAACATGAATATTTATACTAAGCAACTGTACAGGGTGTATGAAAATTAATTCACTAGTATATATATAAGGGGAATGCCCAGACCACCAAAGTAGTTTTTAAGGGGGGAGAGGATAACCCACATTTAGGTGACAAGGTCATCAGAAAGCCTGTGAACTACACTGCTAGGATTTTGCCTCTGAGAGGTGGCTCTTGAAACAACTAGGAAAACAATCTGCAGTAAAACATTCGGCCTGCATCTCTGAGTCTCTGACTGCAAACTACTGATGCTAGTAACACATGTGCATTAGGAGGGATCTCTCATTCACATTTGGCTGAGCCTATTCCCTTTTCACTGAAAAATCCTGAAAGATTCTCACTGCAGGAGTATGAGGTCACCTTCCTATCACTACCCACGTGTGCCACGCTGCCTTCTGGCCCCCCACCTCTCAGCAGGTCTGGTTGCGATGCTGAGTCCAGCTCTGGAGCAGGAACACGGGGCTGCTCGGGGCTTCGCCTGCTCTGTGGCAAGCACACCTTTGCCCTGAGCAAGTCCTGCGGCAGAAGAGCCACCAGGCTAGTTTTCAGGCACTTTTCAGGGTGCGGAAAGGTCTGCGCTGAAAACCACTTGGACAGAGGGAAGGGTTAGAATCCAAGTCTTCAAACCCTTTTCACTCTCAGCTACTGTGGCAATTCCACTGTCCCATACTGGGTTTTGTGGGTTTCTCCAGTAGGAGCCTGGCCCTGTCCAGGCAGCAGGGAATTAGCCTGCCTGCCGGATTCTGGGATGTGGCAGAGCTGCTAATCCCATTTCTGGATCCAGTCCTTGATACCCCTGTAAGCGTTATCCTAACTGCTTATGACTGGTATCACGCAATGACAGAAAACTACTAAGTTCCCTGAAGCATTCCTTTTGCTTGCTGGCCAGGAGAGAGAGGGGCTAACACGACTGGATGAAAGTTTTCTATTTATCCACAGAAACATTTGAGATCTGCAAAGCTGTGCCCTAGATCTTAGCCATCATAACTGCACTTTGCGAGAAATAAGGTGTGTGACAGGAACTGAAGTTTATAGACAGATCAGTGGCATTAGACTATTAATTACCTACTGTTTGCATGTCTCTTTGAAATGCAAAGGATAAGCTCTAAGCATATTAATAGTTCCTCAGTTACCATGCTGACGTGCAGTTCAAATGGCTAGAATAAACTGTATTTTAATCAGTATTCAAATCTCTAGAGTAAACTGTAAAATGCTAGTATAATATTACTGAGTGTCTGGCTGGACTCTAACATCTTTTACAATTGAAAATAAAAACCTGAAATATATTCTAAATGCCACTGATATGGTGGTGACCACCTGAATTTGCAGATACCTTGAGACAATAATTCAGAGATGTGTTAGCACATGCACAGCTTCAAGACTTGTTACTTCAAGGGTTCATCAAGGGGACTGGCACACACGTGGGAGAGCACAATGAGAAGAGTGCGGTGAGCCCAGGCCAGATGGACAATCTTCAGCTACTGGAGTAAGTTTGGGGTCTCTCTGCTGCTCTCAAAATCAAGTCACTTAGCAGGAAACTAGAGGACAGTGCTGCAACGCTGCTTCTCAGAGAGCGCTGCAGCAGGGAAGAATAAGAAAGAGTTATGAAGGCTGAATCATTGCAGGGACCTATATTCTGTGAAGTCCCTGATGCCCTGAATTGCTTTAGTAATCACTTTAGCCCCAACAGCTTTTAGTGAGTACTTCACCCTTCTGTGCCAGCATTTCTTATGCAGATATATAATTTTAGATGAATTCCTTGATTAGGAGCTCATATCCAAGTCCTTTGCTCATCAGTAGTGTGACATTCACAATCTGCCAGCACACCACTCTGGGAGATTAAGTAGAATAGATTTTAAATGGTATGTTATTGACATTTCAATTATTTAAGCCTCAGGAGAAAGTGACCAGATGAGGTTTAGATTATATGATCCTCCTCCAAAAAAGTTCTGCCAGAAGGGAGCAGGTGAAAAGAAGGGGTAAGTGGTGGCTCAGGTGACTACAGATCGTAGCTGAAGAGAAGAGGCAGGAAAGTTGGATAGATCCACTAATGGGATAGATCCAAAAGAGCTTTATCAAAATAGTCAAGTGGATACCAATGCTTTTTCTAAATACCTCAGGAAGACAGAACACCTCAAAGAGCAAGCATGAAACAAAGGGGCATTAACAGCAAGATGAAACGAAAGGGCATTATCAGCCCCCATACTGGTATAAATCAGTCACCAACAAAATTATGAAACCAGTTAGAAGGTTTCTGGCCATGAGAGCTGCAAGATTTTAGAAGGCTTCCAGTGGAGGCAAAACCGCCTATTTATGAATGGGATTATAGCACGTGTTTGCCAAAGCTAGCAACAGATAGTACTCAGTGACTCAAGAAATCTCTCCTAGCTCTGTTTTCCCAAGGAACAGAGCACTCCGTGAAAACTAATCACCATATTCCTATTATTTCAGTCAGTGATATAAAAGCATAAGAAGATTCCTACCTGTAAAAATTAACATATGATATCTAGGGGTAACGCAATGTTCTGTATGACAGTACATGCATCCTGGCCAGAATCTGTGAGGCAGTAGGCCCCGACCATAAAATGCTAAAACCACCGGGTGTCTATCATTATATGAACCTCTCATATAACAGTATACCTCAGTTAGTTTAGGTCCCCATTGTAAATGTTCTCTGTTGCAGAAGGTCAGCACATCTGGCCAGCAATATTGGTATTCTAATTATTTGAGTACTACTTCACTACTCATGTTTTCACAACGGTCAGACAGGCTGAGGTGGACCCTCTAAACAGGAGTAAAGACTATGAGGTCTTTGTACTAGGCTAACCTTTCCATTTTCAAGTAAGTACAGACACACTGAATCTCTTGATAAGGACTGCGGAGTGGTGAAGAAGCAGTCAAGCATTCATTTTTTTGTATTAATAATTATTATAATTAGAACTGTCACTGGCAAGCACAGAAAACACTGTGGCCAAAACATTCAGCCATAGATGTCTTAATCCAGGCATCTAAATTTAAATTCAGACAGATGAGCAGGGGACTCGTGTTTTAGTTAAGCAACTTTGGCTCCTAAGGGGCTATTCTACTCAAGAACTCTGATAATCACCTTGTTTATGAACAACTGCAAAATAGATTCTCCTTTCAAGAAAACACTTCAGCACATGCTTAAGTGCTAATGTAAACTGGGACATTATTTGGGAAATTAAACAGAGTTAGGTGCCTAATTTAAGCATGCAAGTTAAAAACACTTTGGCACAAATTCTGCATTTCTGTAAAGATACTCTCTCTCACATACACAACAAATCAGACTTTAATTTTTTTAAACTGTAAAACTTCTAGCCAAAGTGTGAAGGTGAGAATAATCTTTTCAATTTTCTAGAGAATATCTGAGGCCCATTAACTGCCAGACTAGGATACTCTGCCAGAAAAATGGGAAAGATTTTCCAAATCACATCCCAGGCAAAAGCTGGTCATGCTACCTGAAACCATGAAAAGGAAACAGTAAGTATAATGAAGCAGTAGCACACTTCAGGCAGCATGCTTACAGGCAATTGTCTGCTTCACACACCTTGAATTGTATAATGAAACCAAGTGAGTTTTACTACCTATGAAGTAGAGTAATCATCCTCAAATGAGATGCTTGGGAAGTATTACTGTTGTTATGAAATGGAATTTATATGTAAAAATAACATATCAGTTAGATTTGAGTATTAAATAGGTGCTTATTGACATGACTGGAAACAATGGAAGCCTACCAGAACCTGCCTGTCTGGTTTGTCATGAAAGACAGAGGAATCTAGGAAACCACCTTTTCACTCTACCACAGACCCTGAAACCAAATTTTTTCTAGCTTAAACCTTCCTTGATTGATCACCCTTAAGGAACCATAAAGTTTCCACTAGCAGCTATTTGCAAACTTGTGTCCCTGCCCCAAGGTTAGTAAACTGCTCTTTATTCTTAGCCAGAGTTGAACTCTCAGAAGCCTCGAATCAGAATTCCTAAAGCAGACAGTGAAAAAGCCTGTTGACTAGAGGGGCTCTGTCTCAAAGGAGTGCACGAAGCTCACCTAGCATCCCCAGCTGGAGAGCCAGAAGCAGGCCACAGACAACAACTCAACACCTATCCAAACCCAGCAGCATTACAGGGTGATCGAAGAGTGTAAAACAGGCATCAGGCAAGAATACAAAACAGATTTTGGCTACTGGACCAGACACCGCTTTTACAGCTCTCTCCAGAAGGAGGATTGCGACTAAGGGACGAATGAAAAAAGGGGTCTGTGTGTAACAGACCAGCTGCTTCGATGTCAAAGCCACTCTTACTTTCCTCTTGGCCTTCCTCTTCTGAGGCTTAGGTAGTTCACTGTTCAGCTGGTTGGCCCAACAAAACAGATCTCCTTTCCATTTTATGGAGAGCTAGAGATTTCTGGATATGAAAACTTTCAAAACTAGTAAAAAAATCAACAATTATTCCTCACTATAAGGATGGATGGTTGCAACTCTGAGAGGATCTGGATCTGGAGCTTAGTAACATTATCCCAAATGATCCAGGAGACAGCAGGATTTCCAGACCTGAGTCCTTCACCTCTGACATTAGTCCGTTTCCCATCAGACTCTGGAAGAAGATCCCTTGGCATGCACAGCTGAAAAAAGACACTGCTAGGTTTACTCTGCTGTAACTCGAAGGCCAGACACAGATAACCATGAGATGATTAATCAGGTCTGATGGTAATTTATGTACCTGCAAAATCTTCCCTTTGTGAGCACAAGGACTTTAAATTGTGTGTTGCACAGGGTAACAGATGGCAGATCCCATTTCCTCTTTGGCGGGTGCACTACAGAGAGTATAACTAAGATGAGCTTCCCCACAAGGAGAGAACAAGGCTAGTGAATATGGAAAAGTGGGCAAATTATGACATTTTGCCACATAAGTGGCACTCTGCACATTCACAGGTTTTCTTTATAAGAACAGAAAAGGAGGAATCTGAGCGTTTTGTGAGTTAGGCTAGCTGTCTTATGTAAAGGTCTCATACAAACCAGCCTAGAGGATTTGTTTTCCTAAAACAAACTTACAATCATCTGCTTTTTAAATATAACTTCTGTGACACACAGAGGAAAATCAGAAAGTAATGCTGAAAGCTTTCCATGCTCTATTCATTTTATTATGTAAATCCACTCCCCAATTGATATTTTCATTCAAAACTAGCAGATGATTCATCACTATTCCTTGATGTAAAGGAAGCAAAACAAGTAGTATTGAAGCAATTGCTCTCATTTGGATTATTATTTTAATACAGCAATATTGTCTGTAGGTAATTTTTAAAGCACATTTGCACAGCAATTCTAAGCTGCTCCTTTCCAGAGGCTGCTTAGCATTGTCAACATTTATTACTTCTGCTTTTGTAAATATGTATAGCAGAAAGCAGATATGTTTGACTTTAAACTAATAAGCAGATTTTGAGAAATGGACAGCAAAATCACCATTCTCTTTCTCGAATTATCTGCCTCCATGCCTAATGACACAGCAGCAAAGGCAAAGCAAAACTCACAAAGACAGAAACCCATGGAAACGTAAGCAAAGTGTACTCAATGTTTTAACAGCAGTTCTACTGCTATAGATGAGTATTAAATGTTTGTTTAGAAACTCTCTTAAGGTAGCTAATTTAACACACACTCACCTAATCATACAGACATACACAAAGATGTATGTATTTCATTTGAACGGCTACGTTCCTTAAATAGTTGGAAGAAAGTGTTCCACAGTGGTGTGTCCTATGAATTGTATTTGGTCTAAAGGCCAAACACATAGGTTTTAACTCCAGTGTGAATACTGTAGCTCAATTACTTAGATATAAATAAACATAGAGGAAAAGTTAATCAGAATAGCCAATAAATCAAAGCAACAGAATCTCTCCTTTTTCCCTACAGAAACATATTTGTCAAGTTTTCTCCAAACTACTATCAAATTATGATTTATAGTACCGAAGCATGTAGCATTTCTGGATAAGATTTTTGACTAAACACTCCAAATACATAGCGAGACTCAGCCCCTGAACCAAAGAACTTCTAAGCTGAAAGGAAGACAACAGTGGGGAATCAAAGCTACAGATAAGGTGATGTGATTTGCCCTAGCAGCAGTAGATCAACATGCCAGTTCTGTGCTCAGTTTGTGACAACTTGGGGAATCAAAGTACAACTTCTGAACATTTGACAGTTTAGAACTACTGCAAATTTACTGAACCATGGTATGCCACAATGTACAGATTTACCATTTGCTGGTGGAATCTAACACTACCTGGTAGAGACCTTATCATATATCTACCAGAGTGGGTATGAGATATTAATGATCATGTATATTTAAGTGGAAACTTTTTCTGATAACAGGTTGGCAGAAGCTAAGAAAAGCAATTTTTGTTAATATCCTTACAGGCAAGAGGAGCTTTGAAAATGTAAAATTTCAAACCCAGCCAAGCAAACAAACAAAATACCAACCTCCCCTCATTGTTGGCATTACCATTTTAAAACCTCATAGGTATTCAAAGAGAATCACTGAGCCAAATAGGAGGTGTTGGAGGCCACACCTGAAAAGCTTCCTATCATATGTGGAAAGGGAAAGGGTGTTGTTCCTCTATGGAACCTGTCAAGACCAAAGCAAATTGATCAGGAGCAAAAAGAGACACCAGGATTCAAAATCAAAGTCATTGGCTGGAGGAGAAAGAACATGGGCAGCTCCCAAACCCTGGAACTAAGCTCAAAGAATATAGCAGATTGGTGGTAAAACTGTGGCAGACCTGCAGCCTATACCTGGGTGCGAGACAGTCAATGTTGCTAAATCTAATTAGGAAGTGATTTTAATAGTTCAGTAGTTCTCATATTGGTCCTCATCCTTTCTCATTAACTCCCTCACTTTCAGAGGCAGTTTTATTTCCCCAGCCAAAGCAACTGTTCTGCCTTTCCTCATCCAGTCTGTCCGCAAACCCTCTATTTGTCCATGCTCCCATCAATACTGACCTGAAGCCTCAGCTCACACCCATTGCTTCCCCTTTGGCTCACCTCTCCTCCTGGAGATTTTTATTCCTTATGCCCAGGCCACAAGGCAACTGAAACTTGGTCAAACTTCTAGACCAGCAACAGCTCCAGTAGATCTTAACTCCATTGTCTTTGCTGTTGCAGGGTTATGAGCTGAGGAACAGGAGGGAATGGACTTGTTCTGAACAGCTGTGCTTTTTCTCTCCACCTGTGGTAGAGGTCGGAAGGATGGAGGCATCCATTCTGAGCGTGTCTGAATAGCTGCCATATTCCACAAAGCAGGACAACCAACTAATTGCCCACCCGGCCCACAGGCAATGCTAAAATTTCCTAGGGAGGGTTCCAGTCCCAACTGTAATCTCACCGCTTGGAAAGAGCTGACAGGCCTGAACACTAAATTAACCACCCAATAAAACCAACTAAAAAAACTTTCCAAGCAGAATCCAACTAGGCATTCACATTCTTGGCACGGTGATTCATTGGATCTTGGCATGGTGGTTCATTCAGTGGATCTTTTTCAAGATCCATTACCTATTTTCTGAAAGTGTGAACAAAAATTTCCAGTTGGGGGACAGAGAAAGAGTTCTTGAAAATTCACATATACAAAAGCACGTCTCTTCTTGTCACTGGGGAACTTGACACTGTCATATATTTTTCACATTTATTTTTTAAGCCAGTTTTGAGCAGAGCTTAGTTGCTTACAGTTGCATTTTCTTTACCCTCAAATGCTACAAGCACGTTCTGAGTATCTGGATTTTATGGCCCAATTAATTATTTTACTATGGAACAACTACAATAGTGTCCATGTTTTACCAAAGGAAAAAGGCAAGTAAATTTTCCAATTATCACGGCAATGCAGCACTTGGTGTATATCATTATGAAGCTGTTAACAAAAATGCTACATTTTCATTAGCTAAAAGGCTATTTATCCCTAATGAGTTGTTAAAGACTAAGGGCAAAATTCTGCTTTCAGTTACACCAGTGTAAATCTGTAATCCATTTGAGTGCCCCTGGATTTATATTGGTGTCAATGAAAGCAGAATTTGGCCGGAATGCTCTTGGATTTGACTTTATAATCTGTTTCCACTTTAAAAAAGTCATTATTCACCAGTAAGGACCAATCAATAACAGTAATACTGGGGGGAAGGAGAAATCAAAGAAAGACTAACTAATGTGCTGCTTCCTATATGGGAACATGCCTCCGCTAGGGGCTGACTATGGGAACCTTAACAACAAAATATTAAATGATAGCTAACGATACCATACCATATGTGGTATGGACTAGTTATCGTCACAGTGAATATTCTGGATTTACTTTCACTGACTAGTTTCTTTATGTTGCTTTATAACCATAGCATACTGTATCTGACTAAACAAATGCTACATCTGGTCCCTTTGACGACCACACCTGACTGGTGGATGAACTCGCATAGGTATTACTGGCACCTCAACTTCCAGGCTTTTTGCTGCAACTCTTTAAAGTATTTGGAGTAATGGCTAATATTCTGTGGCAATGATTCTTTACTGACACAATAAATTTCTCCCTAATTTAATATTCCATAAAAACAAGACAGGTATTCCAGCCTTTACAGCTGCAAAGCAAACACTTATCTGTGAAAACACAACGGAAGTCAGTATTAAGGACCTGGAAATAATACAAAGAAGGGCAGGTGCTGTGAGATTGAGCCCCATGTAACATTTTCATGAAGCCTAACAATTAGATTTAATAGGTCAATGTATTAAAGAGAAACTGCAATGGCCAGGACTTTCAAAAACTGCAAAGGAAAATTAACTTTTTTTCTTAATATATAAACACTATAGCTCATACTTGTTAGGAAGTCATTGGTGTTGACTGTATGAATCACTTAAGCCAAGAATATTTGACTATCCTGGTATTACAGATTGTGTTTTTGACTGTGAGTGACTCCTCTGTAGAGGGCAATGGAGCCTGTCCTTTCCCAGTCTGACCTCCTTTCAACTCAACTAATACATCTGTTCTTTCTACTACCTACAAAAAGCTTTAGAAACAAAAGTTCCCTTTGCTACATTATATTCTTGTACAGTAACAGTGGTAAACATAGCCAGGAAACATTACAAGTTCTTGCTTGCCCCAATTTTTTGAAAACAGCAGATCATAGCTAATATGCATTTTTCCTATCACATATGATTGATTCATCTATTCCTTTCATCTACTTTCATCTATGAAAGTATTTGCAATCAGTAAACAAATAATAATACAAGCAAATATAATTAAAAGCAAAAGAGAAAGAAGTTGCAGTGTATTGTATGAATTATTACCTAGGAAATGATATTATAATAAAATCATGAATAAAACAGTGTTTACTGTAGAAGACAAGTAGAAATACGCAGCTGTATAAGCATTTCTCAGTATCAGTAAAAGTGTTTTGTTGATGTCTCACTCTCCTTTTCTTTATTTCTTAATTACTTTTTACTCTATAATCCTACAAGTCACTAAACCCTGGAGAGTATTAACAGAGTCAGTATGAGAGCTAGCATTCATTCACATTATATGGCAGATAGGCACAGGTAAAATATTAACCTACAGTGAAACAGAGCCTTTGGAAATTGGTGGGCCTAAACTGTGAATATCTGCATAGGACTGATGAAGAAAGCCCTCTTCAAGTTTGATTTAAGAAAGGAGGTCCTGTGGTGGCAGTTACTATATTTGCTTATGAAATATCTCAGCATCTTCCTGCCAAAATCTTCCTACCGTCTTTTCATGTTTTGGTCAACAAGAACAAAAGTTACAAGCAAACAGCAAGGGACCAGTATCATGATATCACCAAACATGCTTCAGTCCTGCTCCACATCAATCAGCTCTAGAGTTTGTAACATATGTATCTTCATACAATTCCTCTGACATAAGAAGGAATTAAACCCATTTTACAACTGCTGGACAGGAGCACAACTGAAGGAACTGATTTTTGTGGGTTATACAGGGAGTCAGGGACAAAGCAGTGAGATTAACCCAGGACTCTAGTTAGAGACCCTCGCCTCTGAATTATTTATTCTTCCACTTTTTCTGGTTCAAGACAGGAAAGCAGATCTTTTTCTCTGATACAGCCTCTTTTGAAGGACAGAAGGGGAATCCATTACACAGGTTCACGAGGCATTTGGTCATTCTTCTCTGTTACAATGTGCTTATCCACGCTGCAGCATACATCTTAATTTGTCGCGTTTTTCATCTCCGTTCAAATTCTCCATTTCTTTTAGGTTTCCATTTGCTTGTTTCTCCATTAGCACCTATTCTCACCACCTCAGCCTTCTGGGATACATCTTCTTTTCTTCCCTTTCCTCTTTCCAAGTGCAGGAACTGTGTGCCTGCTGCTGATGGGTAGAATACACAGAGGATAAGAGCCTTTTTTTTGCATCTGAGGTACCTGAGTTAGGGATAAATAAGGACTTTGGCTATCTCAGCTAGCTATGTAGTACTCGTGTACCTGGGTTTACAGTCCTGAGAGAATCCCAGTCACCACAGAACGGTTAGCAAAATGAGCAGATTTAGCATCCTGTCTACAAGGAGGATGAAAATTCCACAGCCATAGGACATAATGTTCAAGCCCTAACTGTTTCCAGGTTGCAACAAATGTGAACATCACAGTAAATTAGTGGATTGTTTTTGGAAAGCATAAGTGAAAAGTCAGCCTTGAAAGGTAGTCCATGAATGCATTTCTGAGGGCCTTATAAATGAGCAAAAGAACTTTTAAAATCAATACAAAATGTCAATCATAACAAACAGATTTCAGGACTGCACTTGTGCCTCATGTGAAAAATGAAGATTAGAATGAAATCACCAAAATAATTGTTACTTAAGACTTAGGAGAAGATTTGGCCCAAAGCCTCTGAAGTGAGACTAGTACAATAAACATTCAGTTCCATATATCCTTTGTCTTCCTCCACCACTCAGTTCAAATCCCATCCGAGCTTTAAACAGCATTCCTTTCCTTGTCAATAACCTTGAAGAACTGACATCAGTTCTGCATGGGCTTCTGAATGCCCTCCCCAGTTTATCAATCACAAAGACCTGTTCCAAAGCAACATCCCAAACCCCTCTAGTTTGTGTCTTTATTTCACTTCCTTTCCCATCAGTCTATTGACTAGATTAAAAAGCAGGTCCCACTGGCAACACCCTTTTCAGCAGTCTGTGAAACTAAACTTATCATTTCCCATATGGATGCTACCATATCTACTGTAAAACTTCAGGGGGAAGATGAACCCTATTATTGATATGCCACTGATTTATATAAGGAAGGCTCAGCATCCAGATAGAATTCCTCTTGGTCTAGTGTTTGGAAAATGCAGCATTCAGTATTGTGTCCTTTGACAAATGTATATAGACACGGGATCCCAGAGGAAGCTTTAACAAATGGTTTTATTCTTGCATCACTCTAGAAATGCCTAAAACCAACAGCTTCACAGAATTGCTTTTGTATGTTTGCACAAAGTAGTCTCACTGCTTTCAGGGAGAAGAAGAATTAAAAATATCCCACCGACCCTCAAGCTCAAAGCCAGAGCTCATTCATTGTTAAACAAAATAACTAAAATACTAACCACCAAGATTTCATCTTTAGAGTCAAACAGCCTGACTGAATTTGTCCCTGGAAATTTTATAGCAGTAGGGGGAAAACAGACATCAAAACTAGAGTTTCCCTTCCAAGTGAATGTTCCACCAAGAAGCAGGAATCTCTTTATTTGCTTTGGATGCAGTCAGGTATCTAATCTTACCATAAATACTGTATGACTAGGTTAGACTGATTTAACGGCAGTTCTATAAATAAGAAAAACTGTACTGAAGTACCAGCTCTGCTGTTCCCATGAACCCAAGAGAGCTAAAGGTGCAGGGCAAAGCCCCAGAGCTGTGTCCCTGACTGGGAGACATGCTATTAACAGTTGAGGCTTGGATCCCTCCTTCCCCAAGTGGCTCCTGTTGAGCTGGGAGAGGGAGGTCTACCACAAATTCTCATGCATCAGGACACAACTTACGAATTGTTTATGAAGCGCAGACTGCAGACAGATGTGCACAGATTGCCATTAAGATGCTGACATTTACCGTTTGGAAGTGCTTTGCGTTACCATGGTATTCAAGGTACTCAGGGCACTGCAGTAGCTGTGTGTACATGTTTGTCAGAGGACTCTGAGGGCATCTGCTCATTCATGTCTAGCTGTTTTTGGCTCCAGAGCAGCCACTTGGTAGGTTAGAGTAATCCATATTCCACAGCACCCGAGGGATGGATTCACCCGTCCTTGCCCTCTCATGGGATTTTCCAGCAGGCAGCTTTAACCATCCCTAGCCACTGAGAAAAGTCTCTGCTGGCTGCAGCCTTGGGCAAACACTGAGACAGAGAACTAGCCCTATCCGAACCCCTTGCCCAGCTACTGCTGACCAGCACACGACCGGCACTATCAGCTTTCCCAAAGACCTTCTCCCTTGCCATACACACATGCTTCCTGCCAGTGGCAGAGTGAACTGGGATATCAAAGGATATAAAAATACGCTGTATTATCAGTCCAGAGAATGAGACTGGGCTCAGAAATCGAAGCTGAGCTTACAGTAGAGCATAGCAATGTGTCTAGCCAACTGCCTTGCTTGGAAAGTGCCTCTTGACTCTGCCTTGGCATTATCACTAAATTCTCCAGACAGTCTCAATGCGCCACTGTGGAGATGACATCATGATATCAAAATGAAATGAGACTATTTAAATGCAAGACTATAGTGGCACTAGTACAATGTGAAAATGAAACTAACTCAATGTAACCCCACAGGGAGCAAGTTACAGTATGGGAGAGAAATAAAACAATGTAAATGCATGTTACACTGGACTTAAAGAGCCCGCTGAGGCCAGGGTCTGCTGCTGAATTTGTTTGGGTGTTGAGCTTAATTTGTGCCATATATCTTGAGCCGGATGCATTGTTTTACTGAATAGCTATTAACTAAAATTAACATGCGGGAAAGTACGTTAGCGTTCAGGCAGGGTTTGACCTAAGCTGTGAAAAGCAAAGACACTGGAAGGGAAGTGTGGCATTTCATTCCTAAGTGGGCAACATTACTGAAACAGCTCAGTGATACAGAATCACACACTTATGAATATTCTAGCATTGTCACAGAGGGATATTGACAAACTCATCAGAAATCAAAATGAGAAAACATAAATGGTAAAGGAGTGCAGGGATCTAGTCTGAAGAGAAGTTCCTTGGGTGGGGAGAGGGATGTGAGAATGCAGTATCATCATCAAGTATTTGAAGGCTGCGAAAGAGCAAAAAGCTAGTTTTAGTCCTTAGGGGATCCATCTAGGTGTAACAGCGCAAAATTGAGAATAAGAACTATCAAGCCAAATATCAGAAACAAACAGGTTTACAATAGCGAGATCTGCTGGGCTTTGACAGGGTCTGCCTTAGAGACAGGAAGTTTCGGCTGGGTCTATACTAGCTATGCCTGGCATTCTTAGTATAGAAACATGTTCATGCACCATATAGCAGAACAGCAGCAACATACTCATGGAGCACATGCTACAGTTGACCTAAGCAATAGCAATGGAAATAAAATAAAATCTTGCCTGTTTGACAGCTCTGCTGCAGGTGTTGTTATAGACAGCTCACCAGGCATCTGGAAGTCTCAAGGTCATCCTAGGCAAAATTTCCAGGTTGAGAAAGGGCATAACCAGATGAGCCTGCAGACACGGTCATGCTCCCAGTGCAGATTATCCATAGCTACCCTTTTCCATATATTTAATAATAAGAATGCGAGTAGATAACATCTTCCAAGATGTTCACAAACCCTAAATGAAGTAATGCACAACAGGTCTACAATAGACAAAAATATTTTATTCTCATTTTTTGAGGAGGAACCTGAGGTTTATCAGAAATCCCACAGGAACAAGAAGGGACACTACATTTCCTCATCTACTTGCTAGTGACAAAACGATGTTCTAAGGAAGGGATGGAAAGATGCATGATTAAAATTACCTAGATTTCCCTGGTTCTTCCATTCACATTGTCATGCATTGCTGCAGTTGACAGTATACAGAAGCTCCCAAGGAAGTGTTATAGTACACAAGGCCTATAATATGAACAGTATTTAGGGAATTTGTAATCTTAACAACTGAGAGTGTATCAATATATTCTTTAAGAGCACTTAATCTGTGAAAACAAGTCTTACTGCAAAATCCCCAGGAAATTTTGGCTTAGAACTACTTGGAGCCACTGCTTCTTTTTTAAAGTCAAATGTGTCAGCTACTCATTTAATAAAAACAATTTTTTAAAAACAGAACAAAGCAGAACACAACTAATCCAGATTAAGGATCAAAGACCAAAGTAAGTGTACAATGTTGGAGCAGTTTTTAGGAGACAGGAGAATAAAATAGCATTAAAACTGGGTGTTCACTGTGTGCTGTCATCATTATGAAACACCTTAACTCTCTGCAGAGAACTATGAAGAAAAGTACAAGGGAACACAGCATGAGCTGAAAATATTGAATTGTGCTGCCCTTTAAGATCCAAAATAGTTACCTTATGGTTACAAATTATCATCCTGGCCATATTTAAGGAACCTACATAGGTACAGGTGTGTAAAAGACTAGAAAACAATGTAACTGAATGTATAAACAGGCTCAAGAACAAGATGTAAATTCTTAGCTTTCCAGAAGGTAGGAAAAGAAAAAGAAGGGGAAAAAAAACCCCAAACCTGTAAGACTTACACAGTTGTTTTGCATCTAAAAGAGCCTGACAAAACATTCTAGGGTACTGGGGTGGGTTAGGTAATGTAGTTTCCTTAGCATTTATTTTTGCGCCTAGATTTTATCAGCACTTGAGCCACATTCTGTAATGTGATTTCCATGCCTTTCCTGCATCTCTCGTAGAGAAACACAGCAGACCCTGATTCAAGAGAGCCAATTTCAAAAACACAGATTTGAAGTGATCACCCATGTTCTCGAAGATCAATGCAACATGAATAGTAATACTTAAAGCAACTGTGTTGCAGGCTGGTGCCTAACTTAACAGGCTCAAACTTTCCAATTCAGTGCCTGGGTTTGGGGTCCAGCATCTTCCCTTCTAATTGGCAAGGCCTGTTATCAGGTACAGCTAGCCTATTTCCAAGCCATCAAAGGATTGGACTTTAGGAAGATTCTGATCTCAGGGTACGTGACAGTTACAAATGATCTGTGCAGGCCCTATGACAGGCTGCTCACTTGGTAACTGATGAGCTGGTGTCCTGGAGAGCAGAGCCCATGTATTTAGCAAATGACAGAACTGCTATGTTGATCGAATCTATGTGGATAGTAAAGAAAAGCAAATATAGGCTTTACACTAAATGCCTATGATGGATAGATTCGTCTTGCTCTGCGCTACTCTGATTCCAATGTATTCAAACTACACACGTAATTCAAAAATTTCCTTGAATTTATTCCTGCTTACAGGAACTCTGAAGCACTGTGCTTCCAAGTGCTTGCAAATGACAAATACCATACTCTGCTTCAGGGAAGGACTGAGTCCATGTCCTGAATTAAGTCTGTAGCACACTCTTTCTATCTGCAATAAATAACGAAGAGGCTTTGATTTCTCTACATGATGGTGTAAATCAAAGGAAGTAGAGGGAACAACCCTACCACCTGGCATCTATGAAATGAGAAGAAGAGGGGTGTAGAAGGTTGTTCAGCTTCTTCCACAAAGCTTTGGCCAAAAGATAATTGGCTTTGAAAGAGCAAAAAGCTCAAATCTCCCACTTGTAGGGACTTAGACACATTAGTTTTATGCTCCACACAGAGTGTGCAAATCCACACGTTTTACTGTCAAAATTAATCACAAAACTGGGGTTTTAGAAAATTATTTGTATTAAAGGAGAGAATTCAACAAGATTTTAAGCTTCCTAGGTGAATATTTTGGGTCTTTGAAGCCCTCCTGTGGTGAGGTACGGATGAATTTCTAAACTCTCTCCTGTCTACAAATCACACACATCATTATGAGGCACCTAAAGTCTCAGGAAGCCTGAGCAGTCTGTAGTTTGGCCAGTCCATAGGGTTTGCTGTATGCTATTAGGTGATTTTTCTTTAGCATCAAAAAATGCTAATGAATTTTTCACAGTGTCAATAGCTTCTTTGTGATGGTTTTTGTGATCCTTTTTTAGTAGGTCAATCTTATAGAGGGGAACAGACATATAAAAACATGATCTCATCGAACCGAATGAGGTATAGTAGCATTAGCAACATAGTACTCTGAAAACATTCTATTTTATATTCAATTTTATTTGAAAAGATATAGGGTTTTCTGTGTTGGCATTTTAAAATAAAAAAGATACAGAGGAGCCTTGTCTTACTGAAAATTTAACATCCTTTCTATCTGCTTCCAAGACTGGTTTGAGAATTCAGATTTGCACTATCCAACATGCCCATCAGTCTCCATGACCTGGCAAAGGTCATTCTCTTGGTGGATGAGTTTCCTGCCCTGCTAAAGATGGGGGATCAAGTTCAATAAGCAGCTTCAACAGCAAGCCTTTCATCTCTGACCTCCAGGCTGGATTACTGCAACTCATTAGACTGTTACAGTGAAACATGCTAATAGATTGCACATTAAGAGTCATTGATGTATCAGCACCTGGGGTGAAAGTCTCTGTAGGAAGAGTTCAAGATACCATGCAGTACTTGCAGCCACAGCCATACTGCATGGGTTAAGCCACTTCATCTCACCTAGGCTCTTAGCTGTCAAAGTTTTTTTGGTATTTTAAAGAAGAGGCAGAGAAGAGTAGTAGGTATCTGGATTTATTCCTACAAACTGTTTTTTTCAGGAGCAATCAAGTTTAAAAGAGAAAATCAGCGAGTAGGAAATAAAAAGGTTAGAAGGAAGAAACTTCTGTGAACCCTTGGAGGAAGACAGAAATCACAAAGCAGTGCTGCCTAGTGTTAGAGTGAGAGAGCTTTGCTTATGGCTTCTGCAGGAGAAGCTTGCATGCATATGATTTGTTGCACTGTTCCATGAAGCAGAACGGTGTATACATTTTATACAAATGACTCCAAGTCCAAATGATTGTTAGGAACATTTTATTGATATAGAGAAACTTGTAAACTATAATGGCAAAGCATTCCTATGCAGACAAAGTTATACACGACAAAGAAGTATTTTTATTAGTATACCTAAAACAGTCCCTCAAGGCAAAACAAGCTATATTGGTATAATTTTTTTTTTCCTAAAATAACTATGCTTTTATTAGGAGATCTTGCTGTGACCACTCTGACCATTAGCAGCCACATCCCTTCACATCCATGCCTGACAACTATGCTGGAACACACTGGCAGTAACTTAGAGTCTGACTCCTAATCAGTGGTACTAAAAAGCAAAGTTGTTTAAAAACCACCAAATTTGCTATCGCTTGGGAAACTGGTCATGAATATCAGTGAATGAGTACTTTCTGAACAATTCTCTTTGCTAATGCTATGCTTATTTTATTAGCTGTCCTTAGTATTCCCATCAAATTCAAGGTCATCCTTCTTATCTTTAAAGCCCTAGACGTACTGGCTCACGACAGCCATTAAGAAACCTTCTCCAAGATGCGTTGCCTCTGACATGCATCTCCCACAGGAGCTTTAGAACACTAAAACTCCAAAAGCGAAAGTCCAAAGTTAAGAGACAGAGATTTCTTCAGAGATAGCCTCATAGAATGGGACCTGCTCACAGAGAAAATCAAGATGTCCATAGGTCTGAATGGCTTTCATAGCCACACAGAAGAACCATTTCAGTGGACCATCTCTTTTGCAATACAACAAAAGATAAGGACAACAAAGATAAGCAGAGTCAGCATGGCAAAAGTAAATTCTTATTAAAGATAAAGTTTTTGCCAATATGAAAAGAGAGACCAAACAGCTGTGAGAAACTGAAGCAGGGGCACATCTAAATATAGCACCCTGAGACAGCAGTAAGAAGTTCTTCAGTATCATACAAGAACATGTATAATATGTATGTTACAGTAGCTATGCCCACAAACAGTTCACATCATTACAACTGTAGGCAGGGCAGGATGGCGCTGTAATTGAGATGTGAGAGTAGATGCATGATTAATAGCATTCATGACAGTGGTCACCGCTAAAGATAGGGTGGTACACTCAGCAAAGGCCTGGGATATACTTCCCCTGGCTCCAGCTAAAATGCAAGAGCTCGTCCTTTTAACCTCAGATGTCACAACCCACCATGTTGTCCAAGACTGAATCCACCACAGTTATTGAGGATGATGAAAATAGAGAAAGCACTAAAACTTTCCATAGATTTGTTTGAACCCTGGCCTGAGAGTTAGCATGTGATCAGATTGTGCCACCATGCATCGCAACCCAAATGAATGTGCAGTATACAGGTCTCAGGGAGTATCTGATTTCTGTTATTCCAACACACAGCAGTAGCAATGTGCAAAGATACTTCATTTGGGTTAGAAAATAATGCACAGCATTTGGGGACAAGCAAGCTTCCTTCTTACCAAATCATCATAATTAATATAACCACTATCATTACAGCTGAACTTTCCAGCCCAGTCAAACGAAGCAAGTCTATTCCTTCAGTGTACTTTTTTTGGATGTTTTCCTTCCTCTGTGGCTAATTATTGAACATTTTTCTAAGCCCTAATTCATGCTTCCTTCCTGCTTACTGAAGCTAAAATGTCATCTGTGCAGGAGCTCATAATCAGCTGATTCTGACAAGCAGAGGATAAAGCACAAAAGGAAGAATATTGTTTTAAGGAGGGAGAAATCCAGATCTAACTACTGGGACCTTTGCCAAGGATTTCAGTGAGAACAGAATAGAGGCCTCATTGTTGACAGTGAAAATTGGACCCTGTTGCTTCTCAAGGATATTGTTTCTTTCTAGCTCATTGGCTGAAATACTGGTTAAATACAGACCAGTGTAGCCTCATTTGTATTAGCAAAGTCATAGGATGCTGATACATAGCAAAGAAGTGAAAAACAAAGAACCTACTAACTGAGGTTCTGATGGCTTTAAGAAACATTTGCAACTTTGTTAAAGTGCTTAAATATGATGTAGAAACCTTCTCCAGGCTCACAATTTGAAGTCAGTCTTCTCCCTGGTAGTCTCCGAAATCCAGCTAACCTACATTCACAGCTTCTCCAAATATTGAGACCAATTCTTTCCCTTCACCATTTCAGTTAATGAAATACTTCATACGGAATTAAAAAAAAGAAAAAAGGAGAGGGAAAACACCAAGCATAAAAGTATAAAGATTACAGAACAAAAACAAAGTACTCTCATATCACCCTGTCCTGAACAAGTAGGTTGGGCTGATTTTAAGGAACCTCTCACCCTTCCCCTCTCCCAGTTTATCCTTCATATTCTAGAAAGAGGACACTAGATAAGAAAATAAAAATTTTCATTTTCTCCTCACCTCAGATTCATATCCACCCTGTTAAGCTCTAGTCACCTCATAACTATGAATGAATTTGTTCTCTCACATTCCTGTTTTACAGAAGAGAAACTTGCACACTAAGCAGCTAAGTGAACCTTGCAAGATTATATAGGAAATTGAAATCCGGAGCCCCAATTCCTCAGCCAGGAGATTCACCACTAGGCCATTTTTACATTATATAGTCAAACAGACTCCTCTATCCCAAGACAGCTGTGTCAGGGCCGAGGGCACCAGCAGGCCTTCACTGCCCTGACCAGCCTCACCGGGGCCTCCCCAGGCACCCGCCACCCAGGGCTCCCGGGGAGCTGTTTCAGCTCCGGCCCCCGTCCTTGCAGAGCTACGCTGGAGGGAGGCTGCACCCAGCCCTGCCCCTGCTGATGCTGACGGGCTGCYGGGCTTCCCGGGTTCACCTTGGACCTCATCCATCACCTTGAACTTGTCTGAAGATCACTGGACTGTCAATGGGAGCCACGACTGTCACCGACCCTGCACTGCTCACTCTGCCTGGGTGCCGTGTAAGGTGACTAGCTCCCGGCTCGTTTTCCCTCACAGAGCAGCCTTACTTACTGCTCCCTGACAGACTGTGGGGGTAAAAAACCCAAAGCCCTGGGACATCAGAAACACAAGTGGAAACATTTCTTATCTCCTTAGAGCACAGATCCTGCTCTAATCATTAGACAGAGACAAGCATGCTGTCAGCACCAAAATAAAATGTTCTGTCTTCATTTGCTACCCTACAGCAGGAAGAAAGCAGACTAGATTTGCAACAGGGGCTCAAGCCTGGCTATTATAAATGTAAATCCAATGGCGCATACTTAATTTTTTCATGTACAATTTTTCACTCGGTCCGTCACTCCCTTCCGATCATTTCTAATAAAGGAAAGAAAGGCTTGCCAGACAGCAGCTTTCCATAAAGATACCTAGTATCCAGGTAAAGAAGGGCTGAAAGCCTTAGACAGAACCACACAGGATTCACTAGCTCACAGAGGTGAAGTTTCAAGTTTACTCCAGGGAAGAGTCATTGCAGTTAACACTGAAAGGGAAAACCACCTTGATAATTTACTAAAGCCAGACTAAAATTGAAGGTGTTACACTGCATCAATTTCAAAACAGCTCAAGCAGCCCAACTGCCATCTCGTGGCTAACAAATCACACTGCTGTGACTTTGCTACACTATTCCTTCATCATTTACTCCTTCGTTATTTATTCCATACACGTATGGAATAAATCTGAAGACAACATATACCAGGCAGGAATAAAGAGCTTTGATTCTCTAGAGTCCAAATATACAATACAGATCAATGTTGCTAGAGGGGAAAAAGAGATAGATTTAATTACCTCAAGCCTTAGATTGCAGAGAGTGGTGGGAGGGAAAGCATCTGGGCTGGGGCAGGGGTCATCTAAATTCTAGTACTATTCTGTAAAAGCTGATCTGACAAAGGAGACCAACTTCAGTATATACACACAAGAAAATTCTTACAGTTTGGGAAAGATATTTCATTTGACAATTGGATCAAATCCCCATTCCTCTATGCAATTCTATAAGTTACTCAACAAGGGAATTACAAAATACCACTTCTCCAGTAGATTCTTGCATCCTACGTGTTCCCTTGGGTTCACCTTAAAAAACATTTGAAAAAAGATCAAGAGTGATAGCTGAAGCTATAAAGCATCTGCAATGAAATTCACACAGGATTTTTGGAGCTTCTTTTAAGTTTATCAAATTTTAAGTCCATTTAGCACTTCTAGTAGCTTTTGTTGCTGATGCATGTACCTTACACCCTTTTTCACATCGACTTGAAGATGCCGAAACATTGGCTTGCTCACCCTACCTCTCTGGCACCTGATGAATGTTCTACATTGGATTGTATAGAGGAAAGGTTAGAACGATAAGAACTTGAGAGAAATAGGAAGGCCTTGACAACAATGTCACTCATGAACAGGAACGGAAAAAAAAATCTTTTATCATTTTGACAGAACTCACCTTGGGAAATGGTCTTTGTATCTTCCTTTAGAAACAACAAATAGTAAGACCAAAATGCTGTCTGCGATATGTACAAATATAGTTATAACAAATGCATCTTTCCTGTGAAAACCTGTATGCCAGTGAAAGCTTCAGGAAAAAGTAGGCAAGTCAGATCGCAAAGCATATATCACAAACAAAAATTTTACTTCCACTAGCTAAATGAACTATTTTTAAGATGTGACATCAGAGATTCTTAGTACCTGTGCCTCCACTGTTTTTTCACAGGAAGGCAGCAGCAAAATGACTAGATTCAGAAGCATTACGACCTTTCTCTTTACCTGTTCTCTGTGGTTCCTACTGGAAGTGCTGTCTGGAACCGACACGTAGAGTTGTTGCATGCTCTGAAACAGGTGTCTTCAGCTAAAAGACTTGTGAGCTGAATGCCACAAAATAAATTTTTGTTTAGCACAGATTTTAGGATCTATCACTAAAAAGTACCACCAGCCAGTACTACCTTTACCAAATTAAAATGCAGAGGGAGACCATACCAAATAGGAAGTTACTTTTTCAACATATATTTTCACATCTGTTTGGGTATTGCTCATCTATGACAATAAAAAGACTTCACTGAGAATATTATACAGGTGACTATGTTACACATTAGGTTTTTATCAGCTTGTCCTACTAAAATACTTTGTTGGCTATGATTTGTTAATTATTCCAGTATTGTCAGAATCCCCTTTTAAATTTAAATATTTTAGTAAGCTACGACAAAAGATTTAGAAACACATTTTTAGAGGGCGATAGACATCAACAGATGCTAAAACACTGCTTGAAAAATGCTGATGCTTAAAATATAGTACATATTGCACATATCCTTTTCAACATTTATGCTCTAGTCAATGTATTATAATTGAGCTCTACTGAATTACTTTTCTAGTGGATAAATACTGTACACACTGTAGTGTGAAGAGATATCATGTAATGTATACTAATTAAGCCATTATATCTGTAGAGAAGATCATGTCTGAAATATCAAATTACCAGAAATTAAACATCTCAAAGGATTAATGAAAGGCTATGGAGTCATTCACTTCCAGGTCAACAGGTTCAATATCAGCTTAGTTTAATAGTTATAAGGAATTTATGTGCTGGAGATAACAATTCTCTGCCTCCATTCATAAATCAGAGTAAGAACTCCTGACTCATGTACCAAGAACAGCAGCCTTTAACCAGCACAGCCAGGAATATTATGCCAGGCCTGTGCTTGGTATGGGGTCTCCACGAGATCAAATAACACATTTAGCGGATGTTTGCAATATGTCTTGGCAGCAACAAGGAACACCAGAGACACTCAATCAGTTCCTTCAGGATCTTCCCTCTACACATCTGCCAACAATTGCCAACCCCAACAATAAAGTTATCACAGGCAGAACATGCAACTCAATCTCTTTTATTCAACCTATGTAAAAGTTCGTTCTGCTTATCCTGATTCTGATCCTGCAGCTCTTGCTGCTTCTAGCAGAGGCACCTGCAAGAGCACCAGAAAAAGACGGAGGGGGAAGAAATGTAGTGAACTTCTACGCAGAGTCACCTTACAGCTAATATGAGAGCAAATACACAGCAAACCCAGACTTTGCGGAGGAATCATGAATTTGAAAGTCTCAACTTTTTTGAGATTAAATTACAGCAATACCAACAGATTTAGGAATCAGCTCCTAGGTGATGATGGACAGTAAACAAATAACTCTCGGGTTACATATAAGATATAAAGTAGTTAAGAAATAGCTCAGGCAAGAACAAATAACCATATCTTACTCAAATATGCATAAAGAGGTACATCCAGCCTCTGTAGACAGATATGAAAAGACAACAAACTGCATAACAGAATTTTCCAAAGCCTATCACTTTAATTTCCTATTAGAAAACTGTAATTTTAGACACAGAAGCTTTACACAGTGTGATGTATTGAACAAGAGAGTGATTCAGAACACCAGAGTTCTAGTCCCAGCTTTTTCACTGATCTTCAGTGAAGCTTTGGTAAAGTCACTAGCTTAACTGCACTTCAGTATTTCCAATAAAACAGCCAGGAAGTTCACCTATGCAGGCATTACGGAAAACTTAACTAGTATTTATGAGCTGCTTCAAGCTAGCTAGAAATGCAAGTTAGTGCTATTAGCCCCTACTGAGGGTGACTACACCCATACTATGCACTATGGATTAGAATGTAAAGAAGGCACAATGTATTGCTGACAGAAAAGTTTTATTCTAGTACCTCTATTACCAACCACATCCTTGTCATCCCATTTACACTCCAAAAACTCCAAGAGCTGAAAAAAGCACAAGGAATTTTAGCAGGGAGAATTTTGATGGCAGTAAAATAGCTTACAACACAGTATTATACTGGAAGTACTTTTTGAACTTGAGATACTGAAATACCAATACTACACGAGGAAAAAAACTGTGGCAGTCTAGATAACACATGCAAAAGGCATCAAGCTTGCAAGTTTGTTTCTCTTTTAATGACTACAAACAGAATTCAAAAACAAAGAGCATTCTAACAGCTCTTTGCTTTCTTGGCACTTATGTTTTTCAAATCAGGCACCTCAGAAAGAGCATTATTTCAAAAAAATATATATATGTCAACATGAAAGACCAAAAGTTGCAGAGAGTCATTTTTATTACAGAAATGCCTTGTACACACCTGCCCTGCTTGTCAAATCTCCTAACACTGCCAGTACAGTAAATGCATAGGAGAGATTTAGTGCAACCTGTACTATATACTTAATCTTTCTATAAGAAGCTGTGAAGCACAGAACGCAGTACTGGCAGTAGAAATGTAGAAACATTTTTATCAATCCATCTTACCTTATTCCCTTTTACTCACTATTCTCCCTCTTGTGATGATATGCATTTTTCAAGTACTGAATTCCTTCAACTAGATTTCTAGCTCTATCTTTCCTGTAACATACTAAGTTATACAACTGCAATGCAAAGTTTCTGCAGCTTGTTAGAAGCTTGCAATCACAATATTTTCCTAAGGGACATAATTTGAAATGAATTTAAAATATTTGAAATGAATTTAAAATGGACTTAAAATAATTATATTTTCTTTAATTAAAATAGTGTAGCCTTTGCTGAGGTTTCTCAAATCTTTGGAAAGCAAGAATATTTTTGTTAACTTTTATCTGTTCAAGAAAGTATTTGAAAATACTTCAACAATGTAGGCAAATGCAAAGTACAGTATTTAGTAAGAATTTAAGGCACAAGAGCCTACCGAGAGGCAGACAAGCACCCGGCATTTTCTGTGTTGGACAGTCAAGAGAAGCAGAGAGAAAAGAGAACTCCTTTCTAAAGCACTTGACAAAGTATTAGAGATAATTCAAGATGCAAAGTAAAAAATGAAATTTTCAACATCCCATTACAGACTGTAAAATATAGTGTTTTAGGTTAGAAGCTTAAATCTCTATGTGTTTTATCTCTCTCTCTATATATATACGTACATATATACACACATACATGTGTGCGCATGTGTGTATAAGGTTTATAAGGAGAGAAGTATCTTTTATTAGACCAATACAGTTGGAAAAAGCACATAAGCCCTTTAGTTGGTCTAATATAAACTATTACTCTCCCTTTAAAACTTTTCTCACGTCTCTTACATCATTAGACTATCATGGCTACAAGAGCACTTACACACAAATTAAAAAAATCTTCTCTGTTGAACTTTAAATTTGCACCACCAATATTCCACTCTAATACTTAGGCCGCTTAAAATAGACAGTAGAAATATGAAACTTGCGTAGTTTCATTCTTAACCTTGAACACTATTAAAACTCTTCTATGTTCTCCCTAGTCTTAACCGACATAAACATCAAGTTGCATGTCAACCAGGAACCCCGGATAACAAAACAAGCTTTGACACTGGAGCGAGAGAGAGGCAGCAGCATTGCAGTCCTGGTGTTGCAGTATAAACTATAAAGGCCACAGGGAAATCTAGATGGTGTATTTTTCTGTTTACCTTCAGGTGACAGCGTCCAAATACTTTAACACATCACTGAACGTCTGTTACAAAAACTCCTGTCACTAAGAATAAAAATAGATGGATGAATAATGGTCAGGCTGGACTTTCTGCCTCTTGCCAGTAGTATCGAGGAGAGATTTTAAAACAGCTTGCAAGCAATATGCAGCCAATCTAGACCTATATAATCAGGCCTAGAATCATCAACACAGTCAATACCGCAAATACAATGACTTACCTCCAAACAGAGGTAAGCTGGGTAGTTGCTAGCATTTCTCAGAGGACCCTGGTTCTTTGACTGAAGTCAGTAAAATTACTGGTTTCACAAACTGTTTTTCAAACTACAGATTCACTGACAGCACTGAAAACTTTTTTTCCCCCCTTTTTAAACTTTGCATTCTGATTAAATTGAAGAAATATGATAAGGTCTGCCCCCTCCATATATAAAAAAAGAACATTTTAAAATATCATACATTGCCAAACCTTTTGAATGCCCCTTTACTGTAAAATACTACCATACATGAAGCAGATTTTTCTTCCTATAGATAAACTTTATTTTAATACAAAGTGAGTAACAAAAAAAAAAAAAAAAAAAGCAAGTACATCTGAACAGATAAAAGAAAAGGATTTCATTTTTCATTTTTACTTGCTCCTGCCTCTTTCTATTTCTTCCTGTAAGATCAACATAGAATATTTTCATCAACAGGAGAGCAAGGATCTGTCAACCAGTGGCAAATAAAAAGATAACATGCTGACTATGCTGGCTGGTCCATCAGCATTACCTATCTTGCGCATATTGATCTCCATAGTAAAAGTCATGTTGGGGGGCAGCAGGGTGTGTTTTGTTGCTTTTTTTTTTTTTTATGCCCAGGATTAGATGCCGGTTTCCTGAGAAGTCCCCTTTTAGCATAGGGTACAACTGCTAAAGCTGTACAGGTAAAAAAAAAATCGTTACTTGTGTCTACTATCTAATATATTTCCATAGCAGCAATTACTTGTATCCAGACTGATATGTCCAGATCAACTGCTACCAAAATAAATCTGGCCTCTGATGAGGCATCCCGAGCATTTAAAAAGGATACCACAATCATCCTTGCAAAGCACTGTAGCGCTACAAACTGGTTCTTCTACAGCATTTTTAGAAGAAAGACTTCCTTGGAAAATTATTTAATTCCTCTTTTAAATTGAACTTTGTGCAACACTTTTAGGTTGCTTTGAAGAGAAATGTTGAATCAATATATATTCTAAAATGCCTTAGCAAGAAGAAAAATCCCAGCAGTAAACCCACATAATTAAGTGGGGGCATATCCAGGCCATAGGCTATTTTACTGCATCTCAGCTTAATATTTTTAAACATTTTATATGTGGAACAGGCAATATGTTCTCATCATTATTTCTCAAATGAAGTTGAACAGATCTAATCCAAATTACAGGAAGATAAACCAGACAACTTAAGTGATGAAAACTACTTTCCTCTCTGCTTTAGGGATGCTTCTGGCTCATCTGTCCTGTGATCAAGGTGAGCCTGATAAAGCTGAAAATTACACTGTGTGACTGGATTGTACAAGATTATCTTTCCCCTGAGAAGCGTTTTATTTTTAGTAACCCTTGATGAATAATAAGAAACTTTTTACTCCAACATACTGCTCTTCTTGTGTGGGCAGAGCTCCTTATTGCTTTGAGTGGGAGATCACAAGAAAGAAACATAGAATATGAATGGCTAGATGTTCTTTATGGTTCAAAGACAAATTTGCCTTAAAAGATAGACCTTCAGGACAGCGAGTTTCATAAAAATTGAATATTATTGTCACCTTTTGGTAACATTATCATCAAGAGTTTGTAGGTTTAACTGCAAAAGTTACTGGCATATCTTCCACTTTTTGAGTGTGAGGCAAATCCAGTTTTGGTTTTGCAAGATCTTGCTTTGTAGAATTTTGGGATTGTTGATCTTTAGATGATTCCAGAAGATGTTGCATGTTAAGTCTGAAAATGAGGCGAGGATCTGGTCCAGAAAGAGATGGGCAATTGCAGCTCTCTCTTATTTTAAGAGCCTGTGAATACATAGGAAAATAAGTCAAGCTCACTCAAAAAACTTCAGTCAGCTGTTTGGCTTCCCAGTAACGTCTGCATTTGCTACATAAAGTTTAGTGACTATAATGTCAATAGAGTTGTTAGTGAACAATTTTTCAAGAGAAACCAAGAATTCTTGGGAAGAAAGGTAACATTTAATGTGGTAGAACAATGAAAAGAATGAAAGAAGATGAATGAAAAAATGTTTTCTCAGCCAGTCTCCTGAAGAATGGATACTCTAAGAGGTACCACATAGGTAAATATGAAGTTTTTGAACTATTTCTTGTGCCATTTGTTCACAGCAGTACCTTTCTCCCATATTCACATGTAAATTAAAATGACTGCATCAAGAAAAAAGAATTGTGAGTAATCTACTTCATCAGATATGTTTCATTACTGAAATAACTGTATATACGTATCTGACTCAAAAGAGGAGGGAAAAATCATCAGTAACATAATGGACATTTAACTGTTCAGCACAGAGATCCAGAGAGTCAATCAATATAGTCAAGGTCCAGTTGCACAAGTGATCTCATCTCCAAAAAACATTTGAACACACAACTCCCAAGTGTTCTCAGAAAACAATGTTCCTAGAATAGAAAAATGTACCTGGATTAAGAGATTAGCACTAAGAAATCAAATTTTAATTACTTCTGCTTACAAAAGAATTAAAGCATCATTATTTCCATTTTACAGATTAGAAAGTGGAGGCACAAAGGAGTTAAAGGATTTCCTGGAGTATCAAAATCCCTGAGCACAGTCTTCTTGTACTTCCTCCAGCTTTGTATTCTGGTTCACAGATCATCCTGCCTTGTAGGCAATCTGAGAAAGGTATGAAAACAGATGAATTTCATCTCTCAAAAGCATTGTGAAGAAATTGATATAAAATAGTATAAACAGCTGTTTTGAAGGACACTAAAGCTGGTGTTCATTTTAATGAAATTAAACATACTTTCACTAGCCGACACAAACAGGCAGCATGCTTTATAGCTAAAAACAGTTACCACAGAACTCAGTTTGATGTAGTACTTTCCAACCAGTTGTCCACAGACTTACTAGTAGCCATGAATTTTCCCACAAATCCACATAAGCTACCAAAGAGAAGCAAATTTCTATACATTACATAGAAAACTATTACTTGCAGGATTTTGGAAGG
This sequence comes from Apteryx rowi, assembly GCF_003343035.1. Taxonomy (NCBI): domain Eukaryota; kingdom Metazoa; phylum Chordata; class Aves; order Apterygiformes; family Apterygidae; genus Apteryx; species Apteryx rowi. Next base: position 460,095 of record NW_020449241.1, on the reverse strand, counting down.
TTCTACATTTCCGCTGAGAACTATTTTTCAAGATTTGCAAGATGAAATACCAAAATCCATTGGTTTAAATGAAACAGCACAAGAGTAGTCAAAAACTAGTCTGATATTTAAGTGCTAATCAATGCCATGGTCACTTTCATGTAATGTTAACTGTATTTCAGTCTCAGTTAAAAATATACACCTGTGGGCAGATGAACATCCAATTTTATTTTTCTTTTTTTCATGGGAAAGTAAGTTTGTATGTATATTTTACTCCTTTTTTCTTCATAACTGTGTTCGTGAATGGTAACAGTGACACCTGTCCTGAGTTGCAGACAGATGCCTGCTGAACAGTATTGGGGACTGTTGTCAAAAAGTATTAGGGACTGTTTATTTGCTCTAGATGGATTAAAGAGGAGGAAGGTAACACGTTTTCACAGCATTCCTATCACTGCACTTAAAAAAAAAAAAAAAAAAAAGCAGAATTTTAATTTGCTTTATATATACTAGATTTGGCTACACCTATTTAAATAATGTAGAGTCTACGCAGATAGTGTCGCTTGCCTCTAACTCCCTATATGGAGGGTGTCCTACCTTTCCAGTACACCTATGCAGAAATATTTACTCATCATTTTGAAGTTATTTTGTACCCTTTCACCAAAGACAGTGGGAGCAGCTTACCGCAACAGTTTTTAAAATGGAAAAATAGTGCTTCTTAACTAATCTCTTTGTATAAGGAAGTACCAATGCCTATCTCTCCCTAACTTTCATGTAGTAAACTGGTAAGAATTTCCTGTAAATGCCTAGAAACAAACAGAATTTAAAAGCAACAACTATTTTTTAGAAAAAGACACGTTCCAGAAACATAACAAGAGTTTTCTCAGCTGCTTATTGCTGAAATACAATGTTTAAATCACTGGACACACAAGTCTAGATTAGGCAATTGTCTAACTTTTTAAAAACAATAAGAATAAAGCTTTCAGTATTTTTTTTCCTATAAAGGTGATTGTCCATGTAGTCACCAAATGTTAACTATACTTCTGAACACTCTTCTGCTTCAGTGACCAATTAATTTCTAAACTGACATTTATGACAAATCAAGTTTTCCCTTGTTCTCCTCCAGAACATAAGCTGCTGCAAGACTGCATTAATGTCAAGCAGCATTATTCAAGGCAAATGGAAATATAAAGATTTAGATTGTATCCTGGAAAGTGCAATGTAATCCTCTTTTAAACTAATTTAGCCATTTTAAATCTCTGATTTTCTTGGCTATACAGTGTCTGGCTTATTTCCATGTTTTCATTTATCTAAAATACTGAAGTCACAACATCAAAGGTCAAAAACAATACTTCAGAGTTAACACTTTTACCCTGTGGATGTCTTTGCTTTCTTGCTACACATAAAGCTGTCCAAGAGGGAAGGAGATGCCAAGATAACACATCAACTCACATGCCATTAAAAATACTACAATCTGAGAACGGAAAGCTATGTTAACATGTCATCTCACTGTTAAAAATAAATATGACTACACACTCTAGTCAAAGTAGCCTTTGTATGTATGTTTGTGAAGGGTATGAAAGATTCAACCCTATTTAGAAGGCGTTCTTCATTAGCTCAGTTGGCTACTGCCATTTTGTTTTGTGCCAGCACCACTGTAGCATCATTAAGATGACAGTAACTGACTGAGGAGCTCACAATATATTTTTCCTGAAAGATAAAACAGCCCGACATGGTCAGCCATATGGTACTTTCAAAATCACTAGCAACTTCAAATTCAGTAATTCAATATTGCTCGAGCAATTTGGTCGTCAGTATTTAATCTTGACAGTTTGGGCAAGAGGACAAGTAAAAACATTCTTAATGAAGCACATGCATATCAATGTTATAAATAAGAACATTTCACTGACTGCATATACTGAAGAGTGTTACGAATAAAGAAGATGGACAGAACTGAGACAAGGTTAACTAGCTAGAGTGAGTACACAACTGCACCTGGGAAATGAGAGTACTTTAATGCTGTTCTTCTCAAGTTAACATTAAGACAGAAGTACTGCTGTTCAGAATAAAGACCACCTGCACGCTTACAGGTTCAGAAGATCTCAAATTATAAAACAGGAAAATTTTTGCTTGTAAGCAGCAAAGGTGAMGCAGTTTCTTAATCAATATGATTGCAATCACCTCCTGCAATGTGCTGGAAGTGGGGAGCAGTAAGAATCACGGAGTTCTGCCTCATCCTATTGCTTTCATATAAAACCTACCAGTAGAGACAAAAACAGGGAAGAAAATTTTTAGCTTTCCTTATTATTCCTTCAACACTGTCACAGATCCAGGCTAACTGCATCTCAAACCCTTACAGTCTTTCTGAGTGCATCCTAACATTAAGGCTGCCAGCTCTCTCAGGATAAAAGTCACAGCATTCTTTTGTCCTCAAACCAGGCCAAGGGTTATAGTCTCTTGTGTATTAACTATGATTACCTTGGTAGGGCTGACTTATGCTCTGACCTTGCAATTCTGACAAAAACAAAAGGAAAAGTCAAGAATGTAGGTTAAAAAAAAAAAAAAAGTTGAGTTGCAAAATGAATTACAATTAGCAGGGGATATAGAAGGCAACAGGTTCTATAAGTAAAATAGCAGTAAAAAGATGATAAAAGAATGGATAGGTCTACTGATGGAGAAGAAAATAGAATGATATATAATGCTAATACTCCAAATCTTCCACTGCTTCAGTTGGCACAGGTAAGGAAAGCTGTGACAAAATAACAACTCTATGAACAGGATACAAACACAGGTCAGAACTTTTAATTCTTATTTTCCTATTTAATAAGTTTTCATATTGATAGGGCTTGAGCAATATAATCTGAAAGTGCTTATAGAATTATCTGAAGTAACCTTCTAATCAGTAGTGATTACCTGCAGGTCTCAAAGTAAACAGCAAATATACCATCTCCTCTTTGAAAAGAAAGAGAAATAAAACTACCTTCAATATCTGAAATGACATCAGATTGAGAAATAAACAATAACTACCCAAATGAAAATAAAAGTGATAGTCAATATGGATTTGACAAGAACAAATCTTGACAAAGCAAATTAATTTACTTTTTCTTTTTTTTGACAAGTTAATTGGCCTAGCAAGCAAAAGAGAAGCAGTAGAGGTGACATATCCCAACTTCATAAGACTTCTGAAATCAACACAATGTGGCATTTCCCAAGAAAATTTGGGAAACAGAGTTACAGTGAATCAAAAACAGAATCTGAGTCAACTACATGATGCCACAAAAAGCAAATATCACGTCAAGAAGAATCTTTGTATCACCGAGAAGGCACAGGAGATAGTCTCCTGCTTTATTCAGCATAGTTGAAGCTTCAACTGATGTACAGTGCTTTATTTGGACAGCATACTAAGAAAAAGGTAGACAAACTGTAGGCAGTCAAAGAACATTAAAATAAAAGGTTCAGAGATGAACCAGAAGATCCTTCAGCTTCTTTCTGACAATGCACTTCCATGATTTTTCTCTCCAGAACAATGGTAAGCATCATTCCACTAGTACAGAACTATTTTATGATTTCTTTTCCTGAAAGTATTTAAAAAATTGTATGCATGCACAGGGCTTCTTTAAGTATCTCACCATCTTCCATGTAGGAATTTTAGTAGACTTCAGTTTCTCCATTTCCCTAGTTTACAATCCAAACCTCTCCCAGTCTGAGGAGTCCTTCAAAAATATGGTAAATCTTTTTAATTTTCTTCATAGCCTTTCCAGGACAATGTCACTTAGTAACTGCTTATAATTATGTATTTACTAGTTCCTTGGTTTGGCCATAGCTTGCAACGGCCTGTTTCCTATTCAGAAAGCAGAATTTAAGATCTTTAAAACTCACTTGATTTTCTCCCTGGCTTTTAACTATATGAAAAGAGAATCTCTTTGATATTCCCGTTTTAATTTACATTTCCTGAGACTATTAAATCACATCATTGAGACATGCAACTTCATCACCTGAAGAAAAGTCTTTGTTTTATAAGATCACAGTTTATTGTGAACTTGCTCAGAAATTTGTAGAGAAATATCTGAAGGGCCTGAGAAGCCCAAAAACTTGTCCCTGTTTCCCCCAGGTATGGTACCTGGTCTAATAATAGATATTGCCTTGCCCTGAAAACTATTTCAGCTTCAACACTACCAGTATATGAAACACTACATTTGTATCAATATCTTTAACACAAACCATTTTATTTCATTCTTATTTGTTGGGGAAAGACCACTTCAACTGAAGTAATATTCAAAACCAAATACAAAGGTAAAGAAAAGCAGAATTCCTTTAGGATTTAAGTCCTTGCTTCTTGCCCATGAAGGATCCAATACTGAGACTAAGAAGTACAGTTTCTTTATATAGAGATATTATTAACAGCCCTTTTAGAAATTTGGCTTCTCCCTCTGAGCTCTGAATATCTAATGGATATTAACACATGGTAAATACACTGCTCTAAAAGAATGCAAGTATGTCAATGAAAAACAAAAAGCTGCTGATAGTAAATGACAACAAAGACCATGGATTCTCTTCACATGCCTGAGATTTAGCTTCAAGAAGCCAGCTGTCAGAGGAAGGAGAGTCAAATTTTTAGGCAAGAAGTCTCCAACAACACTTCTCCGTACCCCCCTTTCATTTTTATCTACTTCTACTGTATCAACCTCACTCACCTAGTGAACTTCTGTTCAACACAAAGCCTGCAGCCCCTGCTTTCCCATCCTTCTCCAAAAAAATGTTTAAGGTAAAAAGCAAACAAAAATATCCCTAGTCCTCCTCAGTTGTTCTTTGGAAGAAAGTTTCCCAGCCTCTGCCCCTCCTGCAAGTTAGAGCAGTAATGCAAAAAAGAAAGGTTGTTCCACCTGGCAAACTACAAGAGATAAGACAGAAATAATATGATTGCCAGGTACACACCAATGCATAACTTATTTGCTCAGTCCTGGAATTCATTTCATTGCTACTTTATAAGCCAGTCAATAATTGTATAAAAATAAAGGATCCTGAACCCTTTACAGTCAATGTAACTATAATTGAGGCTCCACAAGAACCATCATTTTCCAACTCTGCTGCTCTAATATACATGTTATAAAATGCATCAAAATATTCTCACAATCTATTTAAATATCAGAAAGTCATTTCTGCAAAGTACAGTATGTGCAAATTAATTTAATATATTCAGCCTAACCAGTCTCCGACCTCCTACCCCTAATCTCTATTTTGACTCATGCCATCATTTAGAATATTTACTGCATTAACTCTCAAAGGATTCATGAAAATCATCTCTCTTTCTCCTCTGAAAACAGTAAAACACCTCAAAAAGGAAATTGCCAGTCGGTTTCAAGAAAGAAGGAAATTTCAAAATACAGTTCAGCCTATTTAAAAACAAGGCTTTGCTGTTGTTAAGTCTAACAATCCCTATCTTTAAACAGTTCTGTTTTTTTTTTTTTATTTAAAAAAAATAGTAAACAAATTAAGAGTACTAAGCTTGGCACGGTTTTCAACTACAAAACTAACATTTGGCTAACAACAGAATTTTTGCTTATGCTACCAGCAAGTAACACAGCAAATTAAGAGAATCCCCAAGCAGTTATCCACTTGGCATTCCTCTGAGAGGAAATCTGAAAGAAAGAACAGACTGCAGATTGATGGGCAATTGCATGAATTAGCTCCTTTTCCTTAGAGTGGGGTAAAATTTACTCCCTAATGCGATGGAAGAGTTAGAGAAATGTGAGGAAAAAAGAGGCTGCAAAATCTAGAGAGACCTATCATAACTAGGGCTATTAAGAAACCTTCTACTGGGGATTTGACATTCTTCTGAGGCACTGTTATTCAAGGTATATTCAATCCTGCATCAATGAGAGRGACAGGAATTGATGGAGCATTCTCTACTTGATAGCCTAGGGCTAGCTACCAAAGCAAGAGAAGACAAGACTGTTTAAGGACCCAGCTTAAATTCCAGCTTCCAAAATGGAAAAAGGATGGATGAGACTTGTGTCACTATCATATCTATATCAGAAAAATATTAAAAAGCAGAAGTATTACACTTCAATCAGAAATCAGAAAAATATCCTAGAATATAATTACATTTTACTTATGCTGTCTTAATTTTTCCTCATTTAATAAAAGCTTTAAGAAGGTTGAGTTTTATAACAGAAAATTTCTGTAATGACAAATAAAGATAAGCATGATGCTAAAAAAGTAGCTTGTGAACAAACATCAAACTAGTTCTGGCAACCTTTCTCGGAGAAAAAGCCACGCTTCTCTCAATTCTGCTCACCTCTGGGATAAGCCGGTCTAAGTGTTCAGCTCTATTTTCATGAGAAGGGTGTGTGGAGAGCCACTCTGGTAGCTTGGGCTGCCCTTGAATAGTTTCTGCTAATTCCATCTGTTGCCAAAATACACTGCTTGCTCTCACATCCACACAAGCCTGCAAGCAGAGAGGAAACGTATACGCCATTGTGTTTTTAAGGTACTAGAATACACATTCTAATGCACATTGAATTACAGCAGACATCTTATATTGTAGATCTGCAAAACCTCTTCAGATGGTCCCCCTTATATCAGACAGAAAAAGGCTATTCTAAAATGCTATAATAAAGTAAAAACTCCTTCACAGAGACACTGGATCTATTCCTTCTAAAACCTGTGTAGTTCCACTGATCTTAAAAATTTTATACACGAAATAGGAGGAAAAAGGATCAGGCTCACAATTTCTGGCATTTATGCTAGAAATACCGTTTATTACCAAAAGAGGAATTATTAAGAGCAATATCGCTAAAGAGCAATTATGTTTTCCCATGGATTGTATTATTCCCCTAGATGATTTTAAACAGCAAGCGCAGTTTCAGTCCCAGAATCAAATTCATTAAAAAAAAAAAAAAGTCTGCCTTGAAGAAATATTAATAATCCTATTAATAAAAGGAAATCTTCCTTATGAAATATTAACACTAGAGGGTGCTGCTCTCATAGTTATCTAACTCTCTAACATTTTTCTAGCTCTACTGCACTTAGCTAGAGCTGGCAGATTTGTTTTATTTTGTTTAATTTAGTTAAAATCCACATGGACAAAAAGAGGTGAAAAAAGTTCTGAGTAGTTTCTGACCAAATTTTACACTTACTTTAGCAAAGCCATATTATTTTCATGGCTGTATTTAGATTAAAATATCAGAGAAGTAGCTATATGCTTTGTAATTATCAGCAACCACAGAAAATATAATCACAATACAGAAAAGTTCTTAAATGTAACTGTACTGTTATGCAAGTAGACATTATAGATCAGAATACTTTAAGTGCACCAAAATATATTAAAGCATTCCTCCAAAGTGCTTGTAATAGATAGAAATTAGGCAAAAGACACAAAATTAAAGTACATTTTATATCATTGCATAAAATTTAATGGTTTTTTTTTTATGAAAGCTCACTATTTGGCTTTCTCTTCTTTATAAATATGTAGCTTTTTCTTCTAATAGTAATAAGCCATGTAGAAAGTATCCTTTGCAGTTAATAATGCTCCATCTTACAAATTTTAATTTTATTACATACAGTTTAGCCAGAACGCCTTTGTCTTCCCCTATAAACTGTTCTATTTTCCTGCTACTTCATAAACCTGCATTTCTTAAAGATTTAGGGGATCCTGAAATGAATGATCCTCTGTATGAAGTGTGAAACTCGCTCAAATTTTAATGGAAACTGAAAAAATGGTAAGTTCCTAGTAGAGCAAACCATCTGTAGTTACCTTTGCTGCAAACTGAAGTCCCACTTTATCAGCTTCAGCTTCCAATGTCCTGCTGTATGGTCTATCAAAAATAAACTGGAAAGAAGCACAGCAAAGCAATATTTCTTGTCTTTGAACACATACAAAGCAAGCAGCATTGTAGTTATTTTTCTAATCTTCTCATAAGAAGAAGCATTTATCTATCATATTAACATTGCAATTGGTCAGTCCTAATTTTTCTTAATCCAATCTTTAATTCCATTTTATGCCATTCATTGATTCTGTATTCAGTGGAAAATAATTAAAATTATACATATTTTTACAGCCTTTACCATCAACAAGTTTCATGGTGTTTTGCAGCACTCAAAGGGACAATGCCAACTTTAAATTAGTTGATTTAAAACATTAAAAGCAAAGACATATTACTGATCAGGGTTGCGTGCAAGATTCACAGTTAGAAGAAACAAGTTGATTATGCACAAAATGGAAATTTTTCACTTCACTCTAACTGGCATTGTTTAAAATTTTAATTGTAGCAACTATATGCAAAAAAATCCAATGGCTCCCTTAAACTTTTATGACAACTGTCTTTTAACCTCATATGACCTACATATGCATGGTAAATAGCCCCCAGTATCAAACATAACCATAAACACTTCCATGCAGAAACGACTCCTCTTTCATGATTATACTCCTAACAGAAGTTGTAAATTGTCCTTGAGAAATCTAATCAGAAGATATTAATCTGACCAACTTCTACCTCTTTTTTTCTGGGGGATGATACTGTATTAATAGGCACTAAAGGACATAGGCAGTTTTGTCAAATAAATATTTATTTATATAACCCAGGATTTTCTGGCACATATAATTCACATAGTTTCGGACAGCCCTGCCCTAGTACATCAGGTTACAGTAAAGGCTAATTAGGACTTGTTAAAACAGCTTGTTCTAGTGTGTAAACTCCTGCAGAGATTATAAGGAATATGTCACAACATTCTGGTCTGGGCATGATTAGGAAATACCAACTGATGAGTCAGAGCGTGCAAGTTAAGTGTAGAGAAAACGCTTTTACCAGCTCTTTATCTGGGTAGAGAAACATGTCCTTCTTATGCATTCGGGGGGAGGGGGGGGGAGTTAGAAATTAGATCTTGAAACTCTAAAATTCCTGTCAGAAATTAGATGCAATAAGAAAGAAAGATTTAATTTTTCAAGTCACTGGCCAGAACCATGTGTATGTTAAAGAAAAGGAAGTTCCAGGTAAGCTGACAATCAGGAATCAGTTTCCCCGTGAAATACAAATCTGATGGCATTACCTGGAAGACAGAGGGAATATGAAGTACTGTATTTGTACACACTAGTGTGGGGGATGTAAGTAAACCTCAGGGTCACATGTTGGGCTATTCCAAGAAAGTTCCTAGGCTCATGTGATTTAGTTTCCCTACAAAAGAACTTTTGCTATAAAAGCAAAGTCAGTGTGTTTCAGTTCAGAATTATATGACTAAACACCATCCACTACCATGAGACACCGTAAGAGAACTTAAAAATTTCCTAAGGCAAAGACAAACCCACTAGTTTTGGAGAGAAAAGCAGGACTGAAGCTAACATACCAAAAGACCTAACAAGAGTCACTGGAAGTTACTTACAGTGAATAGCTACAAATCAACAATAGTCATTAAGAAAAAAAGTAGTCTCTGAGGACATAGAAGAAGAACAGAGACTGAAACAGAAGTGAGTTCTGCAACGTGGCTTAAATAATCCAAAGAGTGGTGCAAGACACTACCATGGATAATAAGGACAAACTGAGATGCCAGAACATTAGAAAAGAAAAATAGGGAAGAAAAGAAAATGTCCTGAGAAAGTGTGCAGAAAGAAACATTTTCACGTAAGCATGATAGGCAGATGTTGAATGGCAGAAGCAATTATATGTTGCATTCATGGGTAAGCAACAGAAACAAAACTCTCTATTCAGCACCTTTAGAATATGGGATGAAGCTTTGCCAATATTTCTTATCACTTTATTCTGTATTACATGCGGATACATTTAATTTTATTGAAGGTGAGCCTGATAAGAATTTTTAAATGGGACATTACCGTACAATAGATCACAGAAGATCTTTTCTATAGCACAGTAGGACTATGAGCTTAAATCCAGATTCCATTTGCAGTCTAAAGCACAATTCCAAACTATGACACCACTTGCTAAAATATCAGCTGCAGTTAAACTATAAAAGGAAAAAAGTTTTGAAGTAAAGATGCTGACAGGGAGCTAAAACTTGTTGTCTAAATTACGAGCAGTCTCAGAATTGACTCACTTGGCTTTTTTCCTAATTCAGCTCTTCAAAATACCAGCTAGCATTCATTAATGTATTGGTTTTTTAGCTACTTGTACAAACATCCAAGCTCTTTAGAGGTAATTTATGTTCAGAATCCACACATCTACCCATTAGGATAAGAACTGCCAAACAGATTGGTTATGTTTAATTTTATGTTTTGAAGAACCAGGAGGAAATACTAGGAAAAGCAGCAAAAGAAGTCAAAGAAACTAAGGAGGTTTTTTATTACAATGCAGACAAGTTTTACAATGTAAGCAAATTTTCTTAAAAAGAAAAAAAAATTGTAAGAAATAGATCAATAACTGTCCAGAATCAGACAGTAAATTAGGCAGCAGAAGAAAGATGGCACTATAAGAACTCTAAATTTTACTTTATTGGAATTTATGCTATGTGAAAGGATTATATTTCAGTAAGTTTTATTATAGTGTGGTTTCTACTTTAAAAGAACATTTAGATTCTCAACTTTCTTATCTTGGAAATGTTTTATTACCACTAACAATGCATTTAAAAGATACTCATTCCATATATTTTAGTTTGTTTAGAAACAATTTAACAGCTATTCAAGACGGAAACTTGGCACTTCAACATCTAGAGCTTTAGAAAGTAAACTACATTTTAAAAAGACAATCATCAAACTTAACTTGGAAGCAAATATGAAGGACCTGTCCAGTCCAAAACCCAATCATTATTTAAGAGGATCCAAAGTTCTTCAAAAGGATAAAAGACAACACATATCAACTAAAGCAGAAGTATATTTATAAAAACATACTCCCTTCAGAAATAAACCCAGCTATGCCGGCTTGTAATCTCTCTCTCATCTTTTTGCTGAAACAGATTAGTTACTGGTACTATCTCCCAAAGAATATAAATGAATGTTTTTCCATGCAACTAAGGAATGACCATATGAAATACTTAAACACATTAGCAATGAATGTCAGCATATAACAATTATGCAAGTCGATGTATTCAAGTAAGTTGTATGAACTATTCTATAGTCAGTCTTACCTCCTGCAACTTGCTCTGAATCCACTGGCCAACAACCGCCAAACTATCACGAGGACAGATGGCCCAAATCATAGTGAGAAAGATGAGTGATAGGAAATCCAAGAAGTGAACCAGACTGGCCTTCTCTGCCTGAAAACAGAAATGGTCCAGTTTTCATTCCTTACTAATTTTTTTTTTTTTTAATAATATAATATAATTTGGAAATACTATAAAATCGCCCTTTTTTTTCAGTGCAAGTATGCAGCCAGACATACAGGGCTAACACAAGCTCCTCTGCTCACGCCAAAACAAAACAAACAAAAACAGTTGGATACAGGATACTTTCAGTCTATAATCCACATCAACTATGTAAATACAACTTGAGCAAACATATCCTGTCTGTCTCCAAAATTGAGAGATTCAAAGCCTGGGATAAGACGATAGCAACATACAGGTAGAATTCTCCAGCAAAAATGCCATGAAATAGTTCATGTATATGTAAATGTATATGGAACAGGTAGACACTAGTCTACGCAAAAGATCTAGAAGACTGTTCTTTACATTAACCTGAGAGGAGATAGACAACTTTTAGACAAGAATCCCAATAAAATAAGGGGACAATATGCAGTCCCACCTACCATATTCATTTTTTATTTTCTGTTGTGTTGTTTTAGTTTCAGAATCTAAGAGATCCTGAAGAAAGGAATTAAAGTTCTTCTGGTTTTTGGACTTCTATTTGACACGTGACAAACTGATATGAGCATTGACAAGGTGCACCACAAAACTGGTTAGCCAAATCATACAATACTTCTCTCTATGCCAGTTGGGTGATATAGGTTCCATACAAAGTAAGTTCTTTTTATTATTAGAAAAGTTTTGTAAAAAGTTTAACAAGTCTTAGCTGGCTTAACTGAGCCCAAGGAATTACAATGTGAATACTGTTGCTCATCCAAAGGCATACAAGTTCCAGTAAGCAATTCTCTTGGTTTGTCAATGCGCTTTTAAAATGTATTTATCCATTTCCAGATTACTTTTGCAAATTTATGAGGATCTTTACTTTTAAAAGCTCCTCATTAGGTTTTTCTGAAACTAATGAGTATGTAAAGACTACAATTCTTTAAACTACATGGACAGACAGAAATTATTTCAGAGGCAGACAAAGAAGTACTTTTTAGCAAATCATCCCAATCTAGAACAGTGTAAGGCAGATTTCTGTACCATCCTCTTTTTTTTTTTTAGGTGCACCTACAAAGCACAACCAAATGATTGCAAGAAGAAATCCCTATTTCAATGCATTCATGTCAGAGTATGGAAAAATTAAGTTTGTGAAAGCAATCATTTGCAAAAGCAGAATCAAGTTCCAGGCATTCTGGAGTTCATAATTCTAAAACTGTGTGCTACACTAATAAAAATATCATGTATTTTAAAAAAATATGTTAAGGTATATCCACTTCTGTGGGTATTAACAAATCTAGGAGTAACAAACTGGGTTGCTGAGCGCCTCCAGTTCCTTACATCTGCACTATAGAAGGAGGGACATCTCCAGACCAAGTTCTAAATGATTGTTAATAGTAAGCCATAATCCATCTGCAGAGTTATGAAAAAAAAATACTGACAGACATTGTGCTAACACTGCTGTAGGATTTCCAGCAGTTATCAAGAACTACATAAAGTTCTAAGGATATACCGCATGAGAACACTCATTTCAAACTCAGTATTTCATTAATGAGGAAGAGTCACACTGAAACTCTGCTTGGCAGCGATAGGAAAAATCTTAATTAGAAGAAGTAATTAGAAGTAATTTAAGAATTTTAGAAAGCTTTCTTTAAATAAATACTTACTGCGTGTTCCAGCACAGCATGAGCTATTTCATGTCCCAAAATGAAAGACAACTGGTGAATATCAGAAACTGCATTTAGCAGTCCTGTGAAAACAAATACTTGTCCATTCTGTAAACAAAAAGTGCAATTTTACATAAAAGATATAGAAATAAAATGTTGTTTTAATATTGCTAATAATTTTTGTGTTGGTGTTTAACTTACCGGAAGCACAAAAGCATTTACACCTGGTTCTTCAACCACATGGATAACCCACTTCTGCTCAGAGACCTGTGGGATGTCCTTATTGCTTTCAGATAAGTGACCAACAACTCTTTCCACAACCTGATAGCGTGCGTCTGTTGCAGGTAACATTTTATTTTTGAATTCCTCCATCCACTGAAACAAAAATTTATTGATGAATGTTTGATGAAACAAAAATTCAATTCATCAYCAGGCAGAATAAATATAGAGTAAATGACTAACTGGTAAACTCATTTAGTGACTACATACAACTTAGTAAAGATCTAAATTGATAGTAAATACTTTTATTTGACACATGTGATAATACAGTTTTCATCTGTTCTTCATCCATACAGCCAAAGCCAATATACTACAGTTCAGACTTTCAAACACACAAGTTAAGGAATAAACCTTAAAAGGAAATAAACTGAGCACAGATCAAGAATAAGACCTGTAAACTTGGCCCTACATCCTCCTACCTCTGAGGCATTCTTAATGCATAGTTAGGCAGGGCACCAATTTGGGGAACCTTTCTATATACTCCTTCTGAAATCCTATTTAAATTTAGTTTTTCTATATCTGTATATTTATTTTGTAATGTATAATCTGGAAAAGATTATATAAAAGACAATTCATCTATATCCTTATACTTCTTCCGCTCTGTTTACTTATCTCACATTCTCTGTAATACAGTAATACAGTGATGTCTGTGTATGGCTGGATTATCAAGTCTCATTGACATTAGAACAGAAAGCTACAGAACTTAGAGAAAGTTATAGAAATCAAAGAAGAAAGCAACTAAACAGAGATTAGCTGATCAAAAGAAAAAAAGGGGTAGAACAGAAGGCATTCTGAATGGTGGAGAGTATTACCTTACAAGATGACAACTGAAAACAGAGGACCTTAAACAAGAGCCAAAGTGCTCAAACCAGCAAAGAAAATGAGACAGGTCTGAGCATGTACCTATTAGCTATGCTTTTACTGCTTCTACATGATTGTTATATTGCAATAACTGTGTTAGAAGTACTTGCTTCATTCATGTAATGTGTTCTTTAACCATCATGTGTTCTTGAACTCTGAGAAAGAATTTAGGTAAGTAATGGGGGTGTTCTGGGAGGTTTTGAGTGTGAAGTGCAGCAAAGTACTGTAAAATTCTCATTTCTGTTGAGGGATAAAAGAGAATCTGATTGCCAGGAAGTATGCCAGAGAAAAGAGCTGAAGCCTTTACTTTCAAGTTCAAGACTTATTAAGGACACCACTAGGTTTGTTTGGCCATTTCAGTAACTGGACTACATCATCACTAAAAAAGCAGTAACAGTTTTAGAGCATTTTGAATTTACTTTAAAATCTTACCATATCATACTCCATCTGTGACAATTCCCTAAAATGTTCTTTTCCAAACACCAACAGTCGAGCACGCCCTGTGATGGGTGTCTCTTCCAAGTGAGTAAAATAAAACACAATAAATAAAACTCCTAAGCTACTGACACTCAGAAGTATCTTCCATTTATTTTTCCTTGCACTTTCCTTGAAGAGTTCCCGTTTGTTAGGAGGAAGTGCCTTCCACCAGTTTCTTATGCTCCTGTAAGACACAAACATTGTCAATCTAGGCTGTAGTTAAAAAGGGGGTTGTTATTGTCTGTCTTTGCTCTACTCCCTATTACATCCTCACCTCACGTGAGAGCATGTGAAAGGTTACACTCTACTTGCCCCCCCTACTCCATTCCCTTTCCTCCCTCACACAGGAAGCAGGAGAAGCAAAACCCCTTAGTATCTTGCTCTATCGCCCTTTACCATGTGTAAGTGAGAATGAGAAGAACAAAAGATAAATCTAACATCTCTGATAATGGAAACAACTTTCTTAACACTGTTGAGCAAACTGTCATTTCCATTCTTTTTCCATTCTCTTGGAAAACAAATCACTTTTAGCAAAACATTTTTCTAAATTACTCTAAATCCTAAATTTTCAGGACAGCAGTTCAGTTTAAATCTGAAAAGTTTTGCTTTAAAGATGTTGCCATTACAACTGGTACAAGATTAGGGAAGATTGGGTTTTTGGCTTATAGTTTTATCTGCTTCCATGCAGAGCTCTTTTGAACTCCAAAACCACTCAATTTGACTATCAGATAACACTTGGAATTCTGGTTTTGTAACACACAGAGCACACACAAGATGACAAACACGAATTTAGTCTCTAATTAAACCAGCCTTGCAGTGCCAGAGTACCTATGCTTGCAACAGACTCAAGGCATTGCTGCCCAAAACTCAGATTATTCACCAAAAAAACAACAAAAAAAAACACCCAAGAATCAAACTTCCCCTGCTTCCCAGCATCAGGTGGCAAGGGACCACCTGGAATTCAAAAGACAGCAAGTGTCCTGGGCAGCACATTCCCCCACTTCCAAAGCACTGTCCACATACCAAGGAGTTAGAAGAGAACAGGGTTATCCAACCCAGAACAGCCACCTCAGCCCTGATATATCTAGAATACACGGAAGGCTGTGGAGCACAAAAGCGTGCAGCGCATACAGAGTCTTGGGAAGCAGCAACACCAAATGGATATTTTGTTTGTGCAGCTATGGCTGGCTGGTACCCCACAGGATACTGCTTTGCTGTTGAGTGCTCAGCATTTCTGAAATTCCAAGTTAATTTTCAAGCCTGATTCTTAATGTCTTCTTCAAGGATAAAGAAAACATTTTTCTAACACAAAGCTACCAAAGGTAGTTCCCATAAGCTCATAGCAATTTTAGCTGGAGGTGGGTAAAGACTGGTTCCTAAAACTGGAATAAAATCAAATGTACAAGTTGAGCCTCCAGTCCTGCAAAGATTTACACAAATACTCAAATGAAAACACTTCATGTGCGCATATCATTTTCTACGAACAACAGTGAACCTATGCACAATGAGGTCTTACTGTCAGAGAGGAAGGTAGTATTTTACCTGCCAAGAATGATAGCAAGTAATTTCTGAGCTGGTTTAATGATAATCCAGAAAAGAGGAACTGGAGCAGCCTGAAATGATGGTGATATGTGAAAAAACCTGATGATTTGAATGTTCCAAGCAGAAAAACGATTTGGGAGTTGCACAAGGGAACTGATTTGGAGGGAAGTGATCTTCTCCACCAGTGGCTGAGAAGACAGGAAGCAAGATCTTGCAGAACTGTGGTGGGCATTCTTGCATACTTCTGTATTTACAACATTCAAAAGACACCTCTGTCCTTTACCAGTTGAGTTTCCATAGTAGTTAGGGCTTCCAGACAAAAAGCAGTTCCTAGTATTTCTACTCAAATCTAGCCTCTGACATGTATCTAGTATACGGCTGACTTGAATTCGGCAATGTCTTGCATAAGATCTATAGAAACTACTGCATTTCCCCTGTTTGGTCAAAGAAGTCAAATGAAAGAAAATACAGTTCCTGCCGGGAAACTTTAGACCACAGACGATACTCATACCCCCTTTCATGGGTTACCCTGAAACAAAACAGAAATAGCATAGACATAATAAGGAAAAGCACCCAAACAGGAAACCCTGAAACATCATTTCATCTGAACAGATACCACGTATCTGTTTACCAACAGTTGGGGTGTACAAAAAAGTCACAGTTGCAACTGCATCCTGTTGCAGATTTAAGATAGGAATCTGTTTAAAAGTGCAAAAAAAGGCAAATATTTTACATTTTATAACTGAGAACAAAGTAAAGTATCTTTTTTTCCCCTCTTTTCTTCCTCTTTAATCACCAAGATATTAGAATGCTAACAGGTGCCCCTTATGGAAAAGGCTTATACACAGCATCACCTTTCCGTGCTCAGCTCCTTGCCACAGGTGTTACTCACACACACGCACGAGCAGGGAGACGTTATTTAGCATTTTGCTAACACCTTTCCTCTGCTCTGGAGCGCACGGTGCGCATGTGCCGTGTCCGGCCTACGACAGAAACGACTCGGCCCGGCGAAACCCCGCGCCTCGCGGCCGGTGCCCTCTTACTCACCCAGCGCGGAAACACCCTCCCGCCCAGGCCCCGGCGGCCGTTTTCACCGTTAGCTCCAGTGCCGCCCCCCCAGCCCCGCTCCCCGGTCCCCGCCGGCCGGGCGGCGCTGCTCCCCTCAGGAAGAGGAACCGCAGCGGCAGCTCCACCCCGCTCTGCCTTTCGCCCCTCTCTAAAAACGGTCTGACGCGGAGCGGCTGACCTCGGCCCTCCGCGCCCAGGCAGGCCGCGCTCAGCAGCCCCCCACCCCCACCTCTGGGCGCGATTATCGCGATAGGGCTAGACGTGAGGAGGCGCGAGCGCGGAGGGGGGGGGAGAGGAGACGTGTCGCACTGAGGCGCCAGAGGGGGGAGGGGAGGCCTAGGGACCGGCTCGGTTGAACACCTCCTCCGCGGGCTCCCCTACTCACCGCCCCGGGAGGCGGAGGCGGAGCCGCCGTCGGTGCGGGGCCGAGGCGGAGGCGGAGGGCGGGAGCGCGGAGGCGGGACGGGTCCGGCGCTGCCCCCCTCCCCCCGCTCTGAGGCGGTGGCGGCCTCGCGCCGCCTCGCCGCG
>NW_020449241.1:381950-442412 GCF_003343035.1 Apteryx rowi | reverse complement strand
CGAGGCGGGAGGGGCGCGAGGCGGCAGCACCCGCCATTTCGCGGGATCCGCGCGCGCGCGGTGTCTCCTCAGGGGCTGCTGAGGCGCCGCCGTTCCCCCTGCCCTGCCCGCCGTGCTGTCGTAAGGCTGCGGCCAGGCGGGCGCCTGCGCTTCAGGCGACTCCTGCATCCTTGGTGCTGGCCCAGTTACGAAGCCCTAGGGCCGTACAGCAGCCTGTCCTTCAGGCCCCTTCTGCTCTCTGTCTTCTCAGCCGCCCCTGCTCCGTCCCTCGCGCTGGGTTGCCGCTGTGGCCTGGCGTCAAGGCGCTTGCCGCTACTGCATGGGAGCCGCTGCCACCGGGAGCGGTGGGTGGGGAGGGGATGGCTGGCTTTTCCCAGGCCCCAGATGATGGCCAGCTGCTAATCCAGTGTGTAACTTCTGGCCAGCCCCTCTGGCCTAACAGTCACGCATCTACCTAGATGCTGAATTGAACAAAGGAGCTGACAGGTTACTTGATGAAGAGGTGCAGCTGGAAGGTGCGGGTGGTAATGACGGGGCAGCCCACGCTTCAGACAAGCCACAGGCCTTTGCTGTAAACAAAGGTCCCCTTGCTGGGAAAGGTGAGGAAACGCAGGCCTTTGCCCTTTGCGGTCACATACAGACTGCGTGAGCCCAGTCCAGCATTGCTCCCTGTTCGCTGAACTCCTTTTTATTCCATCCCTTTCTACTATCGGCATCAAGCCTCTTTGCTGGCACAGTCCTTTCCACTGGGGACAGCAGCCTGGGAGATGCATAGTGACTGGACTTCGGAGTCCAGGCCAAGAAGAAACCTTATGTAGTGATAGGTAAAAACTCT
This sequence comes from Apteryx rowi, assembly GCF_003343035.1. Taxonomy (NCBI): domain Eukaryota; kingdom Metazoa; phylum Chordata; class Aves; order Apterygiformes; family Apterygidae; genus Apteryx; species Apteryx rowi. The sequence continues at coordinate 441,577 of NW_020449241.1, read as the reverse complement.
CTTTTCAGTTGTCGCAATTCCCTTTTAAGACCTGCCCTGCCTCTTTTAACATAAGGGATGTGAAGGGTAAAAGCTGTCAGTCAATTAGCGTGGCATTAATTTTGGTGACTGTGAGCTTCAGTCATGAAAACAGCTGAGCTGCAGCAGCCAAAAGGCAGTCTGTCTAACCTAAGGCCTGTGTGCATCTCAGCTGTCAAAAAAATAAAGAACTGGGATGCAAACTCTCATTTATGACTGTCTCCTGATGCTTACGTCCTTATTTCTTAGCCTTTGTATTTGCCTGCTTTTCTTGTCCTCTTCATCTAGCATTCTCCATTCCTAAGCAGAGCATGAAAGCTTTCTACCATCTGTGGAACAAATTTCATTCTTCCACCTCACTGAGTCTCCATTTTCCTTCAAATCTCAAAGCTGAAAATGGGTTTATTTCTTTGCATATTTCTTTCTGCTATTATTTGTTTCTCCAATTGTGTTATTGAACTCTGTCTGCATAGAGGGTATAGGAGCTATTTCTGCATTCCTCACCTAAATTCCTATTAAACTCAGTGGATGTTTTGAGTGTGCAAGGAATACAAGATGGGGCTAAAAATTTGTATTCTACGTTCTGCACTTCTAAAATCTCCAAAAGCGGCATTGCTCATAATTAAAATTTAAAAGCAGACAAGCAGCAAATACAGCACAGATAATTATAGGATATCTCTGTCAGATACCAACTCTAAATGTCTTTCTATGTGAAAATCTGGTAAATAGTTGATCACTGGCTAGTTATAAAGTGGTATTTTTCTATACATAGACAGCTAGTTCAAAAAAACATTCAAACTAGCCATTTTATACCATGGCTACTGTTGAAGTTTAATGAATATATCTACATAGCACCTTTTTTTCTGAGGAAATCATAGAGCTTTAGAGAAGTAGGTAAGATTTACTCCTTGTGCAGACTGAGATTTTGATCACCAGCTTTGTCTCTTCAAAAAAGACAGTGCAGTTYGCATTTCTGAAGACGACCAGAAGGCAAATTCTCATGCCTTAAGACTATGTAAGACCTACTTAGAGATCATAAGTGGTGTATAGGTTTTCTGATGACACTGAATTTCACTGTTGTTCATTGATCTGTAAAGGTTATTAAGATCATGAACCATTTTCACAGTCATTTTTTTTTAAGATGAAATGCATATTATGCATACTTATGAACTGTGTACGTGGTAGGATGGAACTTACAGGAGCGGCTTATCATTACCCATCCCCAAATCCCTGCTACAAGTCAGTGTGGAGGAAACCACCTTGGATCAAAAACCCTTGATTGACTAGATATGAGTTTCTCAATGCTTTTGCTCTCCATATACACTCTCCACTATACAATAATTCTTAGCACAATTAACAGAGGAACTTGTTCAGTGGCAAAATTGGGGCATCTAAAATACAAAATTTATCTGGAGAGACTGAAAAAACTGAGAGAATTACAAAGCTAACATTTCCAACAACAGAAAAGAACATATGAAGATGGGAAAGAAAAAGGAGAACCCAATAGACCTGTGGAATAGAATGTGGAAAATAGTGCTGTGTCCTACACACTACTGTGTCCCCGCAGTGCAGTGAGGGGGAATGGGACAAGAAAAGGATTGTCTTTGTCATCCAGGACAGCAGTGGGCTTGGGCTACATTACTACTGATGAGAGCTAGAGCAGCCTTCAGGCTGGCTCGGTACGGAGTAGGATCTGCTGCCATAAAGCTTCCCCTAGGGCTCGCCCAAGGCCGCAGAATTGGTAGGGCTTGCCTGCTCCAACATAAACAAAGTGCTGTGTGCATCTTTAAGTATAGATGCAGGAATGCATGCATGCACGTGCACCCTACCCCCCAGTCATTTGTAAACTAATGCAGACATGTATGAGAACAGAAGCTTGCATATATAAACAGGCCTGGATTTCACCAGGGGAACAGACGGAACAGAGTTTAAGAGGATTTTAATCCCTCCATGAGTCCTTATCTCTCATTTCCTTGTTGTAGCATTAGCATTGCTCCTGGCACTGTCCTCAGATCTTGAGTAGTTCGAAAAATGCTTTCTGGTTGTTTTTTTTTTAACTAGAAATTCAAAGTGAGATAGGAGACAAGGCTAAAGGCTTCTTTATGCCGCTGCACAAAAGCGGTTGTAGCGCTGTATGGAAAGGGCACCGCTAGCCTCTTCAGAGCCATAGCACAGAACCAAGGTCTCCTTCTCTGCCAGCAGTTATTTTGGGCTCTGTAACTAAAGCAGCCCTTCACTAGTTGGAATTGCAGAATATAGGTTAGGTCCCAGACAGCTCTGCCTTCATTAAAATGAGCATACCTTATATCTGTTATATAATATATATAGGTAGTAGCTCAGAGCTCCTCATTCCTATTGCTCTTGTGTTTATTCCTGCATCTACTTAGAGATACATAAGTATATATGCATATATACAAAAATACACACACAATGTTTTATAAAAGCTTTCCAAAACAAAACAATGCACTGAATACACTAGCTTCTTTTGGGTTTACTTAGAAATAAATGTGTGATTGATGTTAGTTAACGTTGCTCAGGACACTGCTCGAAAGCTGTCAGCCCATGCCATCTAGAGCACAAAACCACCATTGCTATCACTGTGTTGGCTGTGCCCACAGATCCCACTTCAAGGAGCTTACAGCCTATCCAGTTAAATCCAATAAACAAAAATGACATTAAAACAGGATGACATAATCAACAAAAGGACGAACAGAAATTTAAGAGTTAGACTTTTGAAATTAGAATGAATAACAAAAAACATGTTTATTTTGCAAAATTTAAAACTGACAAGGAGTTCATTTTATCCTTAGAAATTATTTCGAGTAAGAACATCAGTGGTGGACAGAATGTCAAACAAGCTGAACATCATGGTTCGCTACAGTGAAATACTTGATCTGCCATATGTGAAAGAGATATTAATGTATAGCCCAAGAGATGATGACTGAAACAGCAGGAGAGAAATGAGTACTTAGCAGGAGCAATAGGAGAGTATGTTTATTTTATTAAAGTCCAAATCTTATAATAGTTTTACATAGCTTTATTCAAGTAAATGACATAATCCAAAGAGATGTTCTCTGTCCTGTGTACTGCAATTAATCTTCCTTTTCTTTTGATTAACTGCAGGCATGTACCTTATTACTGCCATTAAACGTCCCTAGTGCTTTTCCAGCCCCATAGCAGCACGCACAGTCTACCAGTTCTTGATGCCTAACAAGGAAATAACTGACCAAAACACATCTTTTTCATGGGGCAGTCCTTTCATGATTATTTAAAGTATGAATAGCACCATAACTATGGTCTCCTCTCAATCTCAGTTTCTAAAAAGAAAAGCAGGAGCCCAAAAGAGACACTCACACACTGTCACCTATCTGTTAAGATTTGTGTTTTTAAAACAATTTAGTCTCTTTTGCCTCACCTAATGAGAATTTTGCCAATATGTTTATACTGCTTTCTGCTTAATGTGTTTATATTCTGTTTTAATATAAAATCTTCTCTTTCATCTTAGGAAAACAAAGTATTTTCATGAGACAAATAAGAAAACTGAAGCGGTTAGAACACTGTTAAAAGTCACAGTATCTCCCCCAGAAAAGACTGCATGTCTTATGTTTTTCAGCCTACACTAGTAAATCCTGTCTCTTATTTTCTAGAAATTTGCATTCTAATTAAACTATTTGCCCAGTTGCAGTAGACATGAGTAAAATGAACAGCAGAATTTGGCCTCTATTGTTTAACCAATTATAGCTCTCTTGGCGCCTTCTGAGATGTGTACCACCAGATGTGAGTGAGTGATAAACAGGACAGTCCTCTGGACAGATCCCATGACAGGGAAGGAATGGAAGCATCATCCAGATTGTATCTTCTCTGAGGGAAGGACACCACTAACATATCAAACAGACAGCTTTTATTAGTTCCACATATGTTAATTCAAGAACAAAAGGGGTTAAACAAAATTTTCATACTGATCCCATACTTCTCCAAGCCTGAGAGGTACCCAGCTCCAGATTTTCAGTTCAAACCATTTTATAAAAGAAGGCTATTTGCAAAACTGTGCGTGGAATTCGGCTAAGTTCTGAACTTCCCTATGACTTGGGAGAACTCAGCCTAGATACTTGATTTCCACCTCATCTTTTATCAGTACTAATGTACATACTTGACTAAAAAACTACCAGCTTGAACTTGGTGCCATAAGATATGCAGTAAATTACAGGCCCTGCTCCAAAACTTTTTGAATATATTATCACTGATGTCATTGCATAAAATCTAATTTTTGTGAAATGTGATACATCTGCCCCATTCCATATATCCAAAGTTCAAGTTTTTCCAGCAAGCAAGTGAACAACAATTAGGTTAAATAGAGATGCTTGTGTTCTAGCCACAAATACTAAAGAATAAGTCTCTTCATTTTCTGTTATAAACAAAGGTACAAACAGAATCTGAGCTTTTTCATTCTCTTCCCAGCATCCTATTCATTAACCTACACAAGTATTTGGATGGGGAGGGTGGGAGGAAGGGGAGCATTTTTTTGTACACTACAGTAATAAGTAGTTTACTCTAGAAGTTGCACATTACTGGATTTTTATTAGGATTACAAACTAGTGCCATTGAGACCAATTAAGAGAACTAAAGAGCTGACCCTTCTGGACTGCCTGTGTGTAGTGGTCTTGAATGTAACCACTGGATTTTTGAATGAAAACCAGATTAGGCTGATGAGACTTCAGACATCCATATACAGTGTGGAGAACACAACTGCCAATATTTAATTTTTTAATAACTATCACTACTTTCGTTCTAAAATGTCCTTCTTGGTGTATATGACCTACGAAACAAAGAACTCAGTAGATGAGCAGGTAGCGAAGTTGTCCAGTTCTAGTGTCTTGGCCAAATTCCAACTTCAATTACTACGTTCTTGTAAATTCCCCCTGCAGCTCTGATAGAATAAAGCTCTTTTCAGCTGGTCCTGGAGCGTTGTGTAGCATTCCTGTGAAGCTGTTAAACCCTGAAAAATATCTCCTACCATTACAGTTGCAAGGGGAATTTAGTTAGACAGAAAACAATCACCCAGGTTTGAATTTGGGCAGAACACCAAGGTTAACTTTCTTACACTTGCATCGATATCACGGGATCTTTGCCGACGACAAGCATCAGACCCTTGTTGAAAAGCACAAATGGGAATAGCTCACTGTGCTGTCTGAATACAAAGTCAGAAACTTGGCATCTGTGCACCTGGAAGTAACTGTGTTAATGTTTCCTAACAAATGACCGTATAAAAGCCTCTGATGTTGTAAAGTAAGGACCTTATCACAATTTCACTTATTTAGCAATATTTATGAAATTAATTGTTTATGAAAAAAGTTCCAGTAACTTTAGAAAACACCTGTTTCTTCAAAAACTTCTTTAAATACAGAAAGCCTGCCTTAGCTTATTTGGGTCACACAGCAAGTATTGGAGTTTCAGTAGCTAGATATACCAAAGGACTCTCAAAGTTTTTAAGCAAGCTCAACCAGGCCCACAGTATCAGCGAAACTATTCTAAATTATGCTAAATAGACAGTTATAACAATCTTCTTAACCTCTGAACTGGGACTCATTTCTTTAAAAGATTGATAACCAACTTCTAAATGAATTTATACCTAAAAGTTAGTCATTCTTAAACTAAAGTCATTCAAAACAGTAACTAGAAATTCTAGAAATCACCAGCAATTCCCTAGTAAAAGGGAAGACGCTCTCCAAACCCACCCACACACACTGAATCAGTTTGCAATTTTTACTTCTGCTGTTTTTGTTAAAGTTGCATTAAGACAATTGTAAAGTTGGTCTTCTCATTTCACCCATTTCTTTAATCTCGACTTTTTTGTATTTTCTTGTCCGCCGCCACCTCAGGATAACCAGCGCACTAACCCCAAAGACAATAGTCAGTGTCACCACTGTCACCACAGCACTAACGCCAGCAATCATACGGCTCGCAGAAAACTCTGGTGGCTTTTCATCAACATAGTAAATCAGTATTTTTTCAATATCCAGAGCTGCTCCATTAACAGAGACATTTAAGGTATTGTTAGAATGAAATAGGGAGTTGTCTTTTATATCCTTTTCAAAGTAATAAGCTACATCAGCTATATCTACATCATTGTCAGATTTCTCAAAGTCATTTTGACTTAAGCGGATTTGGATAAAAGGGGAATCATACTTCACGTCTGCAACGTACTTTGGATGCAGTTTGTATCGGTTCTGAAACAGATGTTTCAGGGCATTTGCTACTTCGAGATCTTCAAAGACACTGGACATTTTTTTGTGTTTCAGTTCAATGTAGATCCAGCTTGTTCTAACCAGTTCACTGCACTTTAGGCTTTTGTCCCCCTTTTCAGTTCTTCTTATTCCGGCAGTGTTGACGCACCAGCAAGTATCAGTTTGATTGCACTGCCTGGCTTTGAAGATACCACTGTCCTCACAGTCTGGATTGTAAATGCCATCATTATCTACAAACCCATTGCGAGGTCCATGGAAGCGCTTGCCCTTGCGGGGGATCATTTCTGCCTTCATCAGCAAGCATTTTGAAGTCAGCGTTGAACAATTTACCCTGTGATTTGAACCCACCAGCGTGCAGTTGCAGATCCCAGATACATCCTGCGTGCATACCGTCCACTTATTGGTCGCACAGGTACAACTCTCCTGCCCTGATGAAGCTACCACCAAAACCAAAATCAGCAAAACTCCAAACTGCAATTCCATATTACAGGTAGAAAGCGCAGAAGTCCGAAGCGATAGCAGGCACTATCTGAAGCTTAAACCCACAGAGTCTACTGGTTTCTACATGTTGGTGTGCTGCTCCCTTTTTCAAAATTCAAATCAAACCTGACAGACGGGTTCTCCTTCCAAAACAACTGGCCCTTCATAATCCACAAATCCCAGAGAAGCTGCACCTTCATCACTTTTCAGGGAGCGGCACCGATTCCCCAGATGCCTGTCTTCCCTCCTACTTAATGAGGAAACAACAGGCAAGAGACAAGCCCAACGTGAAGCATAGTTCCTACTGTGGACTTCCCCTACAGCTTACAGCACAAACCATCACTTATCCATTTTCATTCTTTAGACTTATGGTGTATGCACATAAACGTATCTGTAAGGAACATGCATTTGCACATASGCATATATTAGAGAACAGATCACGAGAGGAAGCAAAAAGCAAGCAGAGATAGAGCTGAGAGTACCAACCTCTCCCAGAAGCCTCTCTGTCCTTCCAGTTGTGGGGTCAGAACACGGTGAGCCAGAGCGGGATGAAGGAATCTGTACTGTCAGTATGCAGTAGCACTTCTTTGTGCTAAGGGACTGGTAGACATTGTTCAGTTACTCTGACTCTAATATCTACATGGAGATGAGAAAGGAGTCTGCCAGACATGAACGAATTGATGTTACTAAGCTTCCTCAAGGAGTTGTAGCAGGACAGGCTAACAGTCTCTAGAAAGATTGCTCCATAGAGTGGTTAAGCCTATGCCCATTTCTCTGGGCTGAATCTCACTCCTTAGCTGAGACATTCCCACTCCTCCACCTCCTTCGTGATTTTTCCTGCATCTTCCATCACACACCTCCTGTATCATTCCACTGTCTGGTTTCTTACTGATTACAGACCATCTCCTGACTACTTTCATATGTATGTATTTATAAAACAAAATCTTTTTTTAATGTATGCTCTAACCAAAAGCTGCAGTAGCTGCCAATTCAGGTCACAGGTGGAGTGACTGTTCCTCAGTTTGCTGACTACTCTCCTACTTACAGAGCACAGGAGCGCATGCTCATCTTCCAACATGGAAAGCTCGTCTCTCTGCCTTTCCTTTGACACATACTCATCCCAAGATAGTATTATGAATAACAATATTCATGCTTGTATTACCCCTACAGAATTGTTAGCAGTTTCTGAAGAAATCTTTCAATCTGAAAGTTGAGTAATGCCTTTCACAGTGCATCCCAGTAGCTCCCAAGCGTCCTAATGATCTACAAGCCATGAATCATCATTTGCATGTTTTGACAGCAACTGAAAGATATTTTTTGGTTTGCATTAAGCAAGTACAACATCTGATCTGCCAAACACTGTCAGGCACTTTATAAATCATTGTTTGGGGACCAATAATGACCACAGACACTGATATGCCATTCTCCCATCCACGCAGCTTACAAACTGCCTTCTTGCATTCAGTTCCTTCGATCTGTGCTGGTTTCCTTCCGAGGGCCCACCCTGCTTTAGATTACCTACTTGTAARTTATGACTTGTGTCTATGTAAACAGTAGGGAGTTAAACTGGCTGCCACTGAGTACTTACGACATAGCATATATTTAAATTAAAACTCTGGATGTAAATACCCTCTACCATTAGAAAAGGGCATAATCTGGAGCGCAGCTTTGCAGCTGGACCTATTCTTACTTCTAAACAAGCCACAGAAAGACACCCTACTTGGGGCCATGAAGATGAAGCAAGTTCCTTAATTTATTCCTGGCTCCTTTTAGGACTTGGAGCGCATTACTGTACCTCTGCATTTTATCCTTCCTTCAGATAAAAATAATCATAGGTAACCTATTTTAGAAAATAATGGAGATCTACAGCTAAAATTGTTACAAGTACTGTTAGAAGTTTCAAATTCAGGATTCTTCAATAATAGTTTAGTATGTCTTAGAAAATAATTATGGGAAAAGAACTAAGTCACTCATTACCTCTCTTTAATACAAGCAATACTTTTTTAATTGCACATCCCTCCTTCAGAGTCAAAATCTATTATCAACTACATGCTCATATCTTGTCTTTATTTCGTATTATGAACTTTATGGGTAGAGAAAGTAGATTGTTTTTCTTCTCTCCAAAAGGTTTTACTGGAGAACAGATCCTCAACAGCTATAAATCGTTATAGCTCACAACCAACTTTAATGGAGCTACGGCAGTTTATACACATGAGAGCTGAGCTGCTCTTGTACCTAGAAAGCACCATATGAATGGACAGTAATAGGATTTTTTTTTTGTAAATAGTATTTTGCCTGTATCATGTTTACAAAGATTCAGACTTGGCCTCAGCCTCATATCATCAGTAGAGAGTCTCCACATTTTACAGACAGCTATAGTGAAGTACGGAAAAATTAAGTGGCTTGTCAAAAAGTAATATATGAGAGAATAACCCCAGGTAATGAAAAAAGACGGTCCGTTTTCCCTGCTGTTGGAAGGATCTCACTGCTGTTAACTTTAATTATAAACTGCATTCGCTGCCTCTTCCCTCAAAGGTGGCCAGAAGTCCAACAGTTTTAGAACATAACATCACCAAGCAAGAAATGCAAAATAGTGGCAAGAAAAGCAGAAAGATGGAATAATTTTAAGTTATTAGAATTCTTTAAGTTATTAAAATTATTCCCTGACAGAGTTGCATAACTTGCCAAAATAAAAGTGCACTTCTACAATTACTTTTTTGTACTGGTAGATTTTACCTCTGTAAATAAGGAGGGGAACACACTTATTTTAAAGGCAAAAAAAACACTTACATAAAAGATGCCTCTAAGACACTAAAAAAATAAAGTATTATTTCCTTTAATCCAYATTAAATTTTAATGGCATTCCAAGAGTTAATTATTTAGAACAGCAGGCTGTTAAAGGAATCTTGCAGGAAATGTGGAGTGCATTATTTCTTTGCTGATCTCTGCTTCCATGGAAACAATTTCTCTGCATAATTCTAACTCTCATAAAAACAGGGCACTAGGTCTATGTAAAACAGCAAGACATTTCCAATTAAACAACCAGAATGCTTTTATCTAGGCCATTAAATACGTTGTTCAGTATCAGATACGACTACCGTGTTCCCTGGGATGTTAGCAGCCAGCTCCTTCCCAGGTGCTGGATGTGCGGGGCTAGACGAAGGGCCCCACGCACGTCCTTACTTCCCGTGCTGCCTCCGCAGGGTCAGCCGCAGCAGCGCGGCGGGTCTCCTTCCCTTTTGGGCTCGGGGTGCCCTGCTACGCCACACGTAGCCTTGCGTGGTGCGCGCTAACCTCGGTGCTGCCTGCTTGCTACCTCTGCGGCGTCTCCCTTTCCGCTGCGCGGCATAATGCTCAGCGGCTCCTAGGGGACCGAATTTTCTGTTAGCACAGCGGGAATAGGTTAACCTGGCTTCTGCCACTGGCAGAAGGAGATCTAGAAACAACATACTTGAATCAAATTTGGGTAATAAAGAAAGTTGTCCRAAAGATAATTTGATGACTACTTTCAGACTTCACTGGAATTATACATGAGAACACACACACCATATTACTTACTTTAGCGATCCTACCTACAGCCAGAATTATCTCTGTGAAAACAGTGTAGAGAACAGATCTAACGTTCCAGCATTGCTGCCAAGAGGTATCGCTGGATAATTTTCTGAAGGGGACTAAAGCAGCGGGTTTGGGAGAACAAATGAAAAAAGACAGATCTACACCAAGGTGCACAGCTTGCCCATAAAAATTAATCATTAGCTAGAAGTTCATATGCACTGGTTAGAACAGTTTTAAGTCTTAGTTCAAAACCACAGTCATATTTTCTATATTAAGTTTTACTTTTCAATATCAGTTATAACAAAGCCCCCTCTAGTGGTATTAAGTTTAGTTGAATCATTTTTATTACTATTAAGTTGGAATAATGTAATATCAGCTCTTAGGTTCAAGAGACGAGAAACTATTACAAATATGGAAGACAGCTGTTGAGTTATTGAGCAAACAGTCTTCATTAAAAGTCTCTTGGATACTATCAGTACGGAATATCAAAAAAGTGCGCAAAATGAGAAAAGTGAGTTAATATCCATGGCAACAGTGTTAACTTTTTTTTGCAACAAAACTATCCTCCTAGGAAAGTTWCTCATTAAAAAATAAAAATAAATAAATGGACAAAACACCCATAAGCACAAGGCATAAATCCCTGTGGAAAAGCACTGCTGATAAAAGATATTTGCCAAAAGTAACATATCTTAGGCATTTTCTTTTCAACTGCTGACTCTTTCAGTTTTAGTTATACCCTACCACTTGCTACTCACCTTTTTTCCTCTCTCCTGAGGAACTTAGCTAGGCATAATGGGTCTTCTTACATCAAGAAATAGCATATTACTCTTTAATGGTTATATTAAAATGGAGCTAGCTTAAAAAGAATGTCTGGCTGAAAAGAAAAATCAGCTTCTCATGAAGAGATTTAATGCCTTATACATGTTCAGTAGCAGAATTGGCAGTATTAGTAAAACAGACTTATCTTCTTAAAAATATGCCACTTCCCAACTCTTTAACAATACAGTCAAAATAAACTAGGAAAAGCAGACTAGTTATTTTCTTACCATGGCTCCTGCCAACAAAATTATTAGTCAGCAACACAATTGTTGTATTTCCTCCTGATTCACATAAAATATCCTACGATAATACTGGATTATGGTAGCAGTTAGATTCCCCTCACCCCCACCGCTAATAAAACCTACCTCCGCTTAGAAATTTTGTTAACAGGTAGCCTTAAATACAAGGATCACTCTTGGGAAATTTGGAGTCTTCAAGTGCATATCAAAGGCTCAACACCGCACAATGGCCTCTTCTCAAGAGACATTAATTGCTTCAAAAGCACGTTTTACTCAAAACTTCTCTTACCTAACATGACTGTGTTAAATCCAATTAATACAACTGGATTACTTTCACTCACTTTAATTATTAACATAAGCAGCCAGCACATTATTACCACTACTTTGGTGATACTGACATCCATTCTTAAATGGCTGGAAATATAACATATCTGGACAAAAAACATTTTATCTACTTCATATTGCTGTTACATTTGAGGTTCAAATTTCTCTTTCTACAAATCAGAACTAATTACAACTTTTAGTACATATATTTATACTGTGTGATTTTTTTCTATAATCTATGCAAAACCACAGCAGAATAACTTACACTGCAGGACACTCCAAAACTAACTAGGGAAGGAAAGCTTTGTCAGCAAGAGGGTAGTCTAAACTAGAAACACAGAAAGCCATGCAATATTTTTAAGTCAGGAAATTCCAGAGATGACATTTTAGAATATATGCAGACTAAGTCAACATGCCTTATATATACACTGGTGCACCAAGTTTGTAAATTATACATAGTAGTGGAGTCTAAAGCTATATACCAGCAGATATGGACAGGAAARAGAACAGAAACCATTTCCTAGTACTAAATCCATAGCTCTCGATYTGTATTAGGAGAATCGCCATGTATGAAGTGCTCACATCTTTATATGATCAGGTTCTGCACCTTCCRCCTAGAAATAAGAGATGACTAACAATTTATGAAAGCATGATAAAAAAAAGTAATTCCAACTTCCTGCAAGAAGCTCCCTCATTAGGATGCAACTTTACAATATTAAAGCTTCTCAAACTCTGTTTATCTCTACACAAATGAAGAGATGAAGTTAAAAATGTAGACATGTAAAATCTTAAAATTCCATTTATGTTACATAGAACCAGGTACATATACATATATATTTTAAATAACAATCAAGTCAACTGTCACCACTCTAGGTATAAACTCAAGTTCTTGCTTGCTTCTTGTTTTCAAATATATGTTAAGACCTATTTGAAATACTTTGCTGAAGATAATTGTGTATATAATAAGTGTATGCAAGTCAAGTTTTATCATGATTTATAAAGCAAAATTTAAAGCATATTTTTCTATAAAAATTCACAGTGATATAGCTCATGAGATATTTGCAAGTTGCAATCAAGAAAATCTCAATCAGGGTCAATCCTGTTTACGACTAATTTATCTGAATACATACTTGTATGAAATTATAACTGAAGAACTGATACAAAATAATATATTCTCTTGTTAAATTGCACATTGTAGAGAGAAGGTCTGAATATAAAAGCATATACTCCAAACTTTTTTAGACAAATACTTTTCTGCTTGCTGCAAAATGGCACTTAGTCTGCCATATGACATCAAATCAAGAGCTCTTGTTTCCACAGGAAACAGTRGCAATTAGAAGCTACAAATCACAATGACGTGACAGAACAAGGTATCTCCCTGTAGAATGGAAGATCAGAAACAACACAACCTGTAATAAACAGGAGTTATCATTTCCACTGGAAACAAGGACAACTAGAAATGAGAAGTCATGAAAGACCACCAGCCTTTCCCCCAAGTATGTAGAAAGATGGCTAAGAACATGCCCAAAAGGTACTTATCCACAGGGATCAAAGAAAAGCAAATCAGCAAAAACAAATGTATTAAACCAAAGAAGAAAATTTCAAATTAGGTATCAGGAAAGTTTAAAACCAATGAAATACAAAACCCGCATTTCAGTAAAGTGGTAAGTTTCTCTTTAGTGAATTCATTCAAACTTATAATCCCTAAAGCATTAAAGAACACATTAATTCTTCTTATGTACATATATCTGGTATTGATCTAGTCAGATGTGTACCCGTAGATAGAAAATAGGAGAAAATTCCCAAACTGAAGGACTTGAGGGAGGACAAACTCTCATTCAGGATGGAAACTGTGTTCTTTACAGTTTGTCCTTCTTCCCAAATGGTAAACTGTTGGTCAGTCAAGACCTTAACTCTGATACTCCCATTTTTACAGAATGTTAAAGTTTCTCATGTAGTCAGAAGACACATGAGGAATTTTTTAAACACATCTTCAGACCATAACAATACAAATACACTAGATGCTGTAACTGTTATTTTTAACAAGGACAATAATTCTGAAAGAGTTGACATAATGGGAGGAGAGGGGAGGAAATATGAAACAATTCAAAATTTCATAGTCTTTTTGTTATTGTTGTTAAAGCCATCACACTGGCAATTYATTCGAACATTCATTCTCATTTTCTTCAGCATTACTCTTTCTCTCACTTTGGTAGGTGGAAAGGAACAAGTTTTCTATTTGTGTCAAGAACTCTTCAGCAATGAAGCAGTTTGTTACCTTGCCCAAAGTCTTCCTCATGCATTCCAAAAGCTAGTTAAAAGAAAAGGAAAATTAAAAAACAAAAACACACACACACTCATTTTTTCCTAAGGTCGTTCTTTGTCCTTCCAGCTAGTAAATACTTAAAAGGGAATTTTTTAAATTAATCTTATAGAAAATGTTCAACTGAACAATTTAAAGTTTGGAAAGAAACAGTCAAACAGAAATACATTGGAAGTCTTTCTACTGTGGGCTGTTTGAGCCTTTTTTTTTGGCGTTATCCTTTTGGTAAAAAGTCACGTACAAATATAGCGGCAACRCATCATAACCAGTCGTACAAAGAGGGACAACCCTTGCTGATCTTTCTTTGCCAACTGTTAGTGCTCAATAATTGGCTACGTAGCACAGGATTAGTCACTTCTACAGAGGAAGCATGTTATTCTRTAGATTAAGTTCCTTAAAACGAATTACACAACAGCTAAATTCAAAAGAGTATTCTACCACCTCAGTATAAGATTTAGGCTGTTTATCAGCAAAGTCACATTGGGAGGAAAAAATTAGATGTGGATAACTATTGTGTATGTCTTTTCTGTTTAAGTCTTTCGCTTTGAGCAGATTTTGTCTTGTTTATGCAATTAACGTTACAGCTTTAGTTATTGAGAACTTCATAGCAAAGACTACACAGACTAGAAAGCTAAAATTCTCACTTATGYATGACAGACATGGCACAGCACTACTTTATTGATAGAACAAAGATTAGGAAGTCTAAATCTTCTTTCAACATGCATGCAGTTCTCCCTGATGTTAAAAGCAGACAACATGCTGAGAAGACACACTATTAGTTTCCCATTCTTTCTTCTCCAAACTCAGGTTAAAACTTAGTATCTGCCCTTAACTGTTGTCCCCAACTCTCTCAAGTGAACCATCCTTATTTTCACTGTGTTCATAAGTAAATAAGCCACATCATAAAAGTCATTTATGGTGGTTAGTCTGTATCTGTGATTTGTAAAGCTGTAAATTCTGGTGATTCCTGATATATCAGACTAATATTTTAAGAAAATATTTAAAGTTTAAAAAGCTAAAATTAAGAGAGACTTACTTTCTGCAAACAAGTCAAGTCAGAATCCCGATGAAAAATTTTATCCATGGGGACACTACTGTTGAAAGTAAAATAAGAAAAACAGCATTGATGAAAGCAGACATAAGTCTTCACTGAAAAGTTGATAATAAGTATGCAAAGCTTCTAAACTGGCTATCTTAAAGTAAGCATATTACAAGCAGACACACACCTATGAGAGAATCTGTATTTTTCAATTATCCATCTTGTTTTTTCAAATATTAATTCCCACTGAGGTTCTTCCAACATCTGCTGTACTTCAAACTTGTAGGGCAGGCCTGTAATCAGTTGAACATGATTATTCAGTGTTTCTATTACATCTGACATTCCTTCTTAATTGTGGTACAATCCCCTCCTTCTTGGTAACTGTTCACAATTTATTACTGACTAACTACAGGAACTTGCAGACCTGTTAATTGCCAATATTAAGCAGGTAAAAGCAAAAGCATGAGGTATTTTGGACTCCAAATTTAATGATGGTAGCAGTAGGGAGCAAACCTCTTCTTTCTCCCCCCAGAATAACTCCTACCATGGAGACRCACACAAAAAAAATCTGCAACATAATAGAAAAATGGCAAAGCTAATTGAGTTTTTATAATTCTGTACCACTTRCACCTTTTCCAGTCTCTAAGATCTATGTGGCTAGTTATTGAGAAGAAAAAAAAAATGTTTCTTTTTTCATGTGTGAACTAGCTGGCAAAGCAGCTGATTAGTGTTTTAAACTTCAGAAGAATCACGTTGCTAACGGACGAAATTCAGCTGGTTTATTGAGAGTATGCGAGGAAAAAACAAACAAAAAAAGACCACAGAAGTGGTCTAAGGGAATGCCAGAAGCTACTGGTAGAGCACAAATCAGTTACTGAACAGCCGGGACAGAAAAGGGTGGTACATTTCCCTAAGTCATTAAAGAGCCTTTCCGAGATCATACGTATGTAATGAGATGAATCACACGCTTTCAAACTAAATCTTAAAGTAAATGAAAAGAAAGCAGTAAATACAATCTGCTAGTTRAACACATCTCAGTTGCGAAAAAAAATGTTTAACYGGTGTAGAATGGGTTTTGAAGAATAAGAAAATTCATCTACAGAAATTTGTTTCATAYGAAACATTAATTTTTGTTCATTTGCGCAGAACTCTACTGCCACAGTATAAATTAACTTCACAGACACTGCAGAATTAACCACCACCTTCATAAACCCTCACAAGAAGGTTTATGAAAAACTTTGACAAATATAGGCAGTAATTATTTTTTAAAAACTGATCTATGAACAATCCACACAGACTTGAAAAGTGACCCACTGGTAAATAATCCATAAAAGAGATCTTTGGTTATTCCTAGTGGAGATACCATTTTGGAAAAAATTGATTTCAGGAGAAGGACAGGAATAGCAGGATTTATATGGGAGGAGGGGGGAGGAGAGAAAAGAGCCAGAGAACATAACCATATATTGTTATCCTGTGAATTTGTCTCAAATTAATGTCAGGCAATGAGCAGAACACTTCATTAATGCTTAAAAACCCATACATTTTGTATGATGTGTTCTTAAGATATTCAATAAAAGAAAAAACAACACTCTGTTTTCATGAAATGTTAGTGACATTTTATATCAACAATTTATTCTCTTAGGTTGGGATTCATGCCTGCATTTCTAAGACATGCTTGATAATTCATCTTTCATATCTGCATTTTCCTGGACAGCTGGTAAGTTTGATCCTTTGGCCATTTGAATGCTAARTTACTCAAATAAGGATTTCTGGCTGCTATTCTTTCATCCACCTCCGAGCTACTACAGTGGCCAAGTCTTTGCTATTACACTTCTCTCTCCTCTGTCAGAGTCTCTGTTCAGAAAGCAGCAAAGTTTAAGTAATAATGTGAAACAGTTTCTCGGTTATTCGATGTATTTTGTATGTAAGCAGTAATGATGACCCTTCCCTCAACCCCTTTATCCACTTCACAGATTGTGGGGAAAACTATCATGTCACTGTGCTAACTCAGAAGAATAATCCTGTATCTATACTTGTATATTCTTGCCATGACAGCACGGGCCACTTGCAGGATTACTGCTCAAGTGAAATTCCTGGTTTTGTATACCAAGTCCTCCACACACACACTCCTATTTCTCAAATCACAGTTCAAGTGCAGGCAACATTTTTCTCCTTAACGCCYAAAAGGAAAAGAAGAATGAAAACAATGAATCAAAGATTGGTACTTACGGTAAGAACCATCGGAACTGATCTCATCACTGATTACTAGACAAGTAATCTGAGAATAYGGAAGAGGATTATTTCGGTTATAAGGACTTATAATCATTCCAATGAACATGGCACCACCCCTGGAGAAATAACTCTAAAAACAACAAAAACACAAGAAAAACCTTGATATTTTATGAATGCATTTTTTTTTCCACAACAGCATTTTGAAAATAAAAAAACGAATAGGTATGTCATAAAACACTCAAAATGTGGGAAACTTATTCACATTTGAGCGAGTTATTGTTTATCATTGCTCAGCTACCACTAAATTAGTATTACTGTGCTCTGTAGAGCTACAAATCAATTTATGAGCAAACTGATTTTAATATATATTAATGCAATAATGTGCATTAACAGTGTAAACACTAGCAAGACTTTTTGGCTTTGGAGTTATTGTTTTTAAATGTACAGACAAGTAAGTACCTGATATTTAGCTTGAGTGTCAATATCTCTTATTGAGGGGTTGGGATCAAAGGCTGGGTGGGAATGATACCATCCGATAACACTATATCCTCTGGCAGCCAATGTTTCTGAGGCCTGCGTTTGAGATACCGGATCCATCTCACACTGCAGTCCTGTACTGAGACTATTGCATGGTTCTGCTGCACAAACCTGTTAAAAAAAGTCTCCAGATTGACTGAGGCTTCTTGCATTTATCTGTTAAAATTCTTTAAATGAATTTTATTTATGATTCATATACCAGATCTTCCTCATGAAAGAACTGAGGGCCCAAAACTTGAAGGTAAGCATAATTCTAAAATTTCAAGATTACAGTAATTAATTTCAGCTTTAATATACTTGAAGTAGTTGCTCCTTAGGAAATAACATTTACATCTATTCAAATTTTATATAAGAAGTTTTAACATATTATTTTAGAGAAAATGTAAAAAGATAAACACTTACTTCAACAATTCTATCATCTTCAGAGTACCTTCCACCTAGCAACCCTATTACTTCTGCCATAGACACATGAGAGTGCTGAAATTATATTAAACAATTGTTAAAGATCAAATTGAACGATTTCTCCTAATTTTGATTTGCAGATGATAAAATACATTGGCTTCACAATTCCATTTCAGTTACTTCTCAATGACATTTAGAAGGAAAACTTAGGACAGATTAAGATTCTGAAGTACCTTATGTTTCGATTTAAAATGAACATAAAATATTACTTTCTGCATGTGTGCGTGTGTGTGTGTTCCCACACATATGTATGTATAGTRCATTTGTGTAACACTTCTATATACAAAATAATATTAGCTTCAGAAACTGAAGCCTGTGAAATGCTGTGAAACAACTGAACATTTTGGTACAACCTGTTCTATATTAAAAAAATGTTTTGTAAACACAAAATCAATTTCTGGACTAGCAGGAAATGAACCCTGAAGATTTCAAAATGACAATGCATATTAGAGTGTAGTTTCAAGTAATTACATTAAACTATGACCTTGAGGGTAATACACACTATCACTCTTGTCAGTATACAACCATGTACCACCTAGAAAAACTAACACAATGTAAAAAAGCATTTTAAGCTATTTGGGTTTTATTTAATAATAGATTCTAGGTCTGAATGGAAAGAAGTCAACTTAAACACTGTATTTCTCAGTTTCTAACATTGCACATAAAAAAGCACATATATATCATAACTTTTTAAAAAGATAAAACTTAATACTCACCAAATCCATTATTAGAAGTGCTTCTGAAGACACTTTAACCTGAAAAGGTTCCTGAAATGATAAACAAAATAATTAGTATAAGAGAAGTAGTATAAGCAAATAAATAATTGTTCTTGATTATTCACTCATAGGTACATACCTGTTTTTCTTCAGTGAATAAACAGCATGGTATCAGCTGAAAGGGATCAAAGGAACTATAAAATGAAAGAAAATTTCTCTAAAGATGTAGGACAGTTAGAAAACTTTTCAAGTTTCAAGATTCCCACTGCCTCCTTGACATCGGAGGAAAAACCTTATCTTTTCTTTACTGGATCTTCTCATCCCACAMTAGGATAACTTCCACCAAATACAGGAACATTGCTACCCACACTCATGAAYTTCAATAGGAAGCATTTGAAATGCCTACACACAACTTATGACCAGACGTAATACATTAAGGTTTTGCAGTGTTCCAGTCCAACCCTATGCAAACTGTTTTATTTCCAAAAGATCTATTTTTGAACATGATGTACATCAAGTACCTTTTTATTTGTCTTGAAACTTTAGAAGATTTTGCAGGTTTAAGTTTCTCTTCCTCTCTTCTTCTTGCTAATTCTTCAGCAGACAGGTGCTAAAGGAAAAGAAAAAATCGTCTCAAGTGCACTTTCAATAGCAATTCCAAGTCTTGCCCAGAATAACTTCCTGACATCAACATCCTCTCGATACGTTATCAATTTTTTGTTACTGAACTATTCACGATACAGGGAAATAGCCAGAGCAGAATCAAGCAGTATGAAAATAACAACAATCAGAGATCCAGTCTGCAAGAAGACTGATGACAGAATTCTTACATTTCCCCAAGTCAACCACATTCAATAAAAATCACAGCCCATATCTCAAACCATGCATAAATGCAAGTGTTATAACTAAGAAAGGAGAAAATCTTCCATTATCATTTGTGGCCAGAATTTTTCATAACATCTCTTTGGGAATTAATATTCTCAGACTTTTTTGAATCCACAARTAGTTATTCCGCAGAGAATACCAGAAGCATTAACAACACGTACTCAGAAATTAGGTCTATCACTATAAAGTCAGGAATCTAATYGTCACAGATAATTACTACTGAGGGTTGTAAATATAAGTGAATTTTCCACATAGGAGAAATAAGATGTTTATAGTTCTTTGCTTTGTCTTTAATTTGAAATTGTAGGAATGGGCATGCTCATGTGAATATTTTGTTGTCAGGTCTTCTATAAAATATTTAAACTTGTAAGAATTCTTACAAGAGCTTAATAMACTACATTAGGAACCATCTGCATTACAAGCATAAAGGAACCTTACAGGACTGAAAAAAAATTTAAGTCTTATTCTCCTATTTCCTAATGTTAGCTTTAGTAAGGCTAAAGTAAACTGATGAAAAGATCATACTCAAGACTCAATCTGAATACTAGGCCAATTCCTTTTGCACTAAAGAACACCTGAGTCACAAGTTTGGCACTTTTTTTATTAATCATACATATGTATGTACCTATAAAGGCTGCTCTGTTTTAAAGCTACAGATCTAGAGTAAAAGGAACAGGTTAAATGACACAATTGAATCAAATGTTTTGTTTTATTATAACAACGGTAGAAAGTCATCTAATTTGACTTTCAGATATCCACTAAAAAAGAAACAGGTAATTTTTTTTTCTTTTCAAAAAAGAAAGATGAACCAATCTTTCTGCCAGATTCATGATAAATCTGAATTAAATAAAACTGAATTTTGTGCTAAAGGCACAAATGCTAAGGCCAATTTTAAAGGTACAACTAAAAGAAATCAGTGGGGGAATTCATTGCATTTTTTCCTGACCCTTCATGGCTTGATATTTTAACCTTAATGTTGCATTAAACCATCCCCACCCCATATAAAGGCTTTATCTAACATGAAATGAAAACAAGTTTTCTGTAACTGAAAACAAAGAGTCATAAAATCTTCTATACGACAACACAAAGAGCTTTACAGACATAAAACAGTGTAGGGCCATATGTGCTCATGACATGAACACCTTTGTAAAGACAAAGTACAGTTTTTTCTTTGTCAGGAGCATAACGATGTAACAGATGCTACATTATTTTCAAATTATTGCTTCCACAAAGAGAGGTTAAGCACCTATTATACAACCATTTTCCTAAAATACTTGATGCAACACCACCTGCTAGCAATTAGCAAGAATTAGTTCTGTAAGCAGAGTTTAAAAAACAGAAGGGTACCTCAAATGTCTGTCCTTCCAAATCCTTAGCATCACACCAGTTTCCCCAAGGGTCTCGCACTCGTCGTCTTCTTGTACGCTGCAACAAGCAAATAAACATGAGTCAAGGATCATACTCCTGAAACACTAAATTCACTTAATTTAATCAGCCATAAGRAAAACATCCAAAAGGTTACTTTCACGTGGATATTACTAACTATGATGTATTTTCGAAAAGGAAACATCCCTGGAGTTCTGTAGAATTAAGTAGTTCACAATCTGTCACAAAATATCACCAGTAAAATTACATTATTTTTTTTTTTTTTTTTTTTTTAAGGCTATAAAACATAAATCCCGGATGATGCTCCATGGATCATCAACATTGACAGCAACAGTGCRCTATTAACCAGCTGTGAATTACAGTGTAGACAACATAGAAATCTATAAACTAGTATGTTTACATCTAGTGTATGCTACAGTTCTTTATACATAAAATTTTTATATGTAAAATTCTTTCTTCACAGTACGATTAATTTAGTTTTCTTTCATTAACTAATTTTATGAAGTATCTAAAAAACCTACATTAAATGTAAATATAAAAATTAATCAGGCAAGCCTTGGTAATTTATGTAGTAATAAATGACCTACTACCGGGCTTAATTGTGCGCATAAAGCTCTAAGCTACATCAGATATCCAGTATATTTAATGATTAAAATGCAAGCAACTTAATGACATACTGCCAATGCACTCCACTGTTTTCTGGCTAAATCAGGCTAATAAATTATGAAGAGGTGGGAGGAAGGGGTTGGGGCTCCAAAAAAGACTGAAACACTATCTTAGCTGAGCACCTGAATATAAATCAACCACGCAAGGTAACACAAATTAGGACAGATGCACCTGTCAGATAGCAAAACCAGCACTTAGGCTGACACTTGAATTACAAAGCATTCTGAGGAAACRGCAAACTGAATGACAAAAAAATTCTTCAGATGTCCTGGCTTGACAGCAGAAAACTGAAAAGACCATCTCCGCGGTGAATGTTTTTTGCCCCTAAACGTACCATTGACTGCAAACGCTGAGCAAGCTGGTAGGCTTCCACCGTGTCTTTGCCTTCCCTGGACCGCGCTTTATCAGCCGGCTGCGGTCTGTTATAGACAGCCTGTTCTGCGGGACACAGAGAAGATGTACACGGGTACTTAAGTATGAAGCCACTTATTTCTGGTACAGAGCCAAGAATGACAAAAATAAACAGTAAAGAAAAATGCCATAAAGAACCCCCAAATCCCTCCACCCTCCCCATTAAAAGGCACCTCTTGATGGTTATACCACTGACTGACTATATTGTCCTCTCATCACCATAGCATTTTTAAAACGGAAAAACTTCCTTCTTTCTTGTTAATTCATTTTTAAAAGTCTCTATTTCAGATAATATGTACTGCGGGACATTTCTCCTTTCCAAGGCGACTATCACTCAGCGCTGGACCAAAATCAATCCATTACAGAGATTCTAAAATGAATGATAATGATACTAACTTATAGGTATATATTTTAACATATCACCTAAGTTTAACATTTGAATCTTGTAAGAAAAAGAGCCTGAGGAAGCAGATATTGTTTTATTTCATAAATGCTTAAAATTGAGTCTGGGAAAACAGGGAAAAGAGACAATAACTTTAATTCTGGCTTCTCTAAGGGAACCAGAATTTCAGATACAGCAGGTATCAGGAAAACAAACAAAAACCCAGGACACGCAGAACACCGCATAATGAAGAACAGCACTTGGTGTCTAGGGTCACACAAATACAGGGGGAAAAATTTTTTTAAAAGTCTTTTTTATTAAATTAGAAGCCCATAATCCTATAAGCAGGTTACAAACTCCTCTAGATTCCCAAATGCCATAATAGATCCAATCTGCTCAGAAGGTCCTTCTTAGTAAGGATTAATGTGAATTCTCCTGTGCGAGCAGTACACTAACATTAAGAAGTCCTTCATCATTAGTATCAAAATGGCTAAAGCCATACAGGTTGGGGACGTGACTGTACTAAATATAATGCAAACACACAGAGATTCTCTTCTAAAGCGCTTAAATGAAATAACAATTACTATTTAAGCGATCAGGAGTAAAAGAACAGAAAAGTTAGAAGATTATCCAAACAGAGGTTTAGTTCTGATTAAGTGCAGTCATTCACGCTACACTGAGAAGTGAACTTAAGACTTTTTTTTTTTAAAAAGACAACTACCAACCCTCATGTTTATCCTTCAGGTAAAATTATTCATTTTAACAAAAAAGCTGACAACCAATAATAGATGTTCTCAGCATGTACTCTTTAGAATTTAGAGTTCTGAATTGATTCCAATTAAAATATTGTTCTTACCACAGCCAAAGTTAATTGCTCCTATTAATTCCAAGTACGTGTGTATCCGTCCAATACAGTTAACGTCACCGCAGTTCTTAAGGCCTGGACGTACTGAAGTCTTATTCAGRTATTTGGGTTTACATCTCTCCCTAAAATAAAGCATAGCACATTTTCAAACAGTAACACAAACCAGGGGAGAAAGTAAGGGTGGGGGAAATTGTGCGACTTAAGCTAAGGTAAAGATGAGCCATTGAAGTGTTTTTTTCCCCCGATGCACAGAATATGAACCACTATACAGAGCAATCATAGCAAAAATATAAATTTCACAAAACATGTACAATTTATTATGGGGTTCTGCACATATATTCACATTTATGCAGAGTGAAACAGATATATTCAGTGCATTAAAACAATTTCCTGAAAATGACTGGTGGCAGGAAGCAATGAATTACTCAAGAGTACTAAACTCTGATAAGCTATTCAAATTAATTTAATGCAGGCATTCTTATGCAACCATAGGCATCACTGGTATAATAAATGAGCCTTTTTTCATTTTCTATACACTTATTACATGCTTTTAAGCTGATACCGAATTGTTTCAGTTCAACATTTCTTCCCTGCTACRGGATTTTAGTTTCCCTACAACTAGTATAAGCTGCACAAGACAACTGAATGAGTTAAATGCAGTAATTCTTCTCTCTCCCTCCCTCTCATACTGCCCCCCCAACCACCCAACAAGCACACAAAACAAACTATACCAGAACAAACTGTGTAGATATTTAGGCTGCGACCACAGATCATTAAGGTTCCTTAAACTGATTCCTAGCAGGTAGAATAGAAAATATTAGAATGTACAAGCACTGTTCCAAATCAAAAATCAATTTGAAGTATTTTTTGGTCAACGTTGTATTTTCTAGTATAGACTATACTTTCTAGCTGCCTCTCTGTAAAGGCACTCTTTCACAGACAAAAATGGACACACATAACAGTATTACAGACATCACTATGGACTTAATACCAGATATTTTGATGAACTATTTATTAAAGCCATACATTCATTCTTATACATTTTGGATGACAAAAAATTGGAAGAAAACATCCCTAGCAAAATGGTAGCAGTTTGTTCTGACATAGCACATTCATATCTATAATGCTTCAAGGTATTTTAATTGCTTGGCTTCCAAAATGCATAAAGAAAACTGGGAAGAGAAGAAAAACWTTCCTAGTCTGTGCTGTTCATCTGCAATCTTCAGAATGTTACCATAAAATTACTTTTACTGTTTTTGTAGGCAAGCTGTTGGTACTACATAGTGTTTTAGCTACAACAAAGCAGTGCACAAATCATCTTAATCACTTATCATGTAAGTGAAATTAATGCATCTTACCACTGATCCAAAATATAATTTCTGATTTTCAGGTAACGCTCTGGTGTTTTGGCCTGGCGTCCTTCAAAAAATTCAGGAATAGCTTGCTTTTCTTCATCCAGAATGATACTTCTATCAATCTCCACTTCTTGATCAGGTGGCTTAAGATCTTCTGCCTCTTCTTGATGCTCTTCATCTGCTTGGCAGGGAGAAGGGAAAAGCAATCCATTTTCAGCCAAGTCCCTCTGTTCCTCCTTGAGCTCCTGATTAGTTACCTGCCTAGTAGCATGAGATGTTACTATTCTGCTTTGTTCAGCTTTCTCAATAAAATTATTATATTGCTGATAATCTACATTCATAGATCTATCACCGTTCATGTGCTGAGAACATGTTGCTGCAACATCTGGAAATACTAATGCTTCCACGGTGTCTTGCACAGTATGTTGAGGAACTTCTTTAGGTAAAGAAATTGTAGAACTGTGTCCAACAGATGAAAAAACACATTCCCTTCCTCTCATTTCTTGAACTGGACTTTGGGAAAGAACAGGTAAGTCAGATTTTCCAGCTTCCTGCAGGAACGTAGGAGAAAGTAGTTCATCCACGTCATCAGTTATGTCTACTTCTTCATCATCTGACAATTTTTCAATTTTCACTGCATTCAGATTGGGGTCTGCACGGCCTCTCAAGTTTCCAGGTGACCATGCTTCTACCCTAATTCCATCTTCAACGGAAAGACTGCTGCTACCACATCGACTTTGCTCTTCTTTTTCAGAATCATCATTTTTTGCCTTAGGAAAGTATAACATAATTTTAGAAGGGAAAAGCAAAATAACCCCCCACACCTACCCTCCAAATAGTCAGAACTATTTTACGTAAACAACAGACATGAGAGGAGGTATCCGACAGGCTGACAAAAGGTAATGTATAATATCTTCTCAAAAAAATCAAGAGAACCATTCTCAAGTGTTTCTTCCTCATGTTTATTTTACTTCACAAAACACTAAAATTGCAATGGACTTTTACACAGCATTATAGGTATACTTTTAGCGCAAGTGTAAAATGCCATGTATTTCAGTTCAACAAAAATTTGCTCTTTATTATTAATAAGAAACAGACAGTAGTAATTTCTTTTTAAAATCCCTAGCAGTTTCAAACAGGGCCAAAAATGGAACTATACTGCACAGCTGAAATGTCTCTACAGCAGAAGACAAGTATTTTCAGCCTGATAACCCATGGTATAAGAGAATCCAGTTATACTATACACATTATTTATTTATCCCAGGAATAAAAATACCGAAATCATTCTAGAAATTTTAAATCGGGTCTGATTTCATACCTAAATCTGCAGATAAGCATATTTCACTTCTTTTCTGAATATGAGAATAAAGAGTGTAGGTAGTTCAATGACAGTACCCTGGTAAAGACGTGTCTACAAACTACAGGTACAACAGCATACTTGTCAAGCAGCCTTTTTGCTAACTGGAAAGATGCTGTGTTTACCTTGTTCTTAAAGTATTGCCTCGCATAGCTCTTTACTTGTAGAACAGTTCGACTTCCAATCAACTTGGCAATTTTTGTCCACCGGCGCCCAAATTTCACCTAGTGTAACAGAACACATTTAAGTTATCTAAACTCTGACATTCTAGGCATTGCATTTTATCTGAGAAAAGTGTTTACATACTCATTAGTCATTACAAACAAAAAATAATACTGCTAAACCCATGGTAAAGAATCTTGCTAGTCATATTCTACCAAGAAAGAAATTACATCAGACAGTAAGAGTTATTGTTATTGTTCTTAAATAGAGGCTCTTTAACTGATTCAGACATGCTGTGAACTGGGCTGCTCACTACTCCAAGGAATCCCAGTGAAATCAATTGTTTGCAGGACTGGGCAGCATATATCTCATATAGTGGGCAGGACAGGCAGCACATACTTCATGTGCCCAAAAAAGCCTGAAGCCCTATTATTATATGGTTGTACAGTGCCAAGTATAAAGTCTCCAAAGAATTTACGACAGTAAAGGATTTCACTTTAATAGCCTGCTTTAAGCAGGCTCTACAGTTGACATTTTTAACTACAGCATTATGATTGTACCATGAGAATTCATAAAACTGGAAGCCTGATATATTTTGTGGTCTCAAATTGTAATGAGTCCCACAAACAGGATCTGGCACACAAATGAAGCCATTTTGGGGGATTCATCTGCATAAATCTGATTTATCATTACACTCTTTGTAGATGGCAAATATTTTTAATGCATTACAGGTACAAAAAACAGAAGCAGCTATATGTAGTATGCTTATTTTTACAAATGATTATCTTTTTATTTAAAATGAACTAATGATTTATATTCAGAATATTATACACTTAAATAAACTTACCAGTCCTTGTTCAAACAGTTCTTTTTCTTGTGATGTCCACTTCAATGAGTAGCTAGCTGATTTTGTAGGCGAACGCGCCCTGGGAAGAGAAGGAAACAGAAGTTAGCAGTTTCTTAAAAACTCTATTTTCTCAGATCACAGAAACCAAAGGTGACATCTAGGATGATGACTACTACCCAYCTTCTGCAAAACTTGGGATACTGTCTTAAACATGAATATGGCTGATAAATAGAATACCTAGAATCATGCCAGTTTCTCCATCGCAAAGGTAGATTYGAGGCAACACAACATTTATTAGTAACTAATCACGCAGAAATTCATAGAATGAGCAAGGAAACATAAAAGTTCAGGCAAGAAAGCCAACTATAATTAGCAATTTTTTTGATGTGGACAACCATGCTACAAAAATGAAATTAGTTTACTACAGGCTACTTATCAAGCAAAACAATGTTTTTTTCATGTTGAAAGGTCCTTTACRTTATTTTGTACAACCAAACAAAAGAACTAGAGAACTATAACCTACTTTTTTCTAAGTCTCCTGTAAGTTAACATAAATCAGAAACCGCACTTAAAAACGCAACTCAATTATTAAAGTGTACGTACATGACTTTTCCAGTTTTCTTATGTGGACTGCAAATATAAAACAAAATGAAAATAAAAATTAATAATCATGATGCTGTTGTATATCAAAGCAACCAACCTTATTTTGGAAGGACTTTTCATTTCCTCTAATCTCATTGTTCATTTTTTACAGAATAGATCTTACCTTCTCACAGATCTTTTTTCCGCTTCCTTTTGATTGAGCCATATTTTTTCAGAAAGTGCCTTATTAGATAGATAATATCTGAAATCTTTATTAAGTTCTTGAAGCATCAAAAATATTTGTACAGGTGAGAATTCTAATAATC
This sequence comes from Apteryx rowi, assembly GCF_003343035.1. Taxonomy (NCBI): domain Eukaryota; kingdom Metazoa; phylum Chordata; class Aves; order Apterygiformes; family Apterygidae; genus Apteryx; species Apteryx rowi. The sequence continues at coordinate 413,364 of NW_020449241.1, read as the reverse complement.
ACGTAAATTAACTGAGATAGACACTATTTCACACACTGCTGCTAGTTTAACCCAAAGTGATATTTGACTTCTGAACCCACATGCTCACTTTACTTTCAGCAAGCTAGTTATTCTGTCTCCACAACAGCATTTTTCTTTTTTGACTTAGAAACTATACTAAAATAATTTTCATCATATTGTTACATTACTCATTTTTCAATTTAACCCTCAATAATTCATTCTACTAGGAAAACTACAAYTGCTTCATTTTCTTGTTTCTCTATGTATTACTACTCTCACTYGCAAAAAGAACAGAAAAATAAAATTAGTCTATGATCAGTAATACCATCACCTAACTAGTCTGCTGAGGTTAATTTATGTCAGCAATGCTACTAAAGGTAAGACTACTTAAATCAACACTGCTGAAAAAAAGCTGCTCCTTCCTTTCCTCTTCCCTTCTGCTCATCTCATCCTGTGTGCTGGCGGAAGTACGTATATAGCCAGACTGAATCAGGCAGTAAACTAGTCCAGCTGAAGCACAGTGCAGCAAAAAAACCTAGTTATTTTTAGCCAGATCAGCTCTTTGATCAGGTTCGCTATGGAGCTACGCAAATGGCTGCATCAGCATCAGTGCTGGAGGTGGCACAGAAGCAGCAGCTAGAGCGGGGATGAATATTGCTATTTTTGGTGCCAGTTCCAGCTACAACACGTCAAGCTTTGCCTTCTTCATTCCCCAGAAATAATCTTAAAAATCATCCATGAATTTTAGAACAGTTTAGAACTGTTTTTGTCAAGAGAGAGAGATACTGTGAAATTTAAGTGCAAGAAAAAAAGATAAAGAGAAGAGCTTGATCTTTATTCCTAATAATAGTTGTAGTAATTGAAATAGTARTATTTGTAAATGTAGTTGCAATAGTATCACACAATACAATATAGAATAAAACGTTCTCGATATAAAATATTCTAAGATTTTAAATTAACTTTATTGTTTGAAGACTGACATGCACTTTAAAACCTTTAAGCAAACCTCACAACTTCTGTATGATTAATTCAGATTAGACAACCAAGATGGAGAAAAAGTACAAAGGAGCACTCATGCTGCCTACATCAGGCATCAAAACTCAGTAGTTTAACCTGCCCCTTCCCCTCAGAATTCCTCCACCTCTTAATGTCTCTTTCTCTCTCCATYGACTGCCTAAGAAGATTTGGCTTCCCCTGCCTAAATTATGTATCTGTGACTACACCTGGTTGCTGCCAACGCACCACAAAGAAGATAAAGACTTATCAGGGTCAGAGGAAGCTGCAGTTAGCTAGATGATTTAATTCAGGTGTTCTCCCTGACATCTGCAAACTACCTACAAGACACCAAAGCTTCAGTCACATTCACAAGTACAAGAGTTACCTACTTCCTTTTTAAACAGAAAGGTGTCYGTTGTCTTAATACGAGCAAACCAACAAAAGGATACTCTTCTTCTAGCAACATTTTCTCGATAACAGCCCTGTTTTCTTCACTAATGCTGCTGTCCAATGTCCATGGCTGCAAACAATACAAATATTTTTCAATATTTCACTTCTGCCATGATTTTATATGAGCATCAAGAATTAATGTATAATAGCTCCTAAAAGTAAGCAATAGATACTTATTTTAAAGCAAAGGCAATAACAGCCTGAGTCGTCTGTAGAAAAGCACAATTAATAATCTAAAAGAGCATGCGTGTGGAGGGAAGAGAAGGGAGAGAGCAGAGATTATGAGCATCTTTCTAGAAGAACCATTCATTTAAAAATTACTTACAAGATTGTTATCRTTTCTCCAAGATGAATCAAGGTAGTGATCCTGCAGCAAGCTTGAAGCTGAGTTTTCATAATCTCTAAAGAAAAGATTCCAATGTTCAAAACAATACAAACATATTAAAAGAAACTGGATGCTTTGTCAGAATTAAAATAAATATGGAGCTAAATAACGTTACTGTTAACAGAAGCAAYGACAGACTCTAAAAATTAAAGTAGTATATTGCAGATTATTATGTAATGTTACTCTTTCATAATATTCCATGAGACACAGCATAAAATACCACCAGTAAGTGATCTTTATTAGGACTCTTGGTAGCAACACCTCACTTATCTCACTGCAGACTGTATCAGATACCAGTAAAACCCTGAATGGTAAAAATCCTCATTCAGGAAGAATGAAAGCAGGAGGCRAGAGTGGAGGAAACCATCTCATTGTAAAGACATTGTAAAACATGAACAAATGAAAGATGCAAGAATTTCATGGAYAATTAGAGMGCTACAGTTTTAATCTTAAAACTGCCAATGACTTGTACTACCTCCACTTAACATCTCTGCATTTTCCCCTCTGTAAGATCAGAAGACCCCCTYACAGAGAAAGGACCGTTACCTCCAGATGAAGGCTGATACTTACACAGGGCTTCACATGGGATTATTAATGTTCTTACTGACTTCATCCAGATTATGCTTGATATCTTTTCAGTAAATAACTACTTATTAMTTTTAGAAATCCAGCACTGATTAATGTCATTGATCAACTTTCCTCTCTCTTAATGCAGCATAAAAACTCTTTAGTACTTCACATAATTACCTGTTTTCAAGATCTTTGCTTCTAGAACATTCAGCCTTTTCTAAAGAGTAGTTAGCGCTACATCTCTTGCAATGCTACTAAAAATAATTTAACTACTATTTTGAACTGCTTTGTCCCACCAGTTCAAATGTCTCTTTRCAGGTAAGTATTAAATCCCTGTCTACAACAAGAAATCAATAAGAATTCCTGCTTCTTTTGGAGCATATTAAAAAATGGGTGTGATCAATAGTGCACCTTGCTCAGTGTTTCGTCTCCAGGAGCAGCAAGAGGAGGTGCTACTGCAGGAGAACATGCAAGTCGGACTATTTTCCCCACTCCGTTCCCCCCCCCCTTCTCCCAGCATCCGTAATCGCTAGATTAAGGACATCAGCRCATTGCTACCCATTCGCTTCAGTACCTCCTGAGGGATCTACTATCCATGAATCTGTCAAATCATTTTTTGTGAAGCTGCCTGGGACTGTCTGCTACCACAGCTTCTGTTGGTTTTATGGTCTGGATGTTTGCTGTTAGGGGACACGGCACTACTTCTTTTTTTTTTTTTTTGGGGGGGGGGGGGGGGGGGGAGAGTGTCCATAAGAGTCTCCTCGAAGTCTGACCAAGCCGGGCCCCAGCCCACCTCACCTCAACGATTCCGCAGACCTCAGTCCTGTCCCGTTCCCCCTCCCCCGGCCCCGAGGAACCGCTCTCTCCCCTCGCCAGGCTTCGGCCCCGCCGCCTGCTCCTCCCGGAGGGGCCCGGCCCGCAGCGACGTCCCCCCCTCCGCCGTGCTCCCCTCAGGGCGGACCCGGCCGCGCGGCGAGGAGCGGCCCTCACTCACCCGGGCGCCGCCTCGCCGGGCGCGGCCGCCGGGTCCCCCTCGATGTCCACCTCCGGCTCCTCCGCGGCCGCCATGACGCCGCTCCCACCAGCTCTCGCGAGAAGTGGCGGCGGCGCCCGCGCGGCTGGGCATGCGCGGGGCGCGGCGCATGCGCAGCCGGCCTGGCCGACGCTGCGCCCTGAGGAGACGCGGGGCGGAGGCGGAGACATGGCGCTGGGGTAGGCGGGGCGCGCAGGAGCGGGGAGGGGGCAGCCGAGGGCAAGCGGGGGTGGCGGGCGGTTTCCAGGGGAAAAMGGCGGGGAAACGAGGTGGATCTCGGGCAGCGGGGGGCTGAGGGGGAGCCGGCAGCGCGAGGGGAGAGGGAGCCCGCCAGGCCCGGGCGCCTCGCGCGCCTCCCGCCTTCGCCGCTCTCCTCAGCGAGCCCCCTCGCGCCGGYAGCCGTTGGCGGCCGTTGGCTTTCGGCAGTGTGAGAGCGGCCGGGGATAAAAGCGGTTCCCTCGGAAGTGTTTCCTATGCGCTGACCCGAGAGGGAACTTTATTTCGACGTCCGTTTTGTCAGCGTCGGTATCGGGTTCCAAGCACACCAGTAGTGTCTGCTCATTCATGTGGMGGGTGCCAGCGGCAGGGCCTCGTACAATTAATTTTAAAGCGCTGTAACATGGCTATAAAATCATAGTTTTCTTTCTGTGCGCTTTTGGACCGGTGTTTGATTTCACAAGAATCATTTTGCCCTTCATGGTATTTGAGTATCCGACTGTATGAAGGGAAAAGCGAAGAGCTGTGGGGTTCGATTAATATTATGAAGAATATGAYGGCTGAGAGGCTTCCCTCAACTTAAGAAAGTGTTTCTGTTTTGAAAGATTACAATGCAAATACTTTGTTTTGAACCAATAAACTGTGTTTTTCAACCTTTTTATTCTGAACATTTCATCTATGTGCTGGAATTGATTTGAAAGTGAAATTAATAAACAGCAAATACAACAAGTTTTTTTCATTATTCCTACTGAAGATAGAATGAAAATTAATTTTTTTAGTCCTAGGATATGTAAATGCCATGTGATAGTGTRTAATACAGAGATGTCTGAAAAGGGCCTGCCCGATTTTGAATGTCAGTGTAGCAGATTATTRTGAGTCCTGAAGTCTGCGTAATTGAGTTAGCACAGTTGTGGACCCGTGCCACTCGGCTGGTTGGTTTATACTGAACCTCATGGTAGGATTTACTAGGGTGGGGGGTCTAGTAAATGTGCGAGTGGATGGCTTCTGATCGCCAGCTAGCCCAGAGAGTGATACTGTAATCAGCATAAACCAAGCTAATATTTCATTAACATCAAGAGACAGTGCTGTTCAGCTGTTTACTACCATGCTTCTCCACTTTGTTCAGTTATAACTGTGGGATGAGTTGGATCGGCTCACCCATCCAACCTCGAGCTGTAGTGCCAAAACAAAGGGAGTGGGCATGCGTGACTGGATTGCAAGGGAGGGCATGATCAATCCCTTTTGGCACCCTGCAATTAGGTCTGAAACTAACTGCAGTGCTATCAGCTCCGACATTTCTGTGTTCTGTACCCTTGTGGATACAGATAAGTGCTTATTTGTAATAGATGGCTTTGTACAAATGTGATTTTAACAAACTGTTTAACTAAGCTATCCATACAGGCTACTATTCACAGAAATATGAACAGTGAATTTCTATCACATTTTTTAAAAGTCTTGATTATACTAGAGGAGGTCATGYACAGTGTGTTTAAGACTGGTGCTTCAAATAGGTTCCAAGTATGAGATTTGTGAGAAWAGCAAGAAGGAATCAATACTTAGAATAACAGCATTTTTAAGGTCCTTTTTTCCTTGGCCACCTTTGATTACTAACTTAATTCTGCCAGTCCTAACTCTATGATACCGGACAGCAGCATTATCCAAATTACATTAAATAATAATTTTAAAAAGTGATTTTGCATTTAAACATATTTGGGGGTCTTTGCTTTATATTTTCATTTTGTTATTAACATTTTCTTTTTCAAAAGTGTTACAATTTGAGCCTGATTTTCTGTTTTGTTAATCTCTGCTACTTGCAGTGGAGTCTTTTTGAGACTATTAGCAGCTTGTAAATTTGCTTTTTCTCCTTGTGACCAGTTTACAAGGGAATTTACAGCATTCAAATGACCAGCCTTGCAAGCGCAATGCAATGGAGTATCCTTGCTGCTGTCTAAGGCATTAATGGCTGCCCCTTGGCTCAGTAATAGATTTATCAAGTCACTGTGTCCATATTCCGCTGCAATATGTAGTGCAGTCTTTCTCCAAATATTTCTGTCATCAATATTTTTATTTTTCCCTGATGTCAGAAGGATTTTTACAATCTCTGCATTTCCTTTGATGGTTGCATAGTGCATTGGAGTACATCCATCCATGTCCTTAACTCCAGATCTGCCTTTTTTGGCTAACAGAACTTTAACGATACTGAGATGTCCTCTCATAGCTGCAGTGTGCAGGGGAGTCTTTTTCTCTCTGTCTTGTGCRTTGGGGTCAGCATTAGCATTCAGAAGCAGCTCCACCATTGTGTTATCTCCCCTTTCAGAAGCGAGATGTAAAGGTGATTTTGACTGCTTATCCTTAACATTAACATTGGCTTTGTGGTGCAGCAGCTGTTGAGCAACATCAGCGTTACCTCTTTGACTTGCAATATGCAGGGGAGTAACTAACTCTTTAGTGACAGCATTAATTTTGGCCCCAGCATTAACTAAAATGCTTACTAACGCTCCTTTRTTATGAAGGGCAGCAACATGGAGCGGGGTTTCACCTACCTGRTTCGTAACGTTAGCTTCCATCCCTTTGCATAGAAGCAGATTTGTGATAGAAGCGGCCCCAGCTTGAACTGCCAAGTGCAAAGCTGTGTCTGAAGCAAGAGTCTTTATTCTGAAGTTAGCACCCTTTTCAATTAGAACCTCTGCAGATTCAGCTTTGCCTGTTTCACATGCCATGAGTAAAGGAGTATACTGCATTTCATTGTAGGCGTTTATATCTGTGCCTCTGTCAACTAAAGCTGCTACAATACTATGCAGATTTTTCTGTACAGCTTTAAAAAGAGCTGACTCCATTATGTTAGATGACAAATCTTTACAGTATTCTAGCAGTATTTTGAGGATGAATGGGTGGTCACTGTTGAAGGCTCTTTCAGTCATTTTGGAATCAACACTGGCTCCGGCTTCTAGCAGTACTTTTGCAGTATTTTCAAACCCCTGAGAAATAGCATAACTGAGAGCTGTCTGTCCTCTTTCATCCTTTCCATCAACAGAGGCGCCATTCTTTAAAAGCATTTTTGCCAGACTGCTCTCATCTTTAAGAGCAGCCATGTGCAAAAAGTTGTGCTGGTTCCTGTAGCTTCTTGCCTCTTCTCTCAGGAGCGTCTTCAATATGTGACTATGGTTATTCTGTGCAGCCAAATGAAGYGGTGTCTTGCCTTCTTTGTCCAAACTGTACGTATAAGCACCACATCGGAGAAGCACTTTCACTGCATCATCGTGACCTTTCTCAGCAGCCCTGTGCAGTGGTGTTCTTCCTTTCTTATCCTTCACATCTTGCTTAATACCTTTGCTAATCAAATATTCCATTATTGTTAGATGTCCATTAGCAGCTGCAACATGCAGGAGTGTTTCACTTGCAGAGTTTAGTGCATTAATATCATTATCTTTCAACGTTTTCTCTAACTCAGAAAGGTAGCCTTTAGCAGCTGCATCAAAGATGCTAATATCAGAATGGTCTTTTTTAGGTTTTGCTGCTGTTGAAAGTTCAGTTTCTTTTCCTTTCTTCTTAATAGACCAGTCTTGCTTTTTTCTTCTAGGACRCACTCTTTTTTCTTGGTGCCGTTCACTGCTGTTTTCAAACCAAGTCTTATCTTTTTCAAGTAAATACCCTACCAATTGTCTTCTAGCATCTCCAATACTTTCGTTTATTTCGCTGACATATTTTCTCATCTTGTTATAAAGTTTTGGCTCCACTTGTTTTAAACATGGATAAAAAAAGAGCCTGCAGGCTCGTTCACCGTGATAAATTAGTATATCCAAAACTCGAGAGTTCTTTTCTTTTCGTGTCCTGTAGAAAGTCATGACTATCTTTTTTTCTGGTGTAAAAATGCCATTGTCTATCAGCCAGTTCAGAAGATTGTCTGGGTTGTTTATGCCTTCTACTAGCTCTTCTTTTTTAGTTCTTAGGACTTCAATTGCATATGGATTTGTAAACAGACTGGTGGAATGCATGATCATGTTGATCCTGAAAATGTGAACTGAGCTATTACTTGATGTTTGAAGTTAAATATGAAATAGGAAAGTGGGATCACATCATTTCACAAAATCTTTCTTACAGAACTATGAACCAGCAACCATTGTAGTTCAGTAATAATCTTTAAAGAATGAGAAAGAAATCAGAACTGCCTCACCTTTAGTTTTCTAGTCTTGTTAGAAGTCCTTTTTCTTCTTTGATCTTCCTTAGCAACAAGTGAAGTTTAATAACAAAACAAAACTCTGTAATATGGACAGATRTTCCACTCAATAGACTTCTTACAGATTTTTAGGAAAATTAGGGAGAAAAAATATGCTTTTGTGAAGCTAATATTGAGTAGAAGATACTGGTTTGTCGAGTTCCTCTGGGCCAAGCTGTTTTTCRTTGGTGCCTATATGACCAGTCTATTAAATATCACAAAAGAAAATTGACAGCATAGTTACTGTTGCTATGATTGCATACTTTGTACAATCTTAAATACAAGAGTACACATTGCCAGCTGCGTAGGTGAAAGCACTATAATAACAAAGCTCTAGATAAAAATAAACTGTAAAGCAACTGATGATAAAAAGTGATCCAGAATGTCTAATATGGGTTATAACTTCAATCTATGAAGTATATTTAACTTTAAGTCTATTTAGCTTGTCATTCCTGCTGTAACCTACAGCCTGTCTGAAACTTAATTCCTCCACGTAAGGTGAATCAAGGTGTAATTCAGTATGCAATATTTAAAGTATAAATAAACAAAGCTTCAAATCTTGAATATGTATAAGCTTCTGTATGAGTGTAGAACCTTTGAATTTAGCTATTATTAATTCCTTTAACYTACTGGTGTTAAAATTCCATATGGAGAGAAGCAAATACAATAATCATCTAAATACTTGAAATCCAGTTGAGAGGTAAGTTGACATGACAGAATCCTATAAAAGGCTAGTGACAGAGCTAGAAGTAAAATGAGCTGAAAGCCTGATTTTATTTAAGCAAATGGGAAAATTTGCCATCTGTCTGTTTGTTCAATGCTCTTTCTATTGGGTCCTGCTGCCTTTGAGTGTATTTTCTTGAGTACTATGTACAATGTAACTGATAAGATTTTTAATTTTTTTTTGTTCTGTTGACTTTACTTTTATAAGTGAGATTGAAAAGCTATTCTTTTTGAAGAATGATTTATTGAAGAAATAGTCAGGAAAGGCAAGACTTTTAATATATGTTTTGAAAGCCAGCCAGTTACCCAGTCAGTAAATTTGGCAGCCAGTTTCAGAGCCCAATTCGTCTAAAATGCAAAAAAGGGCACTGCACCAAGAATAGCAAAACCTTTCTCATTTAGTTAATCATTGTTAACACATAACATGGAAAGCTATGGTTTATTGCAAGGAGTCAGGAGGTCTGAATTGTGTCCCCAAATCTGTTAATGACTCAGTGAGTGATCTGCAAGTTATTTAGTCTTCAGATCTGCCTCAACAAAGGACTAAAGATGTATCCGTGTCTTGAATAAATTCATAGTCCTTACTTAAAGTTGCTGAAATGGGATCTTTATGCCTTCATTATTGTTCCAGTGTAGAATAGAGATARTAATACTTGATTACCCTTACGAGAAAGTTTGAGTTCTATCAGTGGAAAATGTTATGTGGGTGCTAAGCACTATCAATATAGAAAGCACAAAAATTTTTGGAACTCCTGAAAAGCATTAACAACAGAAATTGTGATGCCCTTTAAGAGTCTAGTAGTATGGCAGTAATTTTCTAATGTGCTGAATATAGAAATATTACTGGTAAACAGTACAAATTGAAGGGTGCAGTACTCCTAACTGGCCTTGAGGAGGAACATTTGAACAATATATGCATGCAACATCTCTTTCAGAGTCACTGTGAAACTTATTTTGGGAAAATAATATACAGCAAATTACTTGTTACTAGATGCAAATCACAGTCTGCAAAATGTAATTACACAATTTTTAAAAAGGTTCTTCATTATACGTATGTGACTTATGAAGAAATTTTCTCCTTCAACAAGAATAACATTTGGCAAAATTTGGAAGCTTGTTGTATGGATTAATTTTTAGGAATTATATTAAAAAATCTTTATCTTGTAATTAGTATTTTAACTAATCTTAGAATTAAGTCTTTGTTGCAATAATGACCTCACAAAAAGAGCAAAAACCAAACAGTTGAGAGGAAAAGCGATTCATAATTAGCTATTTGAAGCATGCTTTTTGTTTATATCATTCTAACTTATTAACTCTATTATTTGTCTCATAAATATTTTAGAGAATGGAAATATATTAATGTTCTACACATCATCTCCTTTAATTAAGTACATGAGACTACTTATGCCTGGGATCACCAGGAAGCTGTTCATTAAAAGTAAGAAGGGCAAAACTTAATATTATTAGTGATCTAAGAGAAGAAAGAAGTTGGAGGGAGGAAGAAGCTAAATCTTTTGCCTTCTTTATTATCATTTATATTTATTTGCTGTCTAAAGAGCATAACATGATTTTTTTTTATTTTCCTAAGTCCTTCACAGGTCAGTTTTATGTCTCCTGGCTTCCTCAGCTCCACATATCCAAGGACTATTCCTTATTTAGGTTATTTTAAAAAGATAAGGAAATGATAGATTTTATTTCTGTTGCTTTTACAGTATAGCACTTAAGGATGTTTGTGTTCAGCAGTATGGGGATATAGCAGCTCAGCTTCTATACGTTGAGGAAATTTTGTGTTTTACTCTGAAAGGATATAGGAAAAAATTCTGATTGGTGCTAGTTCAAGTTCAGTTTCATTAATGTCATCAGAGGAACTTCATGCTGTGGGTGTGCTGGCTTTATTTTAAATATGTTGTGAAAAAGCCTATAGTGAGCAGATTGTCATGACGTAGAATTACTGAGGATCTTGACAATAGCCATTTAGYACTAATGTCATCGTTAAGTGCAGAAGTAAGACCCTATTTGTGTGTGTATATATAATTGCCTAGAAAAAGACATATTTTGGATACATCCRTGTATTTATTCAGCATTGACTCTGCGGGAGGGTATCAGCTGAAAACAACATGATAGAATTTAGAGCAGGCCTAAGTAAGGGCAGGTGATGCTATTGATAGAAAGGTCTGTATTTTGGCATCTGCTGAATGAATARGGAGCTTCTGATCACTGTTTTAAGTCAGGTGTAGCTGGTCTGAGAAAGGAGGCTTGAGCTAGTTATTTCCTACATGTATTCTCAGTTTTGCTACTAACTTGTGTCCTTGGGCAAATCACTTAATCTCTGTGCCCTGTTTACACCAGCATTARAAAAGGAAATTTTTTTCTACCTCACAGACATGTCCTAAGTGTTTATTAATGCTGGTGCAGTGCTTTGAAGTTATAGAGAGCTTTGAAGTTGTTGTCCTTTGAAGTATTGTTTTCTGACTTCTCAAAGATGAACATTCATTTCTTAAATTAACACGTGCCCTTGTTTTCTGKTTTTTTTTTATGTTGGTGTGTCATCGTCAAATATACATATAATTTTCTTCATTTTAATTTCTCAGAGACGAAAGCCAACAAAACTACACCTTGCAAATTGTTAAATCAACATTGGAAATGAGGTGGCCTTAGGAGGAAGGGACCTGTAGAGGTCACCATTCCTCCACAGAGCCTTTAGCAGCAGCGCCTGGCTCCGCTCTCAGCCTGGAACCTCCAGCTGTGGTTACTGTCTTCTGCTGAAACGACGTGTAATGTAACTGAATGACTTCCAGTAACTTCGTATATTCTCTAGGGCATTTTCTTGATGAAACTGATAGAAAGCCAAACATTAATAACAGTTTCACTCACCATGATATTTTCATGTTTCTCTGTGAGCTTTAATTTTAGTAAGACAATTGTTTGCAGTAATGCCAACTATTTATTGGAAACATATCTTCTTGTAGAATAACCAGTTTGTAAGAGATAATGAAACCAGCATCATTATCTAAACATCATGAGGGATGGGGGAATATGCTTGGGTGCTAATCAAGKCATTCTCATTAATAAACATGGATCAGAAATAAAGCTTTGTTTTGTATAACCAGAAATCTAACTGAGGCTTAGCTGGTTGAGGTTGAACTATATATAGGTATAACTAGATTGAGAAACRGCAGTGTTAGAAGTGTTCATGAGGCTGATTAGAGTGTACTTGACTTATTATAACACTGGAAGGGAAGCTGACTAGTCAGAACGTCTGCAAGAGACAAAACGTAGTGCTTAGTTTTGCCTAAAGAATGACTGCACTAAATTAGGGAAGTTGAAACGGGAGCTTTTGCACTGMGTGATCTTGTTTGCCTTCAGTCATGTTTATGCAGAGAGCAGATTGGGGGCTTTCCTGGTACTGAGAAGTCTCTCCCCTGTCTGGTATTTAAATAAAAGGTGTTCCCTAGAGTAGTGCCATCCTCTGCGTGGTACTGGCACAGGGAGACGGGCATATCGTCAGGGGCCTGAGCTGGGGCCTGCCAGAGGGAAGCAAAGCTGAGCTGGCCAGTTGTGTGTTTTGTACCTCAGACTTGTGCCCTGGGCCCCTATTTTATTTTCCCTGCAACTTATGCGCTGGCAGTGCATAAGCACTGTTGCAGAGTCCTCGGCACCAGGTACAACTGGTCCTGCACTTCAAAGGGCACCTCTTCGAAGGCACAGCTTCCCAACCTTGTCCAGTATTCATGGATGCTTTCAAAATACTAAGTGGTAATGTAATGGCTGATATAATGCTTCATGTTTTTTGTTCTATTTCCGATACAAGTCACAAGCAATGTTATCCTAACACTGCAGTAATGTTTACTCAAGTGTTAACAAATGAAGATAGAATCACATTGGATTAATCACTGCACACATACAGTGCAAAAATGTTTTTTTTCTGAAGACTAGTATGTACTCTTTTGGGGTTCCTGTCCTGGGGTAACTTAAGTGGGCAATACATATCTGCAAAGAGCCACTGGTGACTGTGAATGCTGATAGAGCAGGCTCTCTATCTGGATTGAACTATAGGTGTGTGCTTTAACATACTTACCTGGAGTGAGAATTAGGATTGGTTTTCAGTATACAGTAGTGAAGCTTTAAGAAAAGTGATCAGATTACTTAGAAACAATTTTTTTTTTGCCATTCAGCTTTTTAAATAATTAGATTTCAGTATTTTAACTTATTTCCAAGTTTTTCATGGAATTATTTTCCAGGTACTTTTCTGAGAAGCTAAATAGCAGAGGTAAAAGGAAGAAAAAATTCTAATTTAGCTTTGTAAAGCTAAGGAAAAGCAATTTTCTTGTTCCAAAATGTGGTAAATAGAATAAATTTGTACTGAAACAAACTAATTTTTGCTTATKATATGATGAAATATATATTTAGGTGCTGTAATTTACATAATGCAAAGGCCAAATAAAATAGAAGCATTACAATTTTGTGTCTGATTGATGAATATTACTAGTTATGTTATGTGTTTCTCTACATATTTGTTCTCCATAAATCCTTACAGTCAGAAGCTTAATTTAAATTTAAGARCTAATTTGCCTCTTAATCTATTGATTAAACCCGTATGGCCACTAATACTGATTTTTACTAATGCAGGAAAAAACATTTTCCAATTCATTAACTTAAARTTGTAGCGAGGTTAGGATTTTTATCTTAATTATCCTTTTAGGGGTCTAAATGTGTCCTTTTAGACCAACCTTAATAGAAAGCAGTTGTGGCAAAATGTTTGCCCTCAAATCATTAGCATAAAATGTAAATGATGTAAAAGTATTAAGTTACTAAATGCTGAGGCAGCTTCAAGGATCAGCAAAACCAAGGGGAGAGAGGGCCGATTTTTTTCAAAATGGGCAGTTTTGTTTTGTTTTGTTTTGTTTCATTTTAAACCAAATAAGCCCTTGTGGTTTTGAGTCAGGAACATACACATTGTCAGTGAAATCTTACAGAAGGAAATATTTTATAAAAGTTCCTTATTTTAACTGTTGAAGACCAAGATCCTCCTTACATTTTCTGTACTCATTGGGCTAAACTTACTGCCAGCACTTGTTCCCAGAAGGTGAATACAGTGGTGCCACTAGATTTTYCACAGAAGCCTTATAGCCAAATTTGCTTTGTAAATCTAGAGTAATTTGTGAAAAAACAAAGGTGCTACTCTGAATTTACACCAGTATGCAGCAGAATTTTGTTCTTAGTGATTATAAAATGCTATGGCTGTTTTTCTTGCATGTGAGTCTAATGTGACTTTAAAAGGAAACAATGTTTTGCCACATCATAAACCAGTTTTAATTGCTGTTATTTATTAAGTTAATACAGTTAGATGTCAAGCATCAGACATAGTACAGGTTTTACCTAAACAACATCTTGCTAATAAAGTCCCCCCACTTTCAAATCTTTCCCTCTCTGAGGAAATCCATTTACAGTAAAATGTATATAATTTTATTTATTATGTCAGAAGAATTTGAAATCCATTTCTGTTAGTTCCACAGCTGTTTTTCTTCTGATCCTGAAGAAATATTAAACCTTTCTGAACTAAATGTAGCAAACCACACCAACATTTTTTATTGCCGTAAGAAATATGGTTTTATAATTACTCTGTAAAAAATGCAGTATCTTCTGACATAGTGATTGTGAGCTTTATGCTCTAGTAACACCACCAGCAGAAAAAAGATGCTTTAGTCATGTAAGTGGGAGAGCACTTAGTAGTGAATAGGGGCTCAGCTAATTCCTTCTTTAAACCTATTAGAGCATAGTAGAAACAGCTGGGTCTGACTGGCTGTAATGGGTCTTCTGGGTAGACTTCTTCTTGTAATACATAGGAGAAGATTCTCTACATCTGTTGCTTTCTCCACACCTCCCCTTAAACAGCTTAGGACTCCATAAGCTTTAATGTTTTTCTCAATATTTTGGCTTTATTTGTTATTTGCYTGTGTTTACCTTTAAAGTTATTCTTATATTCCGTATTCTCTGAGCTTGGATTGCTGGCTATTACATTGTAAGTTCTTAAGATTTTTCTTACTGCCTTAGTTTTACAGAAGACTTATAATAATTAGCACCATTTAAACAAATTCTTTGTAACCTTATTTGTGATCTTTGAATCAAAGTAATTCATGCATTACTTCTTTGCTTCTCAAATTTTCAGTAGCACTGTTCACTGCAATATAGAAAAGCAAGGTAACTCGGGAGTAAGGATTGCCTGATAGTGCTGGCTTAGCTTCTCTTCCTTAGTTTTTCTTTGTCTAGAATTCTATTTTTACAGAAGAAATATGTTTATATTTCAGTTATTTCAAGCTAAATGGCTAAAATACAACATTTTCATTTAAAGTCCACTTGTCTTAATATTGAGATATTTGTCACCATTAAATTCTCACAGCTATTCTGCCTAAATCTTTCTATCTATAGCACTTTTCTAATGTGGCTTGCTTGTTAGTACAGTTCTTTTAAAATCAGCATTTTCTTCCCCTTCCTTTTTCTGGGAAAAATATGGAAGCATTTCATTTCTTTTTTTCCCCTTTTATCCTTATTATCATTCCATTGTACTCCTTAGTCAACTAGTTAAAATCAGCTTGACTTTTCAGTTGCATTCAGTTTATGGTTGCTTTACATCAAGCTTAAGTTTAACTTTCCTAGTATAGTGATGCTAGAAAATTGTTGCCGTATAATTGTTATGTTTTTGTTAGTCTTTTAACCTCTTCAAAAATCTGTGATTTGGTGGATAGCATTTGTTCTGTTTCAAAGTATTTCTTAGTGCTAGAGGATTTTCTGAGGCAGATAGAGTTGATTCTTTCATGTTATCTCCTCTCGCCAGGACTGACAGCTTCCGCTGGCTTCTTTTGGAATCCTATGACTTTGACTGTGTTGTTCCCCTATAATATGTAAGTCTCCTTGGATATCAGCATCTGGATTCCTGGAACTCACGTTAGCTCTAATTTAGCAAAGTACCTAAGTATATACATTTAACTATAAAGAGATGCTTTAACGGAGTGTAAATTTAGTTTCCAGAAACTTCAGTAGAACATTAGCTCCTCCTATCAAATCTTTTTCTGAATTYGGAATTGTGCTTTAGCTTTAAGGAAGTGATTAATTGCTTCGCTGAATCAGGACCTCAGCCATTCTCCTAACTGTTAGTTTGACTCCGTGAGAAATAGCCTTGGTGATTTGGATAGCTCCCTAAATCACTAAGTCCTGACAACTCCTCCAGATTCATGGCGTTTGCTTTCCTTGGCACATCCCAAAACATCCTTCTCTGTTCAGCTGCACCTGTGATATTCCAGCAGCTCTCTTTGTTCCCAAGCCATTATGTCTTCCTACTCAAATTTCCATTCAAAGAGTGATTCATACAGCAGGGAAAAGGCATGACCTAGCTGCCCCCTCAGTTTCCATCGCTTTGCAAATCATGTGCAGTCTCATCTGAACTACAGCTTTCATCTCATACTTCTSTATTCCCATTTCTGGAACTAATTCTTGTATTCCTGTAGTCCATACTGTGATCAGAGAAATGTTTGCAGCAAAAATAGTCTCTTTTTAACTAGCTTTGGTCACAAGAGCAATGAAAATGCATGAACATGAGGGTTTTTTTCCCCCTAGGAATGTCTTTTCTCACAGCGAATGATTATGTGGTTGTTACCTGTGCCATAGCTACTCTGTGGCCAAAGGGCAAAGTTTGACTCATTATGCCAGCATCTATCTTTCTAATAATAGCTTTCATGCTCCGAATGTTTGGATCGGATGTCCAGCTGGAGAGAATTGCATACCTCCACCAGCAGGCTTTACAAGAGCTGCATGCTCAGGGTCTGGGCACCCTGCTCGAGCAGGGGAGTCGGACTAGATGATCTCTAAAGGTCCCTTCCAAACTCCACCTTTCTGTGATTCAACCATTCTTTTTAACACTTTTGGTGTCTTCCATTGTCMCCTGTCCTACTTTCCTCTGCTTCCTTTGGCTATTACTGTCTTGTACCTTTCTGAGTCTCCTCTTCCACCATTTTTTTCTGTCATCAAACCCACCCATTTACAACTTTTCTCTCCTTTACAATCCAGTAGAAGCGTTCCTTATTTGAGCAAGGTTTATTTCCCTTGCCTAAATAGCCATTCTGGGTTTACAGGACTCTCAGGATTAAATTCTATTCCCTGGGACATAGTAGTTGCTGACGAGGCATCTAGACCCATTTTAGCCTACCTGTAGGTATATTTTCTGCTCTTGTGTTTCCCAGTGAATGAAACACTTTGGCTCAATACATAACATAATATTAAACATAAAGGTAATATGTCCAGTAGGGTTTTTAGGAGACCCAGATTAAGGAAAGAAAGAGTGAATTTTTAACACGCTCTTGCACAATGAGTTGGCTGCAGTAAGTAAGGAGAAGAGCTAGAGAATCAACCTGCTTTTTCCCTTGCATCTCAAGACCCAGGGAAAGCATACTATCAACTAAATGTTAATATAATGTGGTGAAAATAGGATTAACATGACATTAAAAATGAAACAAGGGATGTGATTAATTTCATATTTTATTCAATAAACTGTCAGTATTTAAAATTTATCTGAAGCACCCAAAACTTGCAAAAAACTTCAGAGCAAACTTACTAGAGTATATATGGCCATGGGTATACTTGCTAGAAATATTGGCAAATTTAGCTTAATTTTACTAGATTAGATCTCAGATTTGCACTTTGGTACTGTTTTGGTATGGTACCCCATTGCATTTTTTTTTTTCTTTTTTTGAATCTTTTCTATCAAAAACGATGAAATGTCTTTTGTGCTCTTTAAACTGCACCAATGTTATCTAGGCATGACTTTCAGTTTTGTATGGATTGACACCAAAAGCACCAGACTGGTAGTTTGTTCCCCCTTCCCTTCTCTTACTCACTGGCATAATTTCCATCCAGCAAAGATTTTTCAAAAATAAGGAAGGAAAAGGGCTTCCTGTACAAGCTTCCTGTGAATCCTATCCAGATATAAAAGACTTGTGTAAAAGCTTGGCAGGCAATCCCAGCATATGCCACTTAGTGATTTCCTTATTTTATGCTATCATTCTGTGTACAGCAGATGAATCTGGAAATCAAAATAATTTTCATTCATTTTCAAATAAGAAATCTTAAATGGTAAATTTCCTATCTGTATTTAACACCCACATTTTAAATTAAAAGTTTTGAATACTGACAGCATTAGTCATAGGAAATCCTGTATGAACATCCAGCACTTAAGTTGGACCTTCCCCTAGATCATGCCATAGAAGGAGTTTACAGAAAAACATTCTGTTACTCCTAAATAGTTCATCTGATTTTAACCCTTTACATGCCATTGTATCTTGAATGACAGTGCTTTTGCCTATAGCCCATTTTCTTGTGATCAAAATGGTACTGAAAAACTACATATTTAAATACTAAGGTTTTCTATATTTTATTAATGTACCAATAGGATTCTGTAGATACATATGCGTACATACATGCAGGCAGACACGCACACACACACACMCCCCTAATAGTCTTCAGTGTATAGTATTCAGAAGAAAATTTACTCGAATAAAAAATACTGCTTAGAATATTCTATTGGATATCCAGGAAGCAAGTGCTTCTAATAGCAGGATGTAGAATTTCTTTATAGGTTGGATATACAGGGTGAATTCTCATAGCAAATTATTATATTATTATATACAGTGCGAGTATTTTAAAATATATGGTACCAAAAAAAAAAAAAAAAGTCCACAGGAGCACAGTAAGAGCTCCGACATGATTTTTCCTGGGTGCAGTTGAGCTGGTTAACCTGTTACCTTTTCCACCCCTCTGCCCACTGCTGCGCCTGGAGACCCAGCAGTAGGCTCGGGTAGGCGTATCTAGCTCGGCCTTTCTACAGCACGGTGCACTGGCAYGGGCTACTGCCACCAGTGTGCCGGCTCATGGATTTGGCAGTAGAGACGTGGTCACCAATCCTCATCTGCAGCCGTTGAGAAAGGTGGCAACAACTGTCAAGCAACATAATAAGCAACTGGAAGAGGTCAAATTCGAAGTTAAGTGTATCAACTTACATAGAACATGGATCACAGTTTGTTCTCTGTCTTACTTCTAGAGATATATTCTGTCTTGGTAAAAAGTGAGGCAAAAGAGCAAGGCACCGCGGGGACGGCGATTTACATGCACCTTAAATGCTATCGGAATAGTCTGTGAAAGGCAGTGGGACTACTACTGTGCTCAGTTAAGTTTRCTGGACCAGAACTTCAGTGCCAGTAGTATGTTATTACCTTGAAAAACAGACTCATACCATGAGGTTGAGAGGTCAAATATATTAATATTCACTTATTAATTATCAGCTTCAACAAAACTGTACAGCTCAGTAAAAATGGAACGCTAGAAAAGGCAACACGATAACTTTGTAAATTAAACCGTAACATGGAAGAGACATAAAAGTAAGATATACAGCTTTATGGCACACAATCATTTTCACRTTACATGGGTGAAACAACTTTGAAGTTGCTGAAGTTTTTTTGTACATAATTTAAAAGGAATCATCCCACAACAGATGTTAAATCTCCCATTAAAGAATCCTAGTTTTCCTAGTGGGAAAAACCTGCACATGTTGAGTTACACATTGTCTAACAGCTGGCTTAAAGTAAGGTCTCAGATTTAACAAAGGAAGCTCAGAGCATGAAGTGTCAATTAATATCTAAATTCAAGATGAGGATGAGGGTTGTGATCTTGGACATGACAAGCATACATTAGCAAATAAACTTAAAGAATCATAGTCTTTTGTAATGCTGTGGATCCTTTTATGCTACTTTAGTTTTAGATCAAAATATAGTTTAATATAGCACTGTTCATAGGCGAGGGGTTTCAGATTATGCAAATACTGATAGATGACAATAAAAGAAATAGTAAGTTATTAAAGTTTCTTGGTATTTGAGAGCTCTGGTTCTGTTCTGATTCTTCTGATGAATTTAAACAGCCTTTGATATATTTTGGGAGCTTCATCGTTATAAATAACCATTTCTGATTGTAGTCAAAAGTGAACATTTTTATTGGCTACATGGAGAGCTTCAGTTTGTTTTTAACCTATACTTATTAAAGTTCTCATTTTGAACTATTAGACATTTTATAAACTCATAGAGTGATTTAAATCGGAGTATAGATCTTCATGAAGATCCAAACCAGAAGGAGGATTTAGGCCAAGATACAGTTCTCTGGTTTGGATTTTTGTTGTTGTTGTTTATTGTTTATTTTTTGTTTGTTTATTTTAAACCAAGACCTGGCCTGTTTGGATAGAAGAGAATTCAGTTCAGTATTTCTCTTCTGCACCATAGAGCCTTCTTTCAGTGTTCCCCATCACCAGCAGTTGTGGGAAATTTTGTGGGGGACCGTGAAGCAGCTTCTCATGTAAACCTATAGCTGGAATTTGAACTCAAATTCATCACTCTTCTGATATTGTCTGATGTGATGTCAGCTGAACTCTAGAAACACTGAGGAGTCTGGATTTATTTTTGTATGTTAATTTTTAGGTCTTGATTATTCCTGCTTCTATACTGTTGTACAAAACAAGGAGCTTTTTTTTTTTTTCATGCTTTTAGATCWTTACTCCCACCATAGCTACTAGACCCTCCCTCAAGAGGAAGGGAAGGGATGAGATTGTCGGTACTGTGCTTTTCACAGATTGATGGGTCTGCACTTGTATGGCTTTGCTGCACATTGTATTCCCAAAGGGGATAACATCAGCTTTTTCTCCTTCGATCAGACTGTGGACCTGTCGAAACATAYAGAAGTAAATTTCAGGAGAGAATACCATAAAAAAGGCTGCAGAAAATCAGAAAATTCTGTTCTTAAACCAAGGTGCTGGTGTTCCTGATTYGCAACAGCTTTGGCAATTCAGTTGTGTCTAACAGAAAAGGAGTAGCTTCATAAGTTTTTTCCTTCCTTGATCTCAGTATTTGTTTCTTTTGTCACCCCACCTTGTCATTGTCACCTTTAGCATTTGATCGAAAGTATAACTGGCTTTGTTAGTAGCAAATAAATGTTATAGATACTAACTGTAGGAGCATTTCATTAACCAAATGCTACAGTCAACCCACATGCACATAACCACGGAAGCTACAGTAGTTAACATTAAGTTAAGAAGCAAGCCTTTCTGATATTGCCAGCCTGGCATTTCCTGTCCAGTAAAAACACAGAAGCAATTCTGCACATAGGAATGATGACAGTGAATAGAGGGGGCCAAGGAAATAGCTTGAAATTGATTTTGGATGTGCTGGTATATTTTGCAAGTAAATTCAAAACAGATATGGAAGCCAACATAAGGAGCATGTGCAGGGAATTCCATTTATAAGACTTTGAACAGTAACCTCACTGCCCTCTTAAATCATTTTATATATATATGCATAAAGTTGCTCATCTAACAAAAACAGTTTCATTAGCAGGTATGCGAAGGACTCACACTTCTCATTCAAGTTAATAGGTGCATGAAAAATGTTCACTGTGAAAATCAAGCCACTTTTTACAGGGTTTGCCCATATGGGAAGTTGAGCTTGTTTAACCAAAAGTGTGAATTCAAATTATGCTAGTAAAACTGGTGTAAAATCTGCCTGGTCATTTGTGCAGTGTAGTTGCAATTGGGAAGAATGGGTTTAAGAGTTCTCACTTGATCTCTGGTAATTGGAAGATTGCTAGTGAGCATTTGTTTCAGAAGATGCCACAACCCTCCTGCTTCTGCCTGCACTTAAGTTCCACCCCTTCTTCTGCCCCCCATCGTTTCGACTGTTTGTGGAGCTGTGTAGTTTACCAAATAAGGGAAAGCGATGCAGATTAAATGAAGGTTTTTTGCTTTTTGGCTGGGTTATTTCTAAACTATCAGTGTCCTGCAATATTCCAAAAAGTTGTACCAGCACAAATGAGGGAGTGGAAAAGAAGAGGCAAAGGAGGAGGGGAAAGAGTGGCTGCTTAGGTTGGCACTGATGTAAACAAAAAAAAAGAAAATGCTTACACTCGTCAAAGCTGAGCTTCCTAAAACTTGGAGGCTGCTCTAAATGTCAGTGCTGGCCTGGCAGCTGCAGTAGTTGAAGCAGTGGTGGCCAACTGTTCAGCTACTGCAGTCCACAATCTGGCATATAAACTTAAGCTGCTTTATTGGTAGATTCTTAAAACACCACAGCTAAAGCTACTCAAGGTCATGCAGCAAGGCCCCAAGTTGAATCAAAATCAGTGAAATAAGAACACACATATTTTTATACCAGTTTAAAATAATCAGTTTTAAAGAGCTATACCAGTGTAACTTTTTCGTGAAGATAAAAGTGAGTTTTGGATCTATTCAGACTCCTGATGAAGAATAAAGTCTTTTCAGAGAAAATATTTTGCCCTTGCTTATTTGCTTTATTTCTACTCTGGAAATTCTGCCATCCRTTTCCCCACATAAGTAGAAAATGATTTTTAAGCATGTTTTCTTTCCAGTATTTTTCAGTGGTCTGCTTTCCAGAACTAGTGTTTATTTCCAGCATCTTTAGGAATCGTACTACTTTTTGGTAACTGTCAAGAAGTAATTTAAAGAAGAATCACATCTGTGAACCTTATTGTTACTTTTGCAAAATTGCACAGAAGTGAAAGTTGTCAGTAACGGTGAAGCTCAGTCAGGGGCACTTCCCTGACCATACTAAGCTTAGGTGGTTTGGGCAGAGCAGAAGTGGGAAAGAACATTCAAAAGTCTCTAACCAAGCGAATGTGTTAAAAGCCCAGACGCATCTGCATAGAGAAGACCAGCCTGCTTTTTCACAGGTCGCAGCCGTACYGGCTGATGTCGTAGGAAGTCAGATAAAGATGTGCTGCTTCCTCCGGTGCTCCATTACAAAGGTGCTGGTTAGAAATTTCTGCTTCAAGAAAGAATCTGGACAAAGACCACTAAATTCTGCCTGGTTTCTTTCAGTTAAAGAAGGAAAGATTGTTGGTAACTTTTCAAAAGCTAGCGTTGGTTCCTAACCTTGCTGCAGTCTAACTGTAAACTCTTGTACTGTCAGTTTGGTAGTCAGCTATGCTTACTGTATAGCTTTATATAGTTTTATGTAATTTTGCATATAAAAGCACTTTGTTAAATATGTAGAATACATATTTAGAAATATTTCATCTGGTTCAGTCAGGAAGCGGAAAGAATGGGCAAGCAAAACCAAACAAGAAAACTGGAGACGCGTTTTGCCTTGAGAATTTGTGCCCTTTCTCCCCTTCAGGCTTTTGGGTCGAGCTCTTGTTGATTTTTCTAGCRCAATAGGGGTCATATCTTCATCAGGACCCAGACACCAGTGGAGGGTTCATTATATGCCTTGCCTTTAATGACTTCTTACAAAGAGTTTTGAACAGTTAATGTTTGGGGATTCTTTAATGTTTGTGTAATTAAACAATAGCGTACTTTGTGTATGTGATGCAGTAGAGGAAAACTTTGCATACAGGAACTTCTCTATCGCTAGCACCTGGTGGATGTTTGCAGAACTCTTTTTAAGTGAAAGGAAGTGTCACCTGTTTCTAATCAGGTAATCACTGTAGCCTGGTTTCAGTCTATCTRACTGAAGGCACTGAAGTTAAAAGAGCAGTCAGGTTAGCTATAGACACTTCCTCTTAGCAATTTAGTTCACCTGAATCACTCTCTGAAGATGCCTGTGCTTTTCTGTTAACTGTTAAGAGAACTGGTGGTGCCTCCTAGCCTGGATACCTTGATTAGGTGACAAGTTAAAATAAATAAATCCAGGCAAGTGTCTTGAAAGTGTTACGGCATCACTTAAAAAGGAACATTCTGCGCTTGACTTCTCAAGATAAAACAACCAGAATTTGCAAGGTGGGTGCAGAAGCTTAGGATTTTGACCACTGTTAAATGTTCTGAAACTGCTTTTAGACAGAAATGGATATGACCTTTTTATGCATGCCAGGATACTTTGATTTGTGGTCACACAGAGGTCACCAACTTTGAAAATCTCATTGCTTGAAACAAATAGGCTCCAATTTTGGTAATGCTAGGCCATGCTTTTAAAACTACCAGTAATCATTAAATGGGGATTCAAAACTTAAGTCATCCTTTTTCAATATGCCTGCTCTGTGAATCGCTTTGTGATTTTCAATAGCAGCATTTGTTTGTTTATACCTGCATGATGCATGTTTTCATGACCTCTTATCTGAGACATAAGAGGCACGACAGCTGCAGCCATCCCYGCTAATTCAGCGTCCCGGATGAGAAAATTTCAAAAAATAGCGATGGACCCTTTGGGCTTTCAATCCTCTGTTAGTGTCCCCTCAAATAGCTCTGGTTAGTCCATGATAAAATGATACAGGATCTTCCTACTCATTGCAGTAATTATTTTAAGAATCCAGTGAAGCTGTTAAAATTAATCTTTTTTGCACCATTTGCATGATGACTGGCTTCATCTGAAGGCAAAACTTTTCTGACTAGCGCACTATCTGACCGAAAGCTCCTGTGCGGGCATCGGTGCCATTCGGTCCATGACTGTTTGCTTTTTAGCTCCATCTGCTGGAATTGTCTCTGTCCTGTTTCTTACATCTTTGGTGTTACGCTGATGGGTTTGACAGGCAATTGGCTCAAATTTAGAAGAGAACAAGGACCACAGTTCACAGTTTGGAGGTGTTTCTAGCAAGTTGCTGGTCCTTTTGTTGCCTAAAAATTGCCTGGAGAGTACAAACTCAAAACACAAAATAATCCTCAAGTTTAAGGAAAACAAGTATTTGTTCTTCCTCTGATTCTGTTTACAAAGTTAGTTTATAGGTATCTTTACAGGTTTGGATTAATCAGATCGGGTCCTGACCTATCAAGTTCTGTCTTACCTATGATTTCAAAAATAGGTTACTCACTTTATTCATTTTTCTGAAATTTTTGGTTTTTACCCTAATATCTGTTGTTACCTTATAACTAAGAAAATGAGCAGTTTTCAGTATTTAATTAACACTTTAAAAATCCATGCTTTACCACATGTAACTGTTTCTAGTATTTCAGAATATTTAAGGACAGAAGCGCCCATGATGAATATCCGATTTGACTTTTGTAGTTCCATTGTTCCTTAGCAAAATGTACTGAGAAGAATAATAGGCAAAATGGGAAAAGAGGGCCCTGCTGCACAAAAGCTCTCTAAAATTGTTTAAGTTGTTTGAGGCTTTCACGGTAAATTATATGATTACTTTCTACCAGTTTCCTGTAAGAAGGAGCAGTTCTGTTCAGAGACTATATTACGATGTTCATGTCAACAATAATGTATACATGTAGAATTAGGATTGTCCTCAGTCCTTGGGTGCAGACACTGGCAGCGCATATAGCTCTAAAGAACAAGCACTTTTCCTCTGCAATAATCCCCTTCTCAGAAAACAATCTACCTACATTTTGAAAATTTTTTTTTTCTTTTATTTGGAAGGTTAATACCACTTTCCTTCTCCCTGTCCCCCAGAGCTAATGCTAGATGTTACTAAGGTATGGTCTGTTTCATAATGAGTTTGGGTATATTATTATTTTAACTATTATTTCCTTGCTGTCCATCTACCTATTATGTAATATTTTGTGTTTGCTCGTGTTGTAATTTTTTTCTTTTTTTTTTTCTGTATAGCAAATTTTGACTAGACTGTTTTTAGTTTCTTGGTGTGGGTAAATCTATGCTGTTATGCCTAAGTCTTGGGAATATGAATAGGGAGGAAAAGCTGGAGAACAGAGAACACACTAGTCTTGGAATTAAAGACAAGTCTCTTCCCCCCCCCCGCCAAGTGTTGTCTCATGCTTCTTCTGGAAGTGGTGTGTCTTACTCCACGGCGCACTGCGTAGATGTGCACGCTTGTACCAGCCTGAGCTGGTCCCCAGCAGCCCGTTGCTGTAGAGCAGTGCTGCCCAAGCTAACGAACCCGGAGTCTYGGTGAGGTTTATTCACTCGGGCAGAGACTGTGCTGATGCAGCTGTCGAACTTCCAGTTTTGCCACTGGTTCAGGCTCCACGCTGCACCGTGCAGTGTACGTGTGTGCTATATGGAGCTACAGCAACRCTCTGTGTAAGTTAGATTCCTCGCTTCCTGCAGCGTTGTGGGGATAAATTCGTTAATACGTATGCAGAGAYGAACTATACTGGAAAGCCTGTATACTTTTTTGGAAAGTAATTATTATAATGGATTCCCTAGGCTTCTGCATGGAACAAAACTGTCAGGCTACTTTTCGCATAGGTTGAGAGGGATATTGTTTGTATTTCATGACAGTTTCCTATAAAATGGAAAGATAGCGAAGGCATTTCTTCATCAATAGACCTCAGCGTTAAGCAGGTGTGTGCTRCCCTTACAGCAGTGTTTAACAGTGCCATGTTTTGAGGTCAATGTTTTCTAGGCTTAAGCGGACTTAGGTAATTCAAGGATGGAGGCCTCTTAGTAACTGTTACTGTGTTCCAAGAGTGAAAATGGCTAGTTTGTAACTTTATTCCCCACTGTAGAATAAGTTAGATTGTTGCTGTCCTCTCTGTAACGACAAGTTGTTTAGATTAAATCTTTTCAGTGAGTAATCATGGTCAAACCCCCATTGTAGCTCACTTGAATTCAGGGGGTAAAAGTGTGAGGGGTTTGTTTTTACTACAGACCCAAATTCTAATTAATATTTCTGAAACCYGAACATGTTGTTCTGATTAAAGGCTCTTTGCCTAGGCATTTCTGTGTAGCCTGCCCTGTTGGAAACCCTGCCTTTTTCTGACTTCACTTCCTGAATCCGTTGACAACACTCACAGCCAAACAAAATACATGTTCACAATACTGTTATTTGCAAAATATTCCCTTGTGAGTACAGCTGGGGCAACAAAACGCAAGTTTCTCTCTAAATCTCAAAGAGAACTGACTATTCCTTATAGAAGTAAGGCACATCATGCATTAGGCAATTTTAATCTCTACAGTTAAGTAAGTGTTAAATCTTTGCATTTCACCACATATAAATGCATGCGTGTCTTTCATTACYGACATGCTTATTGATCACTCAGTGATCTAGTAATACACTAAGCGTGCTGAATTTTAATCTGCGCCAAAGCGAACCAGATAGTAACAGGCTCATAGCCCACCAAGCTGTTTACAAAACAGGTGGAGGTAGTAGGTGGAGGTAGTAAAAACTTGCTTTTCTTGTGCTGTCTGAGGCTTGATCTCCAAGCGGGATATGGGATACGCAGAAGGTCTGGCGCTATTTCACYCTAGTGAAACTGCGTAGCTGGCACTAACTGCTGTCTTGGTTGATGGTAGATTTTCCGATATGGTCACCAGTATGTCTTGAACCAGATGGCAACAAGTGCCTCGTGTCACAGGAACAAACCCATCACACGATGCCTTATCTAGCAGYGCTGTCGCTCAGTAACTTTTTTGCCTGTGCTACAGAATCTCATAGTTGAGAGAGAAAAYGTAACTGCAGTACTAAATGTGTGTATATGCATATTAGCATAGGGTGKAGCAGACTGTCACTCAGCTGTATTTAATTAACATAGTATTTTATATAATGTATTTATTTTTTTACGTAATTAGGTGATTAAGCAAAATGCTTGCTAGTAACATCTGTTCCATAACCCAGCACTGCTGAGAGTTAAACTTGCACCTTTGCAGGTAATTAATCTCCTTGCCCTGCTTATTTTGCTAGTTGGCGCTTGCTAAATCCCTGTAAAACCACACCCAGCAGTGCTGTGTATTATCCCTYTGCTGTCTATTCCTACATATGGTCAAAATCAACTTACCTTCCGGGTTGCTGACATCAGCAAAATGTTCTCTTGGCAAACTACAGTATCCTCCTAGTAACCCTTTGTTTGGTTAGTGTTATTACCATCATATGCCTCTGACAGCAGCAGACAGCATCTAAACAGTGCCTATCCTGATACTCGCATTATTATGTGGAAGGATATTACCATATTATTATGTTTTAAACATTAAAACAGCCCCTCGTGATAAAATCCATGTGCTATGGRCAAAAAGTTCTGTCAGAGGAAATGCACTTCGATGCTTCCCTTAAGGAACTGATCTCTTGACCCACATTAGTTGGAAGTTTTAGGGTATCATTTTGATAACAGTAAATGTAAATATATACAGCTACACAGTCATCTTATGAAGTGACCTCAAGCAAGACTGTCACTTCAATTAAATTTATGTTTATCCATATTTTAATTAAAGGAAAAAAGAAATTTTTAAGGCTGCCTACTCTAAAAAGTTAATATGGTTACTTCATTAATAATAATGTATTATTAGTATTTTCTGCCTCTCTTTTGATGGTATCTTTCTCCTCTTAGCTGTTTGCCTCTAAATATCAAGCAGGAAAACATCTGGTCTTCCTTCAAATATAGGCATATTAAATGAATTGGGTGCAGTGTGTTGAAAATTTTGGAAACAATTTTTTCCCACTGAAAAGTTTAGTATGCTTCTAAGGTAGATGTTGTCATTGCATTAAAAAAGATTAAATAAGTGTTTTTTTTTTTTTTTCCTTTTATGAGAAGTGACAGAAAAGCTGTTATCGTAACTCTTTTCATTTGCCATTAGGTAACTTAGCCTAAGTAAACTTAGGTAAACTTAGACCCAGTTTTTCTATTGGTAAAAACTTTAGAGCCTGGAGGAACATCTGAAAGGGAAAGGAATTCGGGATAGGGAAGGGGTTATGGAATTATTTTACTGTGACAACAGCATTGTCTTAAATATTAACAGACAAGGATCAGCTCTTACCTAGGAAGAAACAGGCAGGAATAAAATTGAATACTTCAAATTTTTAAAAGCTACAGCATGTTCTTTTAAAAAAAAATAAAAATCCAACCTCCCAACCCTCTTGCCTTACATATGTTGTTAAGGGCATTAGTTTAATAAAAAGCAGCCAGTTACAGTTCAGACTGCTACAGCATGGGGCAATTTCATGCAGTGGTAGTTGACCCTTCTCCAACCTGCTTAACTTTAGAGAGCTGATTTAAACTGGCCCACTAGATTATGGCAAGCAGTCTAATCAAGTTAAGACGCTGAACTACAACATAGTGAAGATTGAAAAAGTTRTATTCCTTTAAGGATCAGGATGTTGTTTCTCCCTCTATTCCTCACACATTCTCCAGGACATGCCTGTAGTTATAGRATAAGTTTAACATAATCCCTACCCTTTTGAGTTTAGAATAAAGGGTATTTTCCTGACTCAGGTACTAGCAAAAAAAGTGTGAGGGGGAAATGCATTTTAATTATTTTATTTTCTTAAATATAATAGAACCTTCTAGACTTTTTCCAGAAACAGAAACATTAAAAAAATTATACTTTATTACAAACAGTAAACTCAGAGTGCTAAAAAAAAGGAAGAAAAAAGCCTCTTATTTACAAACAATACTGGGCAGWGCCCAAATAAACAACATAAAAATAACTTACAAAGTCATGAAGTAGTTTATTGACATTAATCAACTTTCATAAAATAAAATAAAAAAAGATATGTACATACACAATTTACTTGAAGGCAGGCAGAATAGTTTGTTTTTGTTGTTGTTGATCAGCCTCCCACAAACCTCCCTCCCACTTTTTTTTTTTCTTAAGGAATACTACAGAAAGCAATCTACAGTTTCTATTGCAGTTTAACCTTTAATACTGAATGATCATCGAATGTTAGGTCCATGCAGGTCTTGGTCAATGTTAAACGAAGATCTGACATCTCATCTGAGCAGGAACAGCACTTCTTGGAGTGGTGCTGACTGCTTCACTACTAACTCAAGCTGAAGGCTTGCCAGTCTTTCCACACATGCGCTTTGCAGAGCACAGGCAGGACTCAACCTTTCAGCTTTTACCATTAGCTTTATGTATCTGCCACTTTTGGTTTTCTGTTTAGTTCTACCACGGTATCATAGTTCTTATTCAAGTCAGTCTCTTCAAAAAGTTTGCAACTGTTGTGTTAGCATTAGCTGGCACCCGCTGTTGACATGGTTCATGACCTTCTGCTTTAGCTGTGCAACCTGTTCTCTGAGCATGTTGGCAGTGGATGCCAGCTCTGAGTTCTGGGCTTTCAAAGTTTTCACTTTTTCTTCCAACCTGGCAATCCTTTCCAACTTCCTTTTCCGGCATTTGGATGCTGCAATTCTGTTTCTCATGCGTTTTCTCTCAGCTTTGATTCTCTCCTGTGACTCCATGTCAATAGGGGATAGGGGAGGTGTTTCCCCTGGCATTTCAGGTACAGTCTGAGGTTCTTCTTTTAAAGCCTGAAGCCTGGGATGCTGCACTGGCATCTGGGGGTTTATGTGATGTTGAGGTGCGTAGCCCATGCTGTTTGCATTGTAGTTAGGCGCAGAGTTGAGCGCGTTGGGGTTGAAGTTGCTGAGATTGGCGTACACCGGAGGCTCACTGTGCAAATTAGTATTGAAACTACTATTGCCAGCCATAGAAGACACAGGTGCCATGCCACTGTTAACAGGTTGAGCAGCAGAGGTAACGCTGGGCAAGGTGTTCTGGTTGTGCAGTTCGGCTAGAGCTCTCACAAAGCCTTCAGCGAACCCCTCTTGCTCGTCAGTAACGTTTTTGGGGCAGAGGAACTGCGTCGGGGTCGGAGTGGTGGTGATTAACCCGTTGCTGGACTGGATGATGAGCCTTTCCAGCTCGGGCGACGCCAGTTTGAGGAGCCCGACATCGGGGGAGGTGAGGATATCTGCGTTCTTGTTCCGCAGGTGAGGCTTGAGGTTGCTGGAAGGGTCGGACAGGTTCAGAGTCATGCTCTGCTTCAGCACTTTGGGGTTATTATATCCATAGCCGCCGCTCTCCGGCGGCACGAAGGTAGCGTTTAGGGCATCCTCGTAGAAAGTAGGTTCCATCTTTGCAGTCATAGAACACAGTCCGCGGAGTTGTACCCGAGTCGCGGTCAGCGCAGAGAAGCCGCTCGGCCGCCGCTCGCGCCCCGCTCAGAGGAAGTCGGCGTTAGCGCGGCTGCCTCGGGCTCCGCGGCCCGGCCGCGCGCGCAGCCCGGCTCGCCGCCGCGTCTCGCCGGGGCGCGGGCGGGCTGCTGCCTCCTGCCTGCTGCCTCCCGCCGCCGCGCCGCGCAGGGCCGGGGCAGTGCCGCGGGGCGCCTCGCCGCCCTCCTCCGCCGCCGCCGCCGCCGCACGGGACGGGACGGGACGCGCCGCCGCCACAAGTTGCCACAAGTACTTCCCCGGCCGCGGGAGCTCCCTCGCCGCTCGCTCGCTCTCTCTCTCCCTCGCTCCCCTCGGCGGAGCCGCCGCCGCCGGCCGTGCCGTGCTGTGCCGAGCCCGGCTCTGCGCTGCGCTGCTGCCCGCCCCGCGCGCTCTGAGCCCTGTCCCGGCGTGGAGCCTTCACTTATCAGCGACCGGGAACCCGCTAAAAATAGCCCATGATGTCACCCCGCGGGCTCCCCATTGGCTGCCGCCGCATCTCCCGGGGGAGGCGGGCCGCTGGCCCGGCCTGTTGCATATCAACCGGTCTCCATAGCCACCCCGCCCCTAGAAGCTTCTCAGCGCCGGCGCGGGGCCTTGTGGGATGAGGTAATGCTGGCGGCGGCTCGGGGCATTGTGGGCTGACGTATTGTTTTGAATATCTGGTTACCCGCTCCCAGAGCTCGCGCCGGGTTGGACGGCGGCGGGCGGGGCGGGGGCGCCTCCTTAACGGCCAGGTACCAACCGCCGCCCGGAGGGGGGCGGCGGGCGCGTATCCACCTACCCGCCGCGCCGGAGCCGCCGCCGTTGAAACGCCGCTTTTCTTCTACTTTTTGGGTTTGTTTTTTTTTTGTCTCGGCGGCGGGGTGAGGGCGGGCCGCCGCTCTGCCGTGCGGCGGCGGGGCCCCTGGCCGCGGCCGCGGCCTCCCCCGCCGGGTGGTACGGCCCTTAAGGTGGCGC
>NW_020449241.1:366904-381538 GCF_003343035.1 Apteryx rowi | reverse complement strand
GGGGCTCCTCTGGCCCCGGCGCGCCCGGCGGGAAGAGGGGGGGGGGCGTCCTGCGGCCCGGCCGGCCCCGCGCCCTGCCCGCCGCTAGCCCCGGGGCTCGGTTATGCGCCGTTTGTCTAATAGCTCGCGATGGCCCCGGGCACGCAAATAAGGGCGCGATTGCCCTTAACCGGCGGTGTCTGCTCCCGGGCTCAGGGCTTGCCGGGAAAATAGAGGGACCAAGGAAGGAAAAAAAGCAGGAAAAAACCTGATTCCAGATGGGCTTCTCTAAACTCATCCTCCAAGGGGAGGGGACAACGACAGCCTAATTTTAGAAAGAGTGTCCTAATATTGCTGTGGAAGTACAGGTTGGTTAGGAGGGAAAAAAAAACGAAACAAAAACTGGAGTTGAAGAGCCCTAATCAAGGAGCCTCAAGTCCACGCTGACGTGCTCTTCTCAGAGCAACAGATGGCTAATACCTAGTTTATTGTAACTAGTCCATGATAGACTTGCGTGCGTTAGTTTAGTGTATGCCCCTAATAA
The DNA here is from genome assembly GCF_003343035.1 of Apteryx rowi. Classification (NCBI taxonomy): domain Eukaryota; kingdom Metazoa; phylum Chordata; class Aves; order Apterygiformes; family Apterygidae; genus Apteryx; species Apteryx rowi. The sequence continues at coordinate 381,015 of NW_020449241.1, read as the reverse complement.
AAGGGTGTGCCACACTGCCTGAATTCATTTTCCTGACCTTCCCSCTCCTCACCCTGCCACACACTCTCTTCTCTTTGGGAGCTGTGAATTTGTAAAAGCTGACATGCAGCCACCTCTGGGATAAAGTGCCGCGGCTATTTAAGGATGGAGGGGGACTGAAGAGGTGTACTATCTCGCGTTGTGAGTGGAGCGACAGTTCCTTACACTTCTAACACAAAAGTTTTCTGTTGTGGAGTGCTCCAGCCCTTTACTCCATTGCAGAACGTGGTCTACAGCATTGAATCACTTTTTATGATATGTAAAGCCAACAAACCTATGTGTAGGTTTGAAAATATACTCTCAAATTCTGTCGTATTTTTTCCTAGACATAATGACATAATTACCAGTTACAGTATAGAAACAACAATGAAACGAACAGAAACAAAAGCAGCTGTGAAATAAAAGTGAACGTATAACTCCACTGTTCTTATGTTATTGCTCTTCATTTTTCTTCTCTGTTTTCCCCTCGTGTTCCCACCTGATTTCAGTCAGGATGTACATTTGACCACATGGCCGGCACTGGTGTTACTTTGTAAACTAATTGGCATTATGCAAACAACAGTTGCAGTTCTTAGTACATTTGTATTAACAATCCACAGCATGAAACGCAAAGTTTGCTCGTGAGTTAGTGGCCTTCTGTGTGCTGTTGGTATACATGCTGCCTTCACATAGGCCGTGTGTCTGTGTTGCAGGTTGCTCGAAACTACTCAGCTACCACTGTAGTTTCAGCTGCATGCTGTTCTGCAAAACAACATGAATTGCCGCATATGCATAAGAATATCTCTTAAATTCATTAATGCAGTGAATGTTAGAAGCAGTTATTTCGCTCCTTTTTAATCTTTGTGTAGAAGATAAATGGAGGCCAGTCGTTGACTCTTCTGACACAGGAACCAAGGGGGCATCAAATGAAAGTGGCAGGTGGCAGGTTCAGAACAAACCAGCAAGATTTCTCCACAAAATGCGTATTAAGCTCTGGAGCTCCTTGGCACACTAAAGATTTCATGGGTTTAAAAGTGATTAGATGAATTCACAGAAGAAAAATCCCTTAAGGGCTCTTGAATACAATAAATCTCTGGTTCTGGAAACCCCAAAGCTGCAAATGACTCGTGTCTGTGCGAGCATCCTGAGGCAAAACTGCTGTGTGCTTGCCCTGATTTTATGCTTCTTTAGGTATCCACTGCTGGCTGCTGTCAGAGATAGGGTATCGAGTTGGACCTGATAGGGCTGTCCTTACATTCTTGCTGCCTTAAAGCTCCCCGCTGAGATATACCGTGAATGATCCCCCTCTGCTGTGTCAGGGTACAATTTTGATGTTTATAAAGGGCTTGTCTGTGCAAGGAAGAAATTCTGGAGAATGGTAAGACAGGAATTTTAAGTAGTTTGTTGTGTGGAGGTTTTTTTATTATGAAATAAGAATGATCTTTAAATTAAGCTGAAAAGGTTTTTTTTTTTTTTTTCTGGCTTCTGTTACATAGAAAACCCATGCAAATCATTTGCTTTGATCAGTTTTCTGTATAGACAAATAATACTAATTAAGTTCATTCCAATGAATTGCTGATATATTTAATTTGTCACAGTTCTGTCTTTTTGGTTTATGTTTTTGTTTTTTCCTGTAAGTCTGTTTTGTCCTAGAAAGCCAAATCCAGACTACGAATCAGGAATATGGTTGGTGTAGCTTTAACCACTCTATATTAATATTTTTTTTGTGTAATCTGGAAAAACTACTCCCTTATGGTTGGTCCAGTTCAGCCCCACCAATGTCAATGCAAGTTTTTCATTAGCTTCAGTGAGCATTGGATTGGGATGGACGTACTCACTTAAGTCATTTAATTCCTTTTTCTTTTTTTTTTTTCCCCCCCACCTATTTTAGTTTTTGACTTCCTTCCTTTTACAAAGGTGGAGTTTCGGGACTAGACATTCCAGTTTGCTAGGACGTGTTGCTGCTGAGGCCTGTAGCTATGGGGGACACCCATCAGTCCACTCATTAGGTTAATTGCTACTCACTTAGGGGTTATTTGGTCCAGGCCGGCAACAGACAGTCAAGCCGGTCATAAAGGTTGTGCGTAGCAGGAAGGCTCTGGAATCAAAGACAAATTGACGTTGCTGTTTGTTCCGAGGGGATTTTCTACCTCTTTGAGTCTAATGTAGGAATGATAGGTGACCCGGTGCCTAGCTGAAGACAGAAGTCTCGGCTTAGATTTTGGCCAAGCGCCAAGTTTACCATTTGAGATCCACGGAGCGGCACAGATCACAAAACAAAAGTAGGCCCTGTGAATGTAGAGGCAGTGATCCTTCGTGGCCACCAGGCAAGGAGCTGGGAATTCTGGTGACTAGGCTCCTCATTTATTAAACAGCTATTACTTTAGGGCCTTTTCCCTCTTTCCAGGTGTCCTTAAGTAAATATACCTTTAGTAGAATGAAAGAACACTTACCAACCCATTTATAAACCATAGCCATTTACATGTCTCAATAAACTAGCTTGTGGGTAGGGACTGGGAATTAACTATGTATCTCTGTTGATGTGAGAAGCAGATGCTTTGACCAGCAGTAATGTAGATTTTGATTTATAAAGTTCTCTAATCGATCAATACAAGACTGACTGAGGCAATCAGATAATCTGAATAATTAAATGGCTTTTCAGGGACAAATTAAAATTTCTCATACATATCACATCCGTCTAAATTATATTTGGTGTTCAGGAATAAATGGATTGTTTGTTTTGTTTCAGTATTGTTACATGAATGCTTTGGGCTTATTTTCTTGACCACTTGTAAAAAGATAAATGGTAGTTTCTACTCTTTTCATAAAGGAAACAGTGCTAACAGTTGTTTTCATGCAGTGCTTTTTTTTTTTTTTTTTTTTTTTAACTTAAACATATTACAATGTCTTGCTTTCCCCCTCACTGGAGATATTTCCACAATATGTTTATTACTTAGACAATTCCCTTTTTTTTTTTTTTCCCCCCCTCACTTCATGCTTTCAGATGCGCTATCCTATTTCACTACTGCACAGAGTGAGTGAGACTGGGAACCAGTGGATCTTCTCAATGCTGCTTTTCAGTTGTTTGAGGAATTACTATAGAACAGGTTCCCCAAACTGAGAGATGCAAGAGTTTGCAGAGTGGGAAGGAGCAAGCACGTTTCTTTTATATCCTATATTGGCACATACTAAACGAAGCTGGGAGTCAGAGGGCAAAAATAGCAGGGTTTCCTTGGGGTGAGTGGAAGGAAAATACTTTGCAGAACATCTGGTGCTCCTGCTCTCAGGTCCTTCCCAGCTCCTCAACGTGTGTTTTCATAGTCTGTTCAGATTCATCTACGTCTGCATCACTGCTAAAAGAGGTGCCACATCCTCTACTGCCAGCTTTGGGTTTCCATGGCCTTGCTTTTTGCTCCCACTAGGACTCATGTAGCCAGGTAGAGATCCAAGGACTGGATCTGACTGAAAGCTGAGCTGAAATAAAAAAAAAAAATTAGAGGATACAAGGGGAGGGGTGGGAATGTATAGGCCAGGGGAAGAGAGGGCTCTGAACTTGAGGTGAAGGGCACTGAAACCAGATCTGTAAAACAAGACCGAACAGTAGTCCTGAGCTAGTCTTCAGTCTGCACATGAAAAAGGCTCTTCAGAACTACCAGCACTTGTAAATGAGTATCATGTCCATCTCCTCCACCCTCAATTAGTCATCGCATAACCAAGCTATACGCATTTAGTCCTTTTCATCTTTCTTCTTGTCAAGCCCTTTAGCCTGTCCCCCTCACCTACTCATCCCACCAATCATTTTAATTAATCTCTGAATTTCTTTGAAACTAGTAGTTTGTGGAATGGAGGAAAATGAGTAGGTTAGAGAGACAAGATTGTGAATGATGGAGGTGGGGCAAAGTTAGGAGGCTTTGCAAGACCTGTTGGGTTACCTCTGGGGCAGGACAGCAACCTGGACTGTAAACACAGAGAAAGAGTGCAGAAGTAAGGAAGGAACCACTAAAAAAATATATTTCTTTTCCTTTTTTAAGAATGCTGTCTGCACAATTGAAACACAGAATGAAAGATTTTATATGATCGTCTCTAAAATGGATAGAATGATCTTATGTTTTTCCAATAGTTGTTTTACTAGATTACTCACTGTCAATTTTTCCTATTCCCAGCTAGCTTTATAGAGGATTTTGATGGTCACTGCTAGTGCTGAGAAATATTTTTTTCAAATGATTAGTGAACTATATTTTTTGGTTTTGAAAGAACTGTACATATTGCATATTTCTGATCAAAAAATTGATTGAATCACAGAATCACAGAATCGCTGAGGTTGGAAGGGACCTCTGGAGATCATCTAGTCCAACCCCCCTGCTCAAGCAGGGTCACCTAGAGCACATTGCACAGGAAGCATTGAATAGAAGTTAACCATACTGCTTAGAGATGAGTCTGAAAGGGACCCTGGGGTGTTGCTCCCCATGCTTTTTAGGCTGTTACAAATCTAAATGTCACACTGTTAATGTCTCTCTGTTCATTATTTTTATACCATAGCATACCCAGTGCTCTGAGAATCAGAGTTGGGCAAAGTCCCTGTCCTGTGGAGCTTCCGATCGGAAAAATCCTCTATACACAAACAAGGCTGGCAGAATAGCAGTTGATCCACAGCGGGAGCCCAGAGAATGAGGTGGGTTTGAAGGTAAGCTCTAAAGGAGGCACTGGAGGACATGTGGCATATGGGAAGCAGACGGCTGTGTTCAGCCTCGTGAGCTGGCAGTGAGAAAAAATGGTAACATACAAACAGAAACATGCAAACTCCGAGGGCTGGGGAGGCAGATGAGCACCTTGGATGAAGAGATACTGTGTTTGAGGACAGAGATCCCAGATATTACTGAGATGCACTTCCACTGCAGGAAGCTGAAGTTAGCTGACAGTCTGATGTTCCCATAAACACATATTAAAGTACGCAGTGACAGCAAAATACATTGATTTATGATTGTCGATTGTGACTGTAAGCCTCAGAGAAGCTATTTAACCATTGAGGGCCCTTGATAAAATAACTCTGTTTTGATTATGGTCTTAGAATGGATACAAAATGCTTGGGTTTTTAATTAATAAACAATCTGGCATCCTATCAAAGTTGACACCTCACTCTATCTTAGCAGCTGTTGGAACAGTAGGTTCCTGGCAACCTGGAATAAAGCCGTGCCTGCAACAAGAGAAGCAAAGGAAACGAGCCTGCATGAGACCAAAAACACTAGTGTAAAGCACCATAGAGCTTAGGGGTTTCCAATGAGAAATCAAACTTTCCTTCTCTATGCTATGGGTTCGGGCTTAGATGTAGACAGTGAGTTTCTGTTATGGGATATCACTAGTGGTTGGTGGCTGACAGATGTAAGGACACCTATCTGAATTTGAGTAATGGTTTTGGTTCTGCCAGTAGTAGCAATAAACAGAGAAGGCATTGAGCAGTGAAAGTACGTCCTGCAGATTGCTCCTTCCCAGGAATTATAGCGGCAGAGCCTGTGGGGAAGTTTACAGAGTGCCTGCTCATGTAATTCAAATGGAAACATTCACTCTGGATGACAGTCATTTGTGTTGGAGTCATGGTGTGGGAGCAGGAAGGGTTGCCAAATAACTAAGGAAGGCATTGTAGGGAGAAAAGGGCATGGCCTAGGTGAGATGATACCCAAAAGCATAAGCACAGCTAGAGACTTCAGTTTTGTACAAGAGGCTGCTAAACTGCTGCTCTTCCTCGCTCCCAGGTGATGAATAAACAGCCTGGCCTTGATCACAGCTGACTTATCAGCACACCTGCGTAGCTGCTCCTCACTGCATGAGCCATCCCCGTCCCCTCACAGGCTGGGCATATCCTGTTCTGGTCCACAGCAGCCCCGTAGAGCTTGCACAGCAGAAGAACCAAGCTAGCTGAAACTTTCAAAATTGCTGTTGTTTCTTCCCTTCTTCAGCAACAACTGTGGGTAGTTGCAGACCCTGCGGTGCCTGTATGTTCCCTCCTTCCCAAAGGGAGGTAGAGATGGAAAATTCTATCCAAGATCAGTATTGATCCCTCCCTGAGATATTGTTTTGCACAATAGGTTTGGGAGCACAGTTCACATACGTACTAGAGGAAGTACTCCATGAACAACAGGCGGTGTGTTTGGCTGACACATTGGTCAGTTCACAGGACTATTTACACAGCCTGTTGAGAACGTGCAAAATATATAAAAGGCATAACATTTGAATGTATTAGGAACAAGTTGGTGAGATCAAGAAACAATTTTAGGATAAAAGGACAATAAGCAAAGGCCTAAGGGCTGGGATGCCTGCTAGTTGAAATTCAGCTTTTCTTTTAAGGGAGCACAAATAGAAAGACATTCCAAAAATGGCTTTGCAGTATTTAGAGGTCTGGGTACCCGTTGTAATGTGAACATATTTGCTGAGGCTTCTGTTCAGCTAAGAATGGTCTGTGGACTCAGGTAGGTCGTGTGAGAGAGGTTAAGCACGTGTGTTGTAAGAGCTAATGGTACAACCTAGCCTTGTTCTATATAAGCACGTTTTGTGCTAATGTTTTCCAGCTATTGCGTTCCTTACAGTCAGTATAGGAAAAGGTGTGTGACTGGCAAGTCTGCAAGTCCAGACAAAGGTGTTTTGGGTGTGGATGCTTACAGCCTATTGCCAGGTGCTTCAAATAGGCATTTATGTCAAAGATCTGAGGTCAATTCAATGATAGCCAATTTCAGTCCTAGATGATTATATAAATATTAATAAGAACAGTGGTTTGTTTCATGTTTATTTTATTGATCTGGAAAATATCTACCTAACCCTGCAGTGGTGGTGGTGGTGAATGACCTTAAGTCACTTTTGCTTCTCTGTGCCTTGGTTTCCCTGCCTATAAAATGGGCATAATGAGGCTGAGGTCCTAGTAAAGTAGGAAGATCTATGGAAAAAGATGCTATAGCAATGCTATGAGCTAATTTTATTAATGAAAAAATAGCCTTAAGAAAAAAAAGGTACAGAAAAGGAATGGAATTTCATCTGGAAGAAGACTTCAGATTATCTAAGTTCTTATTAGTATAAAATATTTGTTACTGCCCCCATTTGCTTTTAGGATATCAACCATTGACATTTTTATTGGTTCATCAGCCTTGTAATGCGTTTTGAAGCTGTCCCAGGACTGTGCAGAGTCTACACTGGCACTCAGATTTATGCCATTTTCACTCTCTGGTCACTGCTTGACATTTTGACTAGATATCGTCCTGTTGCTAGGGGTCAGCTCTGTTTTGAGGGTTTTTGTTCTTTGCATTTAGAGTCTGTGCTGTGAGAGGCTCTCACAATGATTTGCAGTTGTTAATGTCAAAAATATTGTGTGGTAGGAAGTAGTACACGTCCCTTTCACAGGAGGGGAAGCTGAGGCACAGGCATTGAATCTTCTCCAGAATCACACAGATAGCTTCTTGGAAGCTAGGAAAAAGTCCCAATGCTTGTCCAATACTTGGACAACAAAATGTCATGTGAAACAGAGGAACTCTTCTGCATTATACACCCCTTGGGGAAGAGGACGTGTACAACAGCCACTCCTTCCTCATATGACTGGGTATTGCTGGTTGTGGGGAGGTGAAGCCCCCTTGGCCACCTCCACCCAATAAATTTGCACCTATGCTTTCTTGCATGTTTCTACATGTATGAATATTTTGAAATGCTATGCATACAGCAATAATTTTTAAGAAAACCAAAGAGTGTTTTTTAACAGATGTAAATCAGCACAACGTAGTTCCGCAAGTACTTTTGGGCTAGCATTGCTGACAAAAGAGGCAGTCCTGCCCTCTTCCTGCTCCCACACTGTCCCCTCCCTTGTGCTGACACAACCATGAGGTGAACCGTATTGGGAAATATATCCAGTTCAAATCTATCCCAGGAAAAAACTGAACGGCTGGGGAAGGAGAGATTTGCTTCTTTCCAGAGTGTCACCAGCATATCACCAGTTAAGTCCTTGTGGCACCACCAGGTTAGTGGGATTCAGTGGTCTCCATTACAGTCAGGAGCTTCATCCGTTTGCCCCAACAGCTTCTGGCTAAAAGAGAGTTACGCTGCAGCTGGAAACTCAATCAAGTGAGTTTCAAAACATTTCATTCATATGTGGTCCTCAGTTGATTCTTAATACACCTTTACTATAGTCAGTAATGCTTCGTAAGCCTGTCAACATCGCAGTCAAACAAAGGCTAGTCTCAAGACTTTGTGTTGTGTAAATAAACCTTGTGCCTAGCAGGGTGTCACTGAGTTAATGTWAAGCCTGTGAAAAGGGGAGGGCGTGGGAGCAGCATGCCAGTGTTAACATTCTGCTTTCTGCGCAGGATTGCGACAGGATTGCAACAGCCCAGCCTATCTGAGCCACTGCACGTACTGTAAACACGTCTCTGCACTTGAATTTGATATGGGTGGTGATAGAACAATATACCTTTCTGGGAAGTGATAGTGGAAGGCAAGGCTTCGTTTTAAGGAAATTCTCAATAAGCATATAGGAGTTTTCTTCATAGAAGGCTGATGCTTTCCAGGTGGCCCGCCAGGCAGCCAAACAAAGGAAACATGTATGGCAACATTCACTAAAGGGTTAAGGTTTCAGGGTGAGGAAGGGGAATGCAGAAAATTCCATGAACTTTAATAGTTATGCTTATATCTTCTGCGTAGCTCTGACTCCTTTTTTGTTTTTCACAGATCTGTAATCAAGGCCCAATTGACAGGAATAGCCACACTGGTAAAAATACACAACAGTTTTTGAACCAAACTGCATTTAATTTGCAAAGCTGTCTGGAAAAGTGCATATCCAGGGTATGCTTTTTGAGGCATAATAGGAAGTTTTAGCAAAGGACAAGCTATCTTTTAGAAAGTTTTTGTCAAGCAAGTGCTTTTCTGTTGGTTTCAAAATCCTCTGTTGCTTTTAGTAGGATGATTTTTTTCCCCCCAAAGAGGATACAAACCAGAAGAAACATTTCAGTAGAGCTTACTGCCGCTCCCCCTTTCTCTCCCTCCTCCCTACTCCCCCGAACACTGGGAGTTCTCAAAAATATTTTAGTATCCTGGAGATGAAAAGCAATGTCTTTAATTTGTATTTGTCTTGTAATAGCTTTGGCTTTCACCGCCTTGTCCTCCCCTGGATGGAGAGTGCATGTGTGCGCACTCCCTCTGATGTTGTTTGTATGCTCACTGTCAGGTTCAATAAGCAGTTTCTTAGCGTGGCACCTTCCCATGTGAAGAAGATGTTTCCAGGTCTTGTCTTAGCTCCTGCTTCCCCCATGCAAAGTGACTCGATGGAGCATAGCTGGGAAGAGCAGAAATAAATACTGGCGCCGTCAGTAAATCTTAGTTGATAAATGGAAATTAACTCCAGAACCTCATGAATCTACTGGCAGCATAAATGTAGGGCAGCTGTTTACACAGCATTTTATAGGTGTTCCAGTTAGGCAGGTTTTGCATAGTGCCTATTTAAAGTTTAGGCATTTTATTAATAGTGTGTCTGAAAAAGTTTAGAACTATAGTGCACTAAGGCACCTCTTAGGTAACATTAAAAAGGATGTGGTAATCTGTTTCGGGATTCTCTGCGTAAATAGGGATATTACTAAAGCAAATTAAGATAAAATGTAAATGTAAATAATTGCTCCTGAAACAAAGAAAACCTGGCAAGCAGCCAGATAGAAATTAGAAATTTAATTAGTTTTATACCACAGGTCCAAATCTTACTGGTGGAATCTTGGGTCTATTCAGTAAATGGCAAACCCCTTGTTAACTCCAGTAGGACCAAGAATTTCCCCTTCATGAATGGATATATATGGGTAAAATTTCCCAGCGTGTATAAACATGCTATATAAGTGACCAGATTGTCACAGATTTGAGTTGGAGATACTTTCATTTTCAGTATCTCCAGTAGAGYTCCTTTTTGCAAGACGAGGAGCGTTAACTCTTGTGTCTGAGCCAAAATTCCAACCTAAGCAGAATGTACTCATCTAAATTTCCCTTTTGGTTTCATTTGGACAAGGTATTCTTTGGTGTAGTGTTGCTGTGTACTGTTACAGCAGTTGCCGTGTCGGGAGCTTGTGAATGCGCCTGCATGGAAGAGGTTACATAAAAACTGGAGCATTATAATCTCAGAGAAACCCCTGAGTGTGATGTTTGAGAAGAAAAAAAGATTAGGGAAAACACATCAAAGAGCCTCAGTGAGAGTCCTAAAAGGAAAAATACTGATTATATTTGTTTTGATTTTTGTCTTGCATGAAATAAAAGATGTGCGGTGTGTCCTAGGTCACCACCCGAAGGGGTGTGCACTTAAAGACAACAGAATCAGACTCCAAGACTTCTATGTGGTTTATTTTGGTTGCAGGGCTGGGGAGATAAGATATAATTGTACCATATACACAGTGGTGCTATCAATCTGATAGATTATGCTTCCCATACACCTCTGACCACCTTGCCTACTCTCTGCCTGCTAATGTGTTTCTAGCAGGATAGCTCCTAGCTTTCTGACCTTTCAAGAAACTTTCAACTACAGTTTTTTTTAACAGTCGCAAAAATATTTTTCTTTCTCCAAATGTGCAATTCTTCCCTCTAATGAAACTAGTCAGAGACTAGCATGAAATGGTTGATATTGATTACTAAATCTTATGCTAGTTCAGGTTCAATAAATTGTGACTCTTAGGGGCTAAAAATTGTTTAGATTTCCATTAAAGATGTGGGAATAAGAGTAGACATTTATTGATAGTCCTGGTAGTTCACACTCCACCAAATTTTAATACTGTTATTTCAGAACAATGTTAGATTCATTTTTGTAAGTTTATTAGACTTGCTCTGCTCTGGGAACCATGTTAGTAAAGGTTTGAACTAATAAAATATGCAAAATATGGTTTTAGGAATCTCCTTTAATGTGGAAAGGAGAAAAAGGTTTTAGTTGGTTATAGCAAATCCAGTAAGGGAGCTGTTTACTTAACACTCTCACAGTTATTTTTTAATGTGCCCTTTCAGAGGTTTTCAGCTGGGTTTAGTTGACGTGGACTAACATATTAAATAATGTTTTCTACTGATACATGTTTTTCAGCTGTTACTCTGACTTTCGTAGTTGCGGTCTTCTTCTCTCTGGCATGCTGGTGCACTAGATCCCAAGAAAGTAAAGTGACGGAACAGGACATTGGAAGTAGAGGAATACGTGATATAACTCCAATAGACATTTAGAATTCAGGTAGGAAGGTTGCATCTAAATATGTTTTTCTGTGGAAATATCTGGCTTATGTAAATTGATGTGTCAGTAAGATTACAGATGCTTGTTTGATATGACCTTCTGTGACTTTTTTTTTATGTGGGTGATGCAGCCTTCCTAAGAAAACGGAAGCCAATTAAGCCTTTTTGCTGTCCTACTGAGAACGCGCTCTCTCTTCCCGAGTCGGTGTAATGCTCGTGTGCATAACATACACATAGGTCCAATATGTGTGTGTATCTGAAAATGACAGAAAAGGTGCCCCTTTCCCCCTTCACAGTTTCATTACTTTCCAGGCTGCCTCATGTTTATCATCATTTTAGGATTTTTTTCACATTGGGAAGGACACTGGTGACTGTGTATGTTCTTTTCCTACATAAACAAAAACAGATCATAAAAGATGCAAGGTACAGAAATATACTCTTTTTTTGTGCCAGTTAGGTGATATATTGACTTTGTTGATTATGCATAAAGTATTTGGCTTTTGCCTTTTTAGAGCCCTTACTAGTTTGGGTCCAAACTGCTGAAGAAATTGTCTTGTACTGCAATGATGTCACTCGAGGTACTTGAGCTAACCGGCCTTTTCGAGTGTCAGCAAGAGAACTCGGAGCAGAATGTTCTAGGTGAAAGATCCTTGCATTTTCCTTCTTTCCTTCTGCCGCCTTGATCTGATGGTCTTCAGGACATGCTGTAAAATCCCCCTCTCTTCCTCCCTAATTTGGGACTCTGAAGAGCAACAGATGGATGAGCCAAACATGAGAAACAGAACAGAGAAATGGGTGCAGAGAGCAACACCTTTATTCAGACCCTAAAGCTTAAGCAACTTCTTTCTGTCTAGGATGTCCTGCTCTTGTGTTAGATAGATTCACTTTTTGTTCAGATTAGTCTAATCTCTTTTCCCTGCTAGTAAAAATTAAAAAAAAAAAAAATCACTCACTTTTATTAAGAGTGATCCTAGATTCGTTTAGTTTTGATTTGATTCTCAGAAAAACAACAGATGCATCTGTGAAGCTAATAGAAGTGCAATGGCATGAGCAGTAGTGGCAAATACTGTTTTTCCTAAAATCAAAGCTAAAAATGTGTTGTTGATTTATATGCAGTGTTACTGATTCCTATACTATTATAGTTACAATAATATATCTAGAGCCTAGTACAGTTTATAAACACACAAAGTATATGCATATTGATAGTTACTTGTGTTTAATCTGTTTTTCCTGGACGCTCTGTCTTACCTTTGTTACTCGGTGCATAAATGCTGCATTTCCCTACTTCATTGTATTCTTCCAAGTTACAGCAGCATGCTGGAAGGAAAGCTTTTGTCTACAGCAAACCTTCTCAAGTCTTTTAAGGGCATCCATCTGGAAAGACTTTTTGGTTATAGAAGGGCTGATGCTGTAAGTATTCATTCCACTAATGGTCTCATTGATTTTATTTACGCTCTTTGCAGGCTGGATAGAGTCTCAATTTGAGTAAGGGTTGCAGAATATATCCTAAATTCAAAAAATTACATGCATCTTTTAAACCAAAACAAGATTCCTATATCTGTGTTTAGGATGCTTAATCAAAGTGGTGGTTCAGAAACAGACCGTCCACAGTCTCCAGCGAAGCAGATGAGAAGTGCAGTTGGTCAGCACTCTTAATAACCAGGTGCATAAGTTTGAAAATGTTGATCCAAATCACATTATTATAAGTAGTAGGGAAATGTCATGACTTACTGAGATTAAACAAAGACCTGCTTCGAATCTTGTGACTTCAGCTCATAAATGGATTTCATCACTCATTGCAGCTGCATAAACATGCATGCATGTGGTATATATGCATGTTTTGTTTTTGGAGGTTGTTTTTTAATCCCCTCTGAGTTTTTTTTTAATTGCTCCTAATGAGCCAACATACCCCAGTTCTGGAGCGATGCCTCGTGTACCTGAGCAGGATAGCACAATCATTGCTTTTAGGGGAATAGTTTGCCTGCTTTTCTCCCTTTCTGGCAGCTGAACTGCTTTGGCAAGCAAGTTATTTTAAAGATGAAATTTACAGTATGAAACCTGGTGTCCAAACTTTTATTCCTTTTATGAAAGTAGTCTTACCCTAGTGCTCCTTTGGAGCCACAGAAATGTAATCCCAGCTCAATCAACAACTGGAGTAAGGCTTACACAATATCTCAGCTCATGCAGAGTGAGTTTATCATGCATCTACGTATTTTTCAGTTGTTTAATGTAACTTTCCGTGATGTCTGTGTTCCCCTTTCTCATGATGAGCCTCATGTACAAAATCCTAGAAACCGATGCCCTGTGATTATCCATAAGTAATTAACACTTCGCCCATGTTGTCTTGCCAATGTGTTGCAAATGGGATGTGGCGAGATTAATCAAAGTTCTGGTCTCTCCTGCTGGGATTATTACCCGAAGGCACTAATGATGGCAGTGGTTTGTGATGTGGAGCAGACACTTGTCATCTGTCTATTTAAAATAGATACAAATCAAAACTGTCAAGCTGCTCACATAACTCTGGGTTAAAATTTGCTGCTTTTTGTTAACAAAAACTATACTACACAGCATCTCAGGGCAGGCAGTTTGCAAAGATTAACCTTGAGAAAGTAAGATGGCAAAAGATTTGGGTAATTCCTTGAATTCAGATATACCGTTTCATATTCACACCTGGGATGCTGCATTACTCCTGGATAGATAGTGTCTGATATTAATGTTGTACTGTAAATGTTTTTTTTTTTTTAATCGTATCTAAAGAAAAATGGCCTTTTTTGCCAAAGAAAAATATTCAAGGACACTCAATTTTTATTGCCATTTTCAGAGAAAGATTTAAAATCAAATTAAAATATATGGTGGGGAAAATTGTACTTTTGCCTCTCTTC
>NW_020449241.1:255430-366893 GCF_003343035.1 Apteryx rowi | reverse complement strand
GTAAAGAGAGCAACAATATGGGACTGTTCATGGTCAGGGCTGTTTACCCATTCATCCTATATAGATGGGTCTGGCCCAAAGTGGATTAGTTTGTTTTCCTGCCCAGCAAAATAAAACATACACTAGAAAGGAATTTGATTTAAACCGAAAGATCCTAAAATCTTTTTGCTCCTCTGTCAAGCAGCCCTAATTTTTAGGCAACTGGGGAGAAACCTTAATCATGTGTGTTCCTAAAGCTTGCTTAAGCAAATTGCCTCAATATCTGAGGCTCTGAGTATCCTGCCCTGCCTGTTAAAGTCATTAGAAATTGCAGTTGCTCATCACCTCTCAAAATCTGTCCTCCTGCTTAGGTAGCTAAAAAGATGCCTGACATCAGAGACTTGCACTCCAAAATGTTGCCTTGACTGCCTTAAAATGTCACGTTAAAATCAAGTACGGTTCACCCACAAACCATCTGGCTTTACAGATCTGAAAATGATCTTTTAATTAATTAAGCCTCTCCGCTTCCTAATAAGGCCTAGCCGAAGCGCTCGGAGGCTGGCGACGGCAGGGCTGGAGGGCTGCGCCGCACGACGCGGGAGCGCGGCGGTGGCCGGGGGGCCGAGGCCGGTGTCCGGCCAGGCCGCGCTGGGGCCCTGCCTCGCCTTGCACCTCGCCGGCTCAGGCCGGGGAGATACCTGGCTTTCTCCTTATAAGGCCTCGGAGGCCGCCGCCGGAGCGTCGCTCCTGCTCCGGCGCTTCCTGGCTCGCCTCAGCCGCAGTCCTAAAAAGGCAGTTCCTTGCTCCCGCTTCCCGCGGYGGAGCTCCCCGGGGAGGGCAGCCCTCCCGTCGGGCGTTTGACTTACAAGGAGAGCGGCGCGTACGGGCTTTGCCGCTGCTTCTCGAGGAAGCCGGCGTGTTTACAAGCGCTGCCGGGGTCCTCCTCCCCGCYGGTGAATAAGCACTGAGGGAATAACGCGAAGCATAACCGAGTGCAGCGGCTGAGCCTGCGAGCCTCTCCGCACCGGCACGGTTCCGCGTCAGGACAGAGCCCCGCAGGCTCGGCGTCGGCAGGGAGCTGCAGCCTCTGAACCCTTCCCAGGGCCGTAGTCTCGAAAGCCTGTTGGCTTACGGCTTTGTAACAGAAAGTGGTCAGCGGTAATAGGAGCTCAAAGCCACTCGTGTCCTCTTTCCTCTCTGCCCTGGCTGCCTCTTTGCTCCTGTTTGCTCAGTTCTTTGTGGGGGCCACGCTGGCTTTTTTGGTTGGATTTGTTCTGAAAGCCAGAARAGAGTTTTCTGCTCGTTTTACATTGTGTCTTCACAAAAAGTTGTGCTGGTATTACTGAGTGGGTGGTGGGCCACAGCCCCGGGGGTGGGAAAGACGGGCAGAAATACTTGAAGTTAATAGTGCCCCATATTCTTCCTAATGTGAAACCACAGTTGCTGGACTCTCCTCCTGAAGAAAAACTCATCAGTGCTAAATATTTTATTAGATATTTTTAAAGGTTTGATTGACTGTTTTTGAAGGATCTGACTATTGACTTATTTATTTCACATGCCAAGTTACAGGCTTAGTTACAGTCTGATAGATTTTTAAGGACAAGTTCTTTACTGGAGCCAGATTTTGGAAAGGCTTGAATATGCTAATTCAGACAGGGTTTTACACTGGATTTTTTCTTTTAATTAAATTAACAAGCCATCTTAACTTAATTTGAACAAATAATGAGGAATTTTTTTTGGCTTTAAGATCTGTGAAATTCTGACACGTGCAGCGCAGTGAATGGTCACATAGTGGTTTCAGAAAGGGGCTTAAAATAATCCTTTTCCAAGGGGGTTATTTGGGAAAGGCTGGCAAAAGAGGTCCCTGGATAGTGCGTTCCTTGGAGCGTGCGAGACGCTGGGGCGCAGCTCTCGGCGTTTGAACACAATGTACTTGGGCACAGCAGCTTGTCTCTTCGGAGCCACATGCTTCCTTAGTTTATCAGACTGCTCCTGGCAATTCTGCTCAACCTTTGGACTTTATGGCCTCTCTCAGGATGTAGCACTGGTTCCCTAATACCTCTTCTCTTGTCTTTTGCCAAGTTTCCAGCAGGCAGTGAGGCCGTGACAAGCAGGGTCGCAGGTGTTAAAGGAAGTCAGCAGCACAAACAATTATTATTGCAAAACTGGCTTCCACAGTTACAAAGATGAAATACTGCTGCTTTCGTGGTTCTGTCATAGCATCCCCATCTTCTCTTTTTCTGAGATCATGAGGTGTTTTCTAACTCGCTTTCTTTTTTATATGGGCTTTTGTACTAGTGCTAGGTTAATGCCTGTGGATCAAGTAGGTGGGGTTAGCTTAACACTACTGATGGTTAGGATAAAAGTAAGGAGAATGCCAGGCACTCATTTAATGCACATTGTTAGGTGAGATCCGGTGTCTATTTTCTAATGTTATTTTTATACCTGCTGGTACTTTAAGCATGTCTTTCATGTAAAACATTAAAAGTCATGTTACATGTTTGAATGGTGCTAACAGGAGATATTTGGAGAGAAACAGGGATCAGAAAAGAAGGAAGAGGGTGATTAGAGAGAAACGCTGATCGGACAATAAGGAAGAAGGTGATTGTTAGCAGCTCTGGTGAGATGAGGTTGGAGATGGCATGTCTGACCCATGGCTGTGGAATTTGATAATTTGGGAGAAATAAACATTTATGGCTGTAGGTTTTGGGCACTAAATATAGCAGAGGAATGTTTCACAAAACCTTGGTAGGAGAAGGGAGCTCCTGCCTTTGCCAAGCAAGGTGTAGAGGAGTCGGAAAGCTGTGTAATTCTCACAGAATGTAATTTTTAAGGTGAAAAGCAACTTTGCTGTGAAGTAGCGTTACCTGCCTTCCATACTGTGTCATTCAGGCAGACTAAGCTAACAAGTTCTTTTCTAAAATTTTTTAAAAATTCTAAAAGTTCTAAAAGTTCTCTATACACAAAGCACTTTAATGCAGCCGAGCTACAGTCGATTTGAATTAACAACCCCTATCTGTGCTCGGTAGTGCCATTCTTGACTTGTAGCTGTGTTGTTTTCCTTAGTCCAAAATGTAGCAGCTCTGAAGGGGACTCTCACTAGTCCTTGTTTATGTACAAATTTGTAGCAAAGTAACACTATCAGTTTTAGTGATGTTAATATTTTTTTTTTACAGATTATTCTAACTACATTCCTTTATGTGAACATAGTTATAGTAATGTTTAGGACGTATTTCCCTTCCCATATGTGAATTAAGTAGAAATATAGAAGCACATTTCAGGCCATATAAAACCACTTACTCTGGGAGTTTTTACTGCTTTAACCACATTGATAAAACAGTAAAAACTTTTGAATGCTTTGATGGTGAAATTTAGAAATCCTGGGGCGCTTTCAATTGCGCAGATGCTCTGAAGTTCCGCTGTCTGATGGTAACCCTCATTTTAGCCGTGTATTCAGTCCCAGCTCTTTGTTCATTCTCTAATCATCCATCTCCAGTTGATTCAGTGAGACTTGTTGTGGAACAAGGTGACTAAAGGTATCTGAATTTGCCCTTTAACCATATGAGGAATTCGGCTACAATTCTGATAACACAGGATAAAGCAACCTTTAGAACAAATGGCTTTAGCAAGCTAATGTTGTTAAAACAGTGCATATTAAATGTGTAATCTGTGCTTATAAATGGGACTTTTATCAGGAAATGTCACTAAAAAATCTAAGGAATTTTTAATCAATAGCTTATTACTTCCAGGGATGGGCTCTGTATGTAGTTTATATAAAACTAACATTTTAGCATTAGTGTATTTGATCAGTAAGCAAATACACTTGCACAGTAAGTATATTTAGATGTAAGCAGTACAAGCTCATATATTCCAAGCTGTCAATGTCATTGCCACTTGTGAAATTGAAATTTATAGAATCTAGAATCAACTGTCACACCTCAGTTCACTTGCTTTTGTTTTAACATAGTATGTACGATATCAGAACAGAAGGAGTTAGTGCTGGGAAAACATTTATTGTTAGTTGACTTCTGGGAACCCATAGATAATATTCACTGATATTTCCAAAGCAGTTGTAATTTCTTTTTCATTAAGAGAAAATCCTTCTGTTTTAATACTAAAAAAAAGCTCTTCAGTTCTGGCAATGCGTATCCCAAAAGGCAAATGAACTAGGTAAAGCCCTGCGTAGCCTGGTCTAACCTGATAGCTGACCCTGTTTTGAGCAGGAGGATGGATTAGATGACCTTCTGGGGTCCTTTTCAACATGAATTATCCTGTGATATTTTGTAAAAATGATTAATGATTTTTTTAGTATCTCCTTTATGGGTATCACACATTGAGTACTTCGGGGGTGGTTGCTTTTCAGAAAATGCTCAAACACCGAGCACTGTCACCTGCTTAACTCTAATCATGTGGTTAGTCCCACTGAACTGAAATGGCGAGCAGATGTCATGTCATCCTTTAAAAAGGGGTACTTGGCCGAGTATGTCCTTTTGCACACGAGACAGTTGTAGCCATGGGTCAGGGTGTTCAGCGTGTTGCAGGAGTTAGACCACATGTGTATTATCACCTCTAAAAAAGACCTCATTAAGAATATTTGATTTGAGCAACCGAAAACTCAGCAATATATGATTAGGCCCTTTTTAAACATTGTGGCTTCAGGATTCATTTGGGTGGGGAGGGGAGGCATAATACGTCAGCTCCAGGCATGTGAGATGTGTTTTCTATATTTTTCCAGGTTGTACAATTTATGTGTCATTTGCATTGGAAAAGGTGAAGTACCGAGACAGTTTCAGGGTGCTTAATACATTTCATGAAAGGAGAAAGATACTCTGTAATCGCAGCCAGTTTCTGCAAAGCGTTCTTAGTCAGATTATCGTTACTCTAATAACTACAAAGGACACTGGGGATTTGAGCTTTTTCATGGGCCCTAAGAGCAGCAAATGGTGATACTCACCGAGTTCACTGAACGGCTCACRGCTCTGAACACAAGTGGGTGCAGCTTTCTTTTGTGTCACCTTCAGTTGTCTTCATTGCAGTTTACAGCCCAGCTTTTAAAGGTACTAACCAGAAATTGGTGCTGGTTTACCTTAACGTGCTGGGCTGTAAACTGCAGCAGTTCAGCAGCTGTTGTGCAAGCTCTTCGATTCTTGTGGTATGGATGGGAACCTTAAAAACTGGGTAGGGTAGAGAGCAGGAAATGGGAGCCATTACAGCTGTCCCAAGGGAAGTGGTTCCACTCATGAATCACAGTCCTGGTTTCTCCATGCTGTGTGGGAGTGGCATCCTCTCCCAGCCAGATACTGCCAGCTTATGGGACCTGGCAGGTCTAACTGCTGGAGAGGGGAAAAGTTGGAGGCTTGCAGTCCTATCAGCATCCCTCTTCCACAACCTGCTAACCATCATTCAGGTAGCTGGAGCGAGGGAAAATCAGGATGCTTCAAGCCTTCTTACAGTTGTGTGCTGCATGACTTAGGCAATATGGTCCACTGATATTGAGAAGACGAGCAGAGTGTGACACGGACTGCAGCCCTTTACTGAAGGGCTTGACCACATGCCACACAGGCTTGGATTCTCCTGTAGAGAACAAAACCTTCTACTGTGCGAGACTGCCTGGATTGCCAAGTCTTACCCCCCCCCCCTTTTTTTTTTCTCTCCTTTTTTGTGAGTCACACAGCTCTGGCAGAGACTGGAGCCAGTCTCACAGTGGCGCAGGAGCCTCCTGCCATTGCTCATRCTCCAGCCCATCCTAGAAGAAACCTGCTGTGTGGGCTATGAGACCTTCTCTCGCTGTGCTGAAGAGCTGCCACACCCCAATTTCTTCAGGCCTCTTGTCAGGGCACCATTGACTCACTCATAACGGAGAGAAACGTTAAAACCAGGCTTTCCATGCCATATGGCTCCTGGAGGCTGTTTCTGTGCAGGAAGGAACATATCGCCCTTCACTTCATCCTTGCTATTTAATGGCTCTGAGCTCTATGGGAGCTGGTTCCATCCTTTCTCAGGAGAAGATGGAACCCTTCCTAAGCCTACTCGGGAGTTAAACCCCCAAACCTACTATTCATCCAAGACATGCCCATGTTTTCTGTAACAACACTAGCAATGGCTCTGCATTAGTAGCAAAAATTTTCTATTTGCTGTTTGAAAGACAGTGAATGTGCGCAACTGATGATGTGGAGAAAGGACAGCAGTTTGTCTCCTACTTCAATATCTTTGCCCACTAATTAAGTGTATCTTCTTCCATCTCTGATGCAAAGGCATGTAGAGCTGTATCACAACTCACTGGCTGGAGATCAGATCATGTAGAGGTTTATATTACTCATCAATCATGGCACAGAGAAATCTAACATTGAGTCCCCAAAGCTTCTGGTCATGTTGTGGCTCACCAAAGATCTTTCATCCAAGCCCTTATTTCTTGCTAAGGACCAATCTTACTTGTGGAGCTAGAGGGTGGTGGCAGCAATAATTTTGGGATCTTAGGTCTTAGATATAAATTTGAGTTAACTTTATGATATTAGGAAGCTGATGCAATGGAATTTTTGTATAATGAAATGTCTTTGCAGCATCAAAGTCTATCATAAAATCTTAATGGCAGTCCACAAAAGTGCTTGTAGTTTTGGACAAAAGGTTGCAGCTATCTAGCGAAGTTCACAAGGGAATCAAAATCTCCAAGCTTGACAGGAGTGACCTAGGGCAGGTGTACTTGGTCTTTTGTGGACAGACTTTAGCTTTGTCTGCTCACTCTTGAAGACAGCTGGATGTAAACTATTTCTATTACAGAAGTTAAGTGTTCATGTAAAGTAGCTCTCTGCCTGAACCAATAACCCTTGCTAAGGGTCTGAGCTTATTATGTCAACAATCAGCTTATTAGGCATAGAGCTTTTAATTTTTTGTTCCAACTGATTCTCATCCAGTGAGTTTGGTTTAGTTTGTAAAAAGACATTGCATCTGTACCCTGAAGGCATTGTAAAAAGATTTGTGGAAGAAACAAAGGGGGAAAGTCTTGTAGAAAGTCTCAGGCCACATGGAAAGGGAGACAAAATGAGTTTACATTTACCATAGAGGTCTGGTTTAGCCCAAGGCCCAGTGYAACTTATAGAGAAAAGCTGGTCTGAAAGAGCTGTATGGTTCAGGAGAAAGTCTTTGCACCTGCCAGGATCCTGTACCATCACAGAGGACTAGTTACAGCCCAGGGAATCTGCCAGAGCTCTAAGGAAGCTGAGACAGGGTATTCTGCACAAAGTTTACTTCTAGGTTTTTAAGAGAGGTTTTGCACAAATTTCTAAACTCACTGTCGGTCTGTTTTTCTTGTTTTCTCTATCATGTGGCTCACCAGGATTAAACGGTGAACGGAGCTACAGGTGAGGTTACAGGGAAGGATGCGTGCAAGTTGGAGGGGACACATCAAGGTCAACAGAGGGCCTGCGGATCAGCCAGTTGGACTCTAATTCTCAGGAAGGGGCACTGGAAAGAGGATCCATGATGTGTGCTTAGAAAACTCAGACTAGGGTGATGCTTGGACTTTGCTCATCATGCAGAGGCTTGGCACACGTTGTGTCATGGGGATTCTACTGAATGTTCAATTATGGAAGCATGATCAGATCTGTTGTTTAGAGACAGTGGTCATCTCCCCTTTCAGTAGCAACTACAGAGCAGTGCTTTCAGGTGACTTCCCTGTCTGTCTACGAGCTTAAGTAAGAGAAAACAGGCAAATAGTCTTTAGTGGTAGGCATATTCAAAGAGAAAAACCTTATATGGAACAGAAAGTATGGAAATGAGTTTAGGAGGTGAGTGAAGAATATCTTCTGAAAGACAGAAGAAGGGAGACCTGATAACTTTCCACAGGGAAATCCAATTTTTATTTTAAGAAGTGTGAAGACATTCTTCTTAGGGTAGGCATAAAGCAACTCAACACACTGGATATTCCTCAGTAACTGCAATTTTCTTAGGTAGCTGTAACATCTTGAAAGTTTATCYTTCATGATAGAAGAGGTGCACACCTTTTAATTTCTGTATAATTAAACAGTCTCCCCAAAATYGTGTTATTGTTGCACAGTATGTTGAATCAAACTATGTACCTAAACACAAAACCCATCAATCTTGCAAGTTATTTTTTATATTTATGTTATAAACAAAATAGCTGATRGTCAGGGGGGAAGTGAAATTGCTTGCTACCAAGTTCTAGTTGTTTTTTTATTACAACAGTACCCTATTCCTGTATGAGGAATAGGCATGAGGCGATGGGTGGATGCAGATGGAGCACTGGGAATCTGTGAGGTTAGGTCAGCCTGTCGGTATTAGGAACTGAACAAGAACTAGGTCTAAGATTCCTAGTCAACCTTGCACTAGATATTCAAGCTAATGCAAGAGAGGCTTAACCTTAAAGACATGCTTGAAGTGGCTTCTAGTAGTCCTGGGTGCCAAGGCATGTGCTGTTATGAGCACAGATCTGCAATAGTAGCTTTAATGGAAGTAATATATACAGCTCAGCCATCCCCTTAATATCACTGAAAACAATGCAGTGCACATGGGCTGAATTAAGATTTCTGAATAACCTCTGTTTTTTGCACAAATGTTCCAAGGTGTTAATCCTTGTGTTAGTGTAATGAGCAGGAAAAGCTTTGGGTTAAAATCCAAGCAGCATCTTAAAAAAAATAAGTAATGTTTTTGCCATTCTCTTGACTGGCAGACTGAACCCTATTTTGTTTGATTATTTTGTGAGTAAGAAATGTGCTCTGACTGACATCTTGTACATTGTGTTTTATCTTTAGAAAGAATTTTTACAGTCTCTAGTTCTAAGCTGCGAAAATAGTATAGGTTTATAACTGAAAGTCTGGCAGATGTTTAGCTGTTGTGGATAACAGCAAGGTTTAAGTACAGCTATTAATTTCACATGCTGGAATCATGTAAAGCAGTGAATAAGTTCTGCAGACCACAGCATTATAGTCAGCTTTTAAGGATACCAGCACCCTAACAAATTGTTCATATCTCTCCTGCCTATTCTTTGTAACTTTGTAATGCTTCCAGTGACTACAATGATATCCTTAGATAGAAGAGCTGATCTACTGAAAGCCGTACCCTAGAAATGAACTCCACTAATCAACTGCTCATGACTCCAACAGATGTTTCTGTTTTTCAGACAATTGGAACCTCATGTTCTACTATACTTTCTTAAAATATTTTTTTCTTTTCATACCAGCAGCAAATGCCATTACACATGTGAGCTTCAAAAACTTGTCACATGATACCAGGAACAAATTGTTAAGCCAGTCAGCAAGATTAAGGTTTGAAGTGGTGGTCCGCTGAAGGCAAATGGGTCTTAGCATCCAGAGGAGTGGTATATGGAACCACCACCCCGTGGTTTTGTTGCAAATGCCAATATTCTATTTCAGCCTCTTGTATGAATTCTGGAAATGTCAGATGAACTCAAATCAAAACTCTTTTTAAAAGACTGAATCATTTTAGGATGTAGAGATAAAGTTAAGTGGTACTTTGAGGATATGAGTATTATACTGTTGCAACCACAGACACAGGATGAGAATTGTTTATGTGATGTTGTTATATAAGGACTTATCTCCTGAGACAGGTCAAAATCAGTGAATTTTCAGATGCGGCGGAAATACAGATGTGAAGAAAATTCTTGTTACTTTGATTTGTTTAGTTTGTCACATTTAACTTACCAGATCAGGATTTTCTCATTGATAAGTGACTGATGGATTCTTGGTCGATCAATACGTTTGTATAATTTAGGCAGAAGGAGAAATAACATAGGTAGAAAGAACAATACATTGTTGCTCCACAAAGATGCAGCATACTCTGCTGCCCGCAAAATCACAATTACTTAGTGGAAATGAAACACCAGTTAAAATAGTACAATGRAACCATTAAAAATTGTAGGCACTGGAGACACACTTCTGGGGGATTATAGCAGCTCATTTGCAAACCATTTTTCTGCTAGCCCAGAGCAATTGGCCAAGAACTTTCCCCTGCCCGCAGCTGACCCACATGGGATTGATTCAGGAGCCATAGCAYGGCAGGATTGAATAGGCAAGACTAGGAAGTTCAGCAGTATTCACAAGTCATTAGACAAGCAGGATCCTGACCGAATGTGGGATACTATAACCAGACCTTGTTCTTTCAGCCTTTCCTAAAGTAAATATATTAACTTGCTGCTGTTACTGGACTTGATTGTCATGATAAACCCAAGTACAATAAGCAGGGTGAGTTGTAAGCTGTTTCATTAAGGGAATGGAGTAAGGTGAGAGTGAGGGTAGAGAGAGGCATTAATGGTCCCTGCTGCCACTCTTAGGATACTAGGTAATTCCAAAATATTTCTATTGATGCTGATAATTTGTAGTAAAAAACTGTTCTGTTGGTAGATGATTCGTATAGGGCTGAACTACACTGCTATCATGAAGTACGTTTACCAGTATTTCAATTTTAAAATTATAGAGGTAGAATCTCAACTGATACAGATTGAATCATTAACAATATGGCCAGTAATATGCACTGGGCATGTTCGTAGTTGGTTCCAAGTTGGTGATATTCTGTCTTCTTTAAACATCATATTCCTGTTCCTTTGAAGACAAATTCTAACCTGCTGGTGCTGTTTGATTGTATCTGATAGAACTTGAAGTTGGATTGAAGTAATGCCTTTGTTTCTAGGCATCTTCTTATATATTTCATTTTGAACAAAGAGGAGAAAGGTCTCCAGTGGAGCAGGATGTCTCCCTGCATAGAGATGCTGAATCTTTTTGTGGCTGTGAATGAGATTTCTTCTCTGCTGCATTTTCTCTCTGTGTAGAGGAGAAGGGAACTGCAAAGCCCATGGAAGACTAACAGACGATCCTCACTAGAACAGAGTGATCAGAGTGGGAGGAGGGGAATCGTTAGAGGAAGGAATCCTCCAAGCCAAGGGGTGACAAGGCTTCCAGAAGAGCTTGATTAGAAGTGCTGAAGTTGGCTGACAAGCCACGGATGACAGAGTGTTGGTTTGAAACTGGCACGTGCTGTTTGAACCTGAGAAGAATGATTTCAGTGGAATAAAGGAGCAGGGATAGATTGAACAGAGTCTCCGATGAACCTGGAGGAGGAGAACTCCAGATGTTGCAAACAGTGTGCCCAGGGATCCTAGAAATGAAAAGAGGAGGTAGGAGATGGAAGAAACAGAGTGGGCAGTAGTAGAAAAGGCAAAACTGGAGAAAGAATAGATTTGGGCTCTTTTAAGTTGGCAGAGATTTAAATGTGCACAAATCGGGCACTATAGGGAGAAACAAAATAAACACAGGAACAGAAGAAAAGAATAAGAATGAACACAAAGTAGACAGGGTTGATTTGTGGATCAGTGGAGCAGCTAGAGGGAAAAGCAAACAGTGTTTTTTTTTTATTTGATATAAAAGGAGAGTCTTATTGGAGAAGAGCAAGATCACATTATACATTGCCAGTTTGGAAGTCATAAGCGAGGCCCAATGCAAAAAGAAGTGGGGAAAGGGAGTATTTGGGGAGCAGCAGTTCTGAGGTCTGGGTCAAAGGAGATGAAAGGACTGCTAAGATCATGAATGTGGGATACAGCTAAATTACAGAGGTGAAGTTCTTGTGGTAAGAAGATAGCAGGACAGAAAGGGGTGGAAGTCAGTCTTCAGGGGTGGATTTTCACCAGGAAATTTCTTCTGCAAAGCAGAGGAAGCAAGTATAGTGGACTGACAGGGACTGACAGCTTAGTGAAGTCAGGTGACATGAGTGGAGAGCTTTAAGCAAGCTAAGTGAAGTCATGCTGGCAACAATGTGTGTAGTGAAAGGATGTGTCAATGTCTCAGTGTTTTTCACTCTTGAGTCCCTTCCTCATTTTCTTACAGCTCCCATGCGTGCAAATTCTCCTGTTGCATTGCCCATTTCTGTGAGCTTGCCGCTGCCACGGCAGCAGCCGTGCTGCGCCTCCCCAGCGTCCTGCTCTCTCGGCCACAATCCTCTTGGTGAGGATGCTGCGGCAGCTGCTTTCTTCTGATGTGAGCAGAGATGCA
Organism: Apteryx rowi; assembly: GCF_003343035.1. NCBI lineage: Eukaryota > Metazoa > Chordata > Aves > Apterygiformes > Apterygidae > Apteryx > Apteryx rowi. The sequence goes on along the minus strand of NW_020449241.1, from coordinate 354,897 downwards.
GGTCTCTGTCACCCTTGCCAAGCTGTAGGATCTGATTGAATTGTGGCCTTTCTTTTCTTTGAATGCAGAGTGCCAACTTGACAAGACTTTCTCTCTTCTGCTATCTGATCTGATGGGTTTGGTCTCATTTTTCCTCTCCAACTACCTTTTGATGCAGCTGCTTCTCAGAATAGCCTGCCATTTGGTGATAGAGCTGATATAGAGTCCACTGAAAATACATGCAAAGACTCTAGTGGATGTCACTATGTTGGATCAGTTTATATCTGATTAGAGATCACTTTTCCTTTGGCTGTGTTTTCACTCTCTCTTTCTCTAATGTGTTTAGGAGAGATATGGTATGAAAAACACAAATGAAAATGCGTTTGAGAATGTGTCAAGAGATGATAGCAGTGAATAGAGCTCAAACGCGCGTCCTTTGGACTTAACAATTTCCACACTGTTGGTCTCACGTTTGGACAGTAGGGTCTATGTTTTACCTTTCAAAGCATTTGAAGATGATAGCTGTTGCCACGTCAACCTTTCCACTTAAAATAGGTGACCTGGGGTGTGTATATACCAAAGCCTGGATGGGCAGCAAGAGTAATTTGGTTCAAATGGTTCTCCAGACTCCAGATAGCTTGATTCAAGTAGTCCCCAAGCTTACAGATGTGACAGGGAAGATACACGGTCAGGCTAATACAAGCATTTCCTCTCCCCATTCTGGGGCAAGAGAAATCACTAAACCCAAAGCCAGCTTTGCTGCACCCCAAATTAAGGAGCACCGTAGCCTTTTGCAGGGGTGAAAGCAAGCTTTTGCCCTCTGCCCTGCCTCCAGGCTTGTGGCAAGGGAGATGCAGAGATTTGTGCTTCCGGGGAAAATTTCCAAAAGCCTTGACCCTACTGTGGGGTTTACTTGTCCCTTTGTGAGGGCAGTGACGGGACATCTGCTCTGTCAGTAGCCGGTCGCAGCCGGGGCTGTGTGGGCTACCCAGGAGAGTTCGGTCTCCGGGGATTTTCAGTCTAGCACCTCTCGCTAGCACGTCCATGCCCTCGCTCACATACACCCGGTGCCATCAATGAGTAGTCATCTGCCTGCTGCACRCCCACAGAGCACATCAGGAAGGAAACGGCTGGGCTCTCAAAGTCAGGAATTAAATTAAAAAAAAAAAAAAAGAAAAAAAGGCAGCCTAGTATTGTACCAATTCGTCCCAGACTGAAGGAATCCTTTGCCCCGTGATTCATGCTGAGCTGGCCGGTCCATCCGGCAGCCGCCGTGTCAGGCAGCCACCCACTTTTAGCTGGGTGCTGGCTCTGCCGCTGCTGGCACCGGCGCCTGCAGCGTTTCAGGATTCTTTTGTTAGTCAGGGCACTGGCACTTCCGCTGGCATTTGTCGGTCTCCAGGAAGGCTCGCGTGTGAGGAGGGTTTTTTTCATTAGTTTGTTCGTTTACACATTTGGAACCTGACGGTTTGATTCAGCCGGCTTCCTTGCTCTCCGTTTCCTGTAGGTTTCAGCCTCTGTTTTCTGATGATTAGCCAATACCGGCTGTTCTGGTGATGAAGATGTCTCAAATCAATCCTATCCTGTCTGGCTTTCCAGGAAGAGCGCGGCCCCTCCCCGCACCCTCCGCAGCCCCTGTCATCCCAGATTGAGATTTATCAGAGCCACTGTGAGCAGGAAATTAGCTCCTTTACAACTTGTACTCCACTGCTTCTCATTCGCTTTATTGTTTTAACATTTTCCAGAAAATAAGGCAGAAAACAAACCTACTTCCTCTTTAGAAAGTCCTGTTGTTAACCTGTGAAATGCTTATTTCACTGGCAAGCTGCTGCTTATCTTTACAGCAGGATCGCAAGATTAAAACACAGTTAAAGTTGAACTGAGATAAAGAATAAAACACCGAAAAACATTTAGTCATCCTTAGCATCCTAAAGATAAGGATTTCTACATACAGGCATCAAAGCTGTAATGAACACCCAGGGAGGGACTGGCTCAGGAAGAGTGCAGTGAGGGTGCTACCTGCAGACTTAGGAATGTGCCTATGAGGAACTTATCTGGGGGTCTGGGTCTTCAAYGCTTACACTAAACTGACCTGATTTTTCTGAAGGGCTGAGCACCTGCTACTTCCATGTATAGGAAATGGGCACCTTAGATAGTAACATTCAGGTAACGGAAAAGTGGTTTTAGCTTATTTTATGTCTGACTTTAAAAATGGATATATTCATGTGTTCTGTGTATCTTTCCAAGAGCAACATTGTTGGGAGTTTTTTTTTTTGAGATATGTAAAAGGAAGACATTCTTCTAATTAATATCAGACATTTTTGGTGTTATTCAGCATTAAAAATAAAACTTTGTCTTTGCCAGAAGTAAATTTGGCAATTGTATGCTCCCTGCTGCAGGAAAACAATGTCTCTCTTTAGAGCTGAGAACCAGGCTTTGGCAAAGAAATGAGGCCAAATGTCCATTGATCTCAATGGAAAACCTATTATTAGAAAGATCAGTCTGACCACATCCTGCCATCATTTTCTACCGAGAACCACCACTGAGGTCAGCAGGATTTTTGTGCAAATATTTATGGCAGGATATGGCCCACTTCAGGGCGTTCTGAGGGTTGACGAGCCTTAAACTGAACTGTTCCTTCTTCATGTTGATCCTGTCAGCCCACTAAAATCTGATCCGTGAACAATTCGAAATCCCAGAATCTAAGTTGGTATTGCCTGAAACTGAGTAACTCAGTTCGTGCAATTTGAACGCAGGCATGAGGCAAGACTCTGGCATTGCACAACGTCCTGCCTGATTATACTGTGCCTTGGACACTGGATGGGTTGTATCCTTTTAACTTCTCAAGAAAATGGCAAAAAATAAATTGCTGCTGTTTTAGATAGACCTGTGGCTTTTGCAAGTGAAAACTGTTGTTAATTGAGTAGCTCAAGATTTTTGTTTTTAGCAAATGCTTTGCATATGTGACTAGTGCAGCTAATTTCCTGCTTGCCAAATTCAGTTCTATCAACACTTATTGGAACCACTAGCTCAGATAATAAAAAGGACACTCTCTCCTTTTTCCTTTTGATAGGGGAAAAATGAATTCTTTTCAGCTTATTGTACACCTGTGTTTTCACTGGACAGCAAAAGACTGTGTCACTGACTCATTGTTTGATCTTGGGTAAATCACCTAATCCTGGTCTAGCCCAGGACCCTCGTGTGTATAAATAATGTAATGATTTTCATCTGTCTTTACAAGCTGTTAGAATAACTTAGTTTTTATATAATTTTAGTTTCACTTTAGTCTTTTCGAGAAGGTTTTATTCATGAAAAAAGGAGACTTGTATCCTAGTCAAAACTAAAAGACTTCTTCATCTCTGTTTGGGTGCTAAAATAATCAGTACTCACAGGTTTTTTAGTTTGCATGAATAATAGTATTTTAGCTAATGAAAATGTTTCTTGAACCTGTATGGCAAGGCATTAGGTTTCTGCACATTCAACACTAAGAAATTGCTCTGATTAAACGATAACCTGGCATTTTCAGCAACAGCTATGGGAACTCAAATGGCCCTTTTGAAGGTGAGAACATCCTTGTGCTGTGAACCATAGTTACATACTTCCAAGCTGTGTTGAAAAATTCCTTCTGAAATGTGAACCAGGCACAAGAATGAATTGATATTTGCCTGAAAGATGAGTTGTGCTATTGCCCTGTTTATTTGAAGGGTGCATTTTAGAGTGCAACCTAAAAATTATAAAACTTTAAAAGCTTAACCATTTCCCTACGTATCAACACCTGTAAAGAAAGAAAGGAAGATACCTGAAAATATAAATGGGCCATTCCACAATAGCATGCCTGAAATACATTTTGAACTGTAGACTGGGGGAAAAGAGCCTTTGCACTATAATCTGTCTTTGAGGCCCAAGACTCAGGTGTGGTTTATGGCCTACTCCTCCTGTAGTTAATGCCTAAAGAAAATTTCACTCCAATAGGAACTGAATAGAATAGTTAATAATGAGAATAGAATTGCATATTCTTCTTACTTTTTGCTGTTGCTGGGGAAAAAAAAGAAGCCTTGCTAATAACAGAACTTTCAGTGAAAATGTATTAGTTTAAAAGAAACTGGTCTCTTGGAAACTTTCCTCACTTTGAGATAAAACTTCTGGAGGGAAAAGAGAACAGGATATGAGGATCTGATAGCACAGGAGATGAGTGGTATTCCCAGTAAGAGCACTTATAAGGCATGTGAGAGAGAAAGGTTCAGGTCTCTGCACTAAGTTTTGCCTGATTTCTGTCCTTGGCTTTTGTGAAAATTTTTTCCATTTTTCAACTTCAGTTTTTATCCCACTGCAAGAATAAGACTAAATGCTAAAACCTCAAAAATCTTTGCAAAATGGAATTCTTGTTTTCCAGCCAGGGCTAGACCAGAACAGATGTATGTTTGTGGAGGGTGCTGGAAAGGGAGGTTTCCTCTTAAACAGGAAAAGTGTAGTCCTTGCTACTGCACCTCGGAGGAGATGTTTGGTTCCCCTGCAGAGCTCTGTGAAGCAGCTTGCATTCAACATCACAAAGCAACCGTAGTGCAAGTCGTAAGAACTCTAGTGGAGACAGCTTTGTAGTTTATGTGCTGAATCGGGACTCAGCCTAGGTCCAGTTCTGGCTTGCCCAAAGATTTCATGTTTAATCTCAGGCAATTTATTTAATCTCTCTGCTCTTCAGTTTCCTATCCGTGAGAGTTTGCCTGCATGAGACATCAGTAAACTGCTTTAAGTAAAGATGTGATATTAATTTAGTACAACCTGCTAAGCAAGCAAACCAGTTTAATAGCTTAAGCTGTTTAGAAATGGGTTTAAATTAAACTAAAATAAATAATTTTCAACTTGCACTATGTATTTGGCACAGGTGTATCTAAAAATGTGATCAAACCAAGACAATGAAGTTGAAGGGTCCATGGGCATGCGTGCTTGCAGTTAGAAAGATTTCTTTCTCTCAACTTTGTCTGGAGGGACAGAAACAATCTTTGTCCATGCAGATGGAGAAATAGCTTCTAGGCAATCCCAGAGACGTGACTGTACCAACAACCCTATTAGTGGGGGCCTTTTTCCCATGAGATCCCCTTCCTCCCAAAACTGCGTGCATATAAGTTTTGGAGGGAGAATGAGACACAGACTTCGGGAGAAGCAAAAAGCCTTATGATCGAGGTTACTTACACGGGTGTAATAAAAAGTGAAGGAAATAGTGAGAGAAGTTTTGACATTGATTTCCATCATTGCAGAGGCTAAACCGGTAGGAGGCTTCAAAATTCAGTAACTTTTTTGTAGTCCTTTGAGTGAAAATGTGCAAGTTCAGTCTGCACAAAGAAGTCACATCATTGAAATGAAAGGGAATCCTAACTGCTTCCTTCTATTGTCTTGTCTTACTATCTGCTTTGTCACTGGTGTTCCTTTTTGTCGGAATTAACACTGTGTTTTCTTTGTTCCCAGGAATAATAATAGCAGTAATAGAAAATTACTGCTTTGCAAATCATTTTGGAAAGTACATATGGAAATCTTTAGGAGTGAAAATAACTGCAATGGATGATAGTTGCTACTAGCAATGAAAATGTTTGGCTTAAGTTATAAAAAAAAATAAACGTGTGTCAGACACACTGAAATTTCATCTGGATAGATACATGCAGAGACTGAGTGCGTGATTTTGTCAGATATTAGGATAGAGGGGAGATTGTGAATACCTCGAAGTTCTGACCTGCCTTTGTAAAGTTCTCCTTACCACAGGCAGTAAGCGTTCTTTAATGCAAGTCAAACACTCCAAATGAGGAAAGAAAGAGAAATTAGTCTGAACAGGAAGCTTCAAATATTCTAAGACTAATTGAGTTTAGATAATTAAGGGGTTTTAGAGCAGTAATTCAGAGGAGAATGGGAGGGGAGGACAGTTTAATTGAGATTGCCTGTCCATCTGTGAATTCTCTGTGCGGCCTTCTGTGACATGTCCTGCTTGTCATTCATTCTGACCTGAAGGAGCTGATGTAGTTTGTATTGACCTTATTAGCGACGCTGCAGGCTTGCCTTGCATTTTATAGCTGTCCATATACTGCCTCGGGTGGAGTGCATGCGTGATGGTTCTCTGTGTCGTCCTTGCCTGGAGGAAATGCCCTCCCCTGGCATGTCTGCCCTTTTGAGACCTAAGAGTATACTCTGGGGTCAAGCCAGGAGTTGGGGGGGACGAGGAACAGTGTTTGAATGCTGCTTTGTGGTGCAGTAGAGGCTGTTAGCAGATCCGTGCATCCTGGAGCCAAGTCTTCATCTCTGCCTTAGCAAGGCCACCAAAATCTGAATCCGAACCCAAACCTCTGCCCTCAAATGCAGGGTGGTGGTTATAGCACAGCCCGGCTGATTGAGTCATGGAGTGGAGATGGCAGCTGAGCCTCATTGCTTTCTAGGGGAAAAGGTTCCCAATAGCTTTGCGTTGGCTACCGTAAAGAAAACAAATTTTTAAAAGGATGTTATAATCTATTCTGCATGTTGGGAACAAATGCCTAGGCTGGCTGCACTGCAGGACTGCGGATGCCCTCCTGCTCTGCGACTCCATGCGCTAGAGGCATCTTGGTCCCAGATCACAGACAGAGCTCCCCTCCTGCGTTTAAGGGGCAGGGAGCGTGGCAGAGAGGCTGCAGTGTGACGGTGCGAGCGTGTGGGATTTGGACGCCACAGGCAGGAAGCAGAGGAGTGAGGCTGTCCTGCAGTGTGTGAGATGTGACAGGCCTTGGAGAGTGGTGCTTCAGGCCTCTGAACTGAAGGAGGCATTGGCCTGCCTCTACTGTCTTACAGTGTTGGCACACCCCGAATGCTGCAAGAGATGGTGTTGGCAACTGAATTTTGATTTAGTATTGAATAAATGAGAAATACGATGCAAGGGCTGTGTCCTGCTAGACTGGCCCTCTTCTAGGCCTTGTCCCCGCTGCAGTTGAGGGGCATGAATTCTGATCTGATGCTGACTGGCGCCATAGACACGCCAGCGACTTAAATGGGGTTGGCCCACCACCATGCCAACGGAACTGAAATCAAAATGCAGTTAAAACTAGCAGATCCTATCGCTTCATTTAGAAAGAAGCTGGGAGCTTCCGAGAGGAGAGGCCTCGAAGCCTCTTTGAGAGCGCTGACAAATTGTAATGTGCCTCTTGTGCTCTGTTTATGAACACCAGCAACTTGACTCAACACTCGGCAGGGTGCTCTCTCACCGTAAGGACCTCTGAGAAGATAACAAAGGCGGCTGAAAGGGGATCGGCTGGGTTTTTGTTTTCCTATCTCCTCCTGCGCTTCCACAAGTGTTTCGGTGGAGGAGTTGCCACTAAGCACAAGGGCCCTTTTCTAACAAACAGCCCCACTTGTGCCAGAAAGTCGCTTGTCAGAAGCGAGGAAACACACTCAAGGACGTTTTCATGTGGCGAACAGGGCCGATGCTGGGTAGTCACCTGCTATCATCAGGTGTTTTCCTGGTACTCTGTCATCACGACTGTTCCTCTGGGGCTATTCGGATGTGGGAGAGTTGAATAAATAATCAAAGAGGATGTTTCTAGCTGCTAATTTTCAGTCAGATTTGATATTGGTCCAAGATTTAACACTTCCTTTCTCTGCCAACCACATACTAAAAATAACATATTTTCAGGATATTGGAGACCACTAGAAATCTGTGGTGCTTGGCACTTGAATATTGCCTTTCATCTGGAGATGTCAAAGCAAAAAGTTGGAGCCTCGCAGTGTCTGCTTAAAGTTGAGGGAATAAGTATATTTAAGATGCACCCAATGCATGTGGTGGGGTTTCGTTTATGGAGAGGACAGTTCACTCAACAGAAAGTTTGCAGCCCACAAAAGGATGGGGAAGAGTTGAACAATGTACTTATTGGTCTTTTTCCAGTTAAACAGGGCTTTAAACTGGCTTTCAGTAAGCAGATTGTTAACTAATAGTTCTGGCACAGGGAATGTATTTTGAGAGAGGATTTTTTTTCCCCCCTCTCTGTACTTTATTTTTCTCTTTGGTCTTAGTCATTGGTAACATAGAGAAGATGAAAGCAACTAACAAAAAGAAAAGCATTGTTTAGCTAGAAGAAAAGCAGAAATTTCTTACTGTTTTGTAGGTTTATTGTAATATCACCAAGGGTCAGAAGAGCTCCCTGCATGTTTTGTAGACTCCCTGTTCTGCCATGACTACTGTAGTGTAACATATCTCATGGGTCTTTTAAGGCCTTGGGAAAGCAGCTGTTTTTTCTGTTAGGAAAACAACACATAGGTGGCGGGATTCAGCCAAAGGTTGTGAGTCCAGTGAAGAAGCTTAAATACAAACTGATCAAAAAGGAGCATTGAGAACTAGACCTAAGTTTTCCCAAGGAAATTGAATTTATTTGGATTTTCCCTAGTAGCTGAGTGCTTTTCTCCCAAGACTCAAAGTAACTGCAGAACCTCTTCCCTCCTGAGCTGAAGGAGGACTAATGATGTCTTGTGTTTGATACTTTTGATTGCTCTGCTCATTTGGAAAATTTGCTTAAGCCTTTCAAAGCAACTGTAATTTAATCAAACTGGCAGTGACAGTCATTTGCCTGAAAAATAGCAAGACCATTCCTCCCATCGTAGTGGTGTACGCAGCTGGCCATCTAGGCCACGTGCAATCACCAGGAGCAGAGCAGATTCTGTTGGGAATTAGTGTCTAGCAGGTCACACACCAGCTCAATTTTCCTGTTGTGCCACCCCTCACAAAAAATAGTGGGCATGGGCTGATGGCCGCAGCAGTCAGAGCCCATACTCAATAATCTGCATGCTGCCCATAAGTATGGGGCAAACCATAAGGTTATTTCATTGTCTTTGAGATGATACGAGAAGAAGATATGATCCACTGTTCAGGTAATCTGGCCCATCGAGCCATCGTCCTGTCATTGTGCGACGTTACTTGTTTCCCTTTGGGTGGTTTGAATCATCTGAACTTGCACTGGATCTTAGGGCCTTGGTCCTCTTTGAAGCCATTAACTCTAATGGGAGATGGGTCAGACCTTGAATTACCACCACTGAGGTGTTTTTCATAAATGGGAATGGGGAGGGTTCTTCTGGGCTTTTTGATATTGGTAACGTGGTGGCAGAGATGACCAGGAAAAACTCCTTACTGTGAGCAAGTGTTGGATGTTTATTTGGCGTAAAGAATGAAGTCACCTGCCTGATGAGAGATTTAAATGTTAGGGAAATGTCAAAACTGCCCAGAACTATTTGATCTGCCAGATCTCAGAGAAATTATAACTTCCACCATGCTTGGTGGAGCTGTTTTTGTTATGTTTTAGCAGGATGGCTGTACTGTACTATGTATCTGACTGCAAGCTGCAGCAGTTTGTTAGCTTCTACTTGCCTTATCTGGCCCCATCGTGACAGATGTGAAGGAGCGCAGGTGGATAATAGAAGACTTTTTTCAGTATTGACAATAAAGGTACAAGTACCAGGTCTGGTTAGAGATATTTCATGCCTGGCTGTTGCATCATGCTTCGTGACCTTCAAACTCTTGCTTATGTGGCGACTGTGGAGACCTTTTGATTTACAGCACTGCTATTTAAGTGGTTGTACACCTTGGCAAGGGCCAAATTACTATTTCGGTTCAAGTCTGTGGGTGATGAGTGAAGAGACACGTTTTGCACGCCTGTCGCACTGCTGAAAGATTTATTTATTTTTGAATGTTACAGATTTCATTTGAAGTAAAAAATACTTTTTTTTTGCCTAAACAAGAAAATGTCTTGGTGAAACATTTCTTTGTCTGTTGCTTTACTTCTCTTCTCATTCTTCTCGGTAGTTGCTTCGTCAAGGAATCTCCATTCCAGCTTTTTCTCCAACTCCTGATTGTTCTGGGCCTTTCTCTCCATGTTAGTCATTTCTGGATCTCGCTTGGGTTTCTTCCAGTACCCTTCTCTTCATCTCCACTTACAAAAAAAAATCTTTCCCTTGCATCTTTATTCTCTCTTTTCCCTTGGCAGGAGACAAAAGGGAGGCACTGCTTGTGGAAAAGTAACCACTTTTATACCTATAAACACCCAGGGAGGCTGCAAGAACCAAACGCTCTCTAGAATCAGGGGTGCCGTGTCTGGCGAAGGGATGGAGAGAGAATAACGTTTCGGCAATTCCTGCAGTAGTGCTGGGCTGGTGGAGCAGAAGTGAAAGACAGGACAGCTGAGGGGGAGCAGGATTCCTTCCCAGTCTCTCTGGCTACACGCTCTGGCCTTTTCGGACTACGAGCAAGCAGGTGCCTGTCGGTTGAATTGCAGTGAATATTGCACAAGAAACTGTAGGCTGGTGGAAAGACTCCAGGGAGCCAGCTTCAGCCTACGGACAGTAGGTTTGACTCCCTTAGTCTAGACACTCTCACGGGGATTACATCAGCAATAATTTGTCAGTCTCTGTTTATTTTCCAGTGGCATGGCTAGTATTTACTAGTGGTGAGATTCTCCTTATACTCTTCCATGCTCTATCGTACAGGATTCACTTCTAGCAGAGTAGCTACCTAGGCCACAATTCACATGTTTTTTATAATATTAGTGCTACTGATGATTAGCAGAAGCAAAGGTATCTGAACATCCAGATCTCACTGACAGGCAAGGAGAACATCCTCTACATGTTTTGAGAATCTCCACTGTCAGCTGATGACTCAAGAGCCTCAGATATTTTAATAAGAATTGTACTTATGCAAATACGTACATCAGGTTTGGAAATAAAGCATGAGCGTACATTGCTGTCACGTTCGAAAACAATTCCTTCAGTCTCAAAACTACTGGTGAGGTGAATGTTGTAATTCCATTTCCAATTTCTAGATAATAAGCCTACGAATTTCAGATACAGTAACTTGACCAAAATTACACGCAGTGCCTCAGGACTATCTGCGCAGCCTAACTTTAAACACTAATTTAGGTGCCTGACATAAGAGGGCACTGTCTGTAGGCTCCCTGTGTAGTAAATGGAGAGAGATGACTTGGAGTTGCCTTTTGCAGAAATCTTTCAAGTAAACTTGTGTTCTGAATAACCCTCTGGAAGAGTTTGCCTCTTCCTATAGACTGTACAGAAGGCCTGAATTAGGTTAGTATAAAAGTTTAAGGTAAAGCTGTGTGACTATCCCCCCCTCCTTACTTCCTCCCTTTTTCTTGCAACTCTAGAAGACCAAATGCTGACAATATTTTACACTCTTAGACTCTGTTGCCCTCCAACAACATTAGAGTCCTCATCATGCAGAGAGAGGGTGATTGAACAATTGCATGTGTTGAGGCTGTGATATGAAATAACCTAAGTTTTAGACATATAGACTTAGAGTGTGTTTGCTTAGTTCATAATATGTGGTAGGACAGTATGAGTTTTACAAGACTTAGCTTTAATGTTTTGGGTCTGAAAGGGGCATTAAACTACACATCTTGATGGTGGCTAGGGAGAGAGGCAGAGGAGAAACCCATGGAAAAATAAATCTTTAACTCAAAATGGAAATCGAGGAACTCTTTCAAACACTGAGGATCAATGCTGTTTCATTATTAAACCACTGTGCTGTTGTTCCCATGGAAACAAAGAAACAAATATTTGGAGCTGTGTAACACCTTCCACTGAAATTCCAGTTAAGAATGTTTTGGAAAGTGTTTCTGTCAATGAGAGCCCTCCTGCTCCCTGAATGAAGGCTTTGTGTAGCTGTCTTGGACTCCTACACAGGCTACAAGGTGAAACTCTGCACTCAACTTTATAAACATTGCTTGTCTTTACAATTCTTTAAAAGGAATTAATTACATCAGGAGGTCTTTCCCCAGTACAAATGATAAGTTTGAGGCTTCAGGAATGCCCCAAATCAAATTTGTGACAGTGGTGGCATTTGGTCATTTGCTGTTGGTGATGTTGAGGCTTTTTTTTAATCCATAATTTTCTACAGATCTACCCTAGCAACTAGCCAAATGATTTCACCTTGAACCCAGCATGATCTGTTCAGAGATGGAAGAAAAAAGCCTGAAATAAAAGTGATATTTTGGCCAAAAAATATATTTACTTTACTAAGATAATATGATCCATCTAACTGTTACCAGTGGGAAGAGATTTTTTTTTTTTGTGCTGCCAGATATCCTTTACCTGAGGCACCCCATCTGTTTACATTTGCAGTTCTGGGTGAGGGGAGGAAATCTGATCAAACTTAGCAGGTGCTCCCCCTTTTTTTAATTAAAATGGTGCTATTGTCTTCTCTTTGTCTGCACACTTGCTTTCACCTGCAGAGCAACCAGTACATTTTAACTGTTTAACTGCCAGAAAATTGCCTTGTTACCTTGTTTTCCCAACAGGTTTTGTCTGAACAAGGAGTAGTCTAATACACACTGTGGTTTTCTTTGTTGGATTTTTCGGTGAATATAAGGTCAAAACTCTAATTAAGTATCTCACCACTGGGAAAAGCATCATATTTCATTTCCAGTGTGGAAAAGAGTCTGTGATGTCTAATTAAGGGCAAGCTCATTTAACAGCCTTTCCCTTGCGGGCAGCACTGATCACCTTTTTCTTGTATACCCACCTACCTATTTTCACACAGTTCATAGAAATTCAATATCGTAGAAGTCTCTTCTGCTCTGCTGAATTTGTTTGAAATCAGATAGTAGGTTCAAAAGTTATTAGGGACAGAAGATGGGGACAGACACATTTACACAATGCTTTTGCACGTTAGGCTAAAATAAAAATTTCTGACATGTGAGGAGACATTGTGATGACTTGGAGCCTCTATAAAGTTGTGCTCCTCTTGAGGTAGAATTCATTACACTGCATTTACTTTGTGTAATACCATTTGCACAAGGGTGCTGAAGCTCYCCAAAGGTGGAATAAAACAAGCACAGTTGCCTAAAACTTTCTAAATTCTAATGTAATTTCTCTCATATTTCCTTCCCTAATGAACATTGACATTATAGTCCAAAAGCTGCTCAAAGTTGTAAGGTTTRAATTGTAACCAGCTCTAAAAATCATCCTTTTCAAATTATAGGCAGGCTTGAATATACCAGCATGGGAAAACCTTCCTTCGCTGAAGGGTGAATGAACTGTTCAGATGCCTTTGATGGACCACACACTAGAATACCTTTCAGTATTATCAAATAATAACTCAGAACCCCTTGGCCATATGCTGTTTGAACCAAAGTCAGAGGGCATATCTGGCATGTGGCTCATAGTCCCTGGAATATATCATAACTGGTGGAGTATACTTAAATGAGGGACTAGGAAGTAGTGCTTTTTTTTTTATAAAATCCTGCTTAAGATAATTAAAGTAGTGTAGACCAGAAGGAAATCTTTTGCTTAGGCTAGTGGTTATCTGTGTATCATGGCCTAGCATGTCTCCTGTCTCAAAGGAGTATGTAATTCAAGAAGTGTCGCTATGAAAGGGAGAAGTAGCTTTTGTTCTCAAAACCCAGCACTGTCATGATTGAGGCCACATGTTTCTTTATGGTCCCTAATCAGTTTGAGGCTGATTCCTATTTAGTTCCTTTCAACCACTGTTATTCCAGCTTTATGCTATTGTAAATTCACTCATTCTCATCAGGTTATACTGGAGTGACTCTGTAGTGTGTCAGGCTCTAGGTATACAGATACTGATATTCTTTCTAACGTACTTTTGTTGCCTTACACTGGGTAATATTTTTCTATGTAATGATTCACAGTAAATGTGCCTGAGGCACTGGCTCGGGCTAGAAGGTTATGCAGCAGAGTTACAGTACTTTAAAATATCTCTTTTGGTTTTAAAGAGATGCTTGAAAGGGTGGCTTTCTTGTGTCAGAAATATTCTCCACATTTTGGACGTATTGCAGTATGGTGGGAGATAACCCATCATCTTTAAAAGAGTTGGTGTGAAAACTCAAATCTTCTCCCAGTTGAAGAGTCTTCTGGAATTGCAAAGTTATTGGTTAGGAGTGTAAGAGGAGGCTCGCTTGGTTGATCAAGGTGACTGTGTGTTTATATTTTACAATTATGGCTTATTTTTCTGAAGAACTGTAATTTTATATGAAAATGCAGTTTTTATTGCTCCCAGTTAGTTTCAGCTCTAACATGTCCAACGGCTGACAGAACTTTCTTTTGTGGTGACTGCATCACTGTTTCATCAAATACTAATAATTAGATTTATAGAATTAAAAAATAGCAAGTCTAATAATAAGAGTGCTTGCGCAGGCTTTAGGAAAGCTGAGTTCTAGTCCCCTCGTCCCCTCCAGCTCCCAGGAATGGTCTTAATCACTACATTTTGGGATGAGGTTTTCATTTTGAAGAGAGAACACTATGTCTTCTGGATCGCTCCCTGGAACCAGCCTCTTGCCCTCGAGGCATGTGTCAAGTCCACAGGGCTGCGTTTTATGGGCCGTTCTCATTCTCRCTGTCTGGCTTGATGCTTGTTGAGCATCTTTAAACAAGGGAGAGGACCGTCAACTAGAAGGGTTGCTGGGGCTATAGCCCAGAGTATTCTGTACCGCCTGCTTGGGAAACTGGTTTAGATGTACTTTCTGGGTACATTTTTACTCAGGGGCAAGGAGCCAACATGTTGGTTTTTTGCTCAACTGTGTTTAAAAGATGAATTTGTCTGCCAAGCAGTTTTTCCCCAAGTCTTCATAGTACTAATATGAACTAAAATAATGCACTCTGCAATCGCTGTTATTAAACCCAGCATGACTGTGTTTCAGCCAATGAATGTGTGTTTAAACCAGTGAATTAATGATCAAATCCACAACTTCTAATTGCAGCCAGTACATGGTATTGTAAACATGATGCACATGGCCTTGCTGCCCTATTAGCTTCCAATTTAAGAAAAAAAACTCATTGGTTGCTTAACCCTGTATTTGTAAGTCTCAGCCTGACATAATTAATGTGTGTTTGTTGGATGGAGAAGGGCCCTAGAATTTCTCTTGTGCTTTTACTCTTCCTTCTGTTAATGTGATCATTTTGAATTCATCATTGGCTACAGAATTCTCAAAACCTAACCACATAATTTTTAGGAAAAGCTAGAGTTGCTATGGAGTAGTAAAAAAGATTATTTCTCCTCCAGCCTAAGTTATTCACTTAGCAACAGTCCTAGTCCCAGATTATATCTACTGGGCCTGAGTTGATGCTTCTGTATATTTTTTTTGCCTGGTAAAGAACATGCAAATATCTTTATTCTTTTGTGGATGCCAGTAGGATCTTAAATATCTGATTTTGTTGAAGACAGCACTTGTCCCAGCTAGTATTTTTCCTAATACTGTTGGCCTGATCCAACCAATTAATTAAGTACATGCCTAACTATTAGAAACCTGAGTAGTATCACTAACTATAGTGTGATTCCTCATGTAATTAAGAGATTGTGAATATTTAGCTGCACTGGGGCTATTATGAACGAGTTTATACATGAATATAATTTCTGTCAGGATGGTCAACTTTTTTGCTATATTTTTTACAAATCAAAGATATTTTTGATAAGTTCTGTGAACAGAGGAAGGAAGATTTTTAGGAGCAAGACAGCCCTTTTCTGTCAAGTTCTAGGTTTTCAGACATGCCTACAGTTTTTCTCTGGTTTTCTGTGGGGTTTCTGGTCAAATGGTTTTGCTCGGTGGATATTACCGTGACTTGAGCCAGCAATCTGTTCAGGGTTAATGAGCATAGATTCAGTGAGCTTTGCTGATTTACTCCAGTTAAGAAATGAGCCTTTTCTGCTTAAATAAACAGTGAGCTTGGGAGACACATTTTCTTTGGTTGGACAAGTCTCCACCTATGGTACATCTTATTCCAAATATAGTCTAGTGGTACTGCTTTGTTTCCCAAAATACAGGTTTGGGAAAAGAAAAAAGTAAGCAGTGGCGTGTAGGAGGAGACGTGATTTTCAGAGGGAGCCCTGGGGGCTCTGCAGCTCTGAAAAGCAGGCCACCTACATAGGGGTCATAACCACCGTGCAATTGCAAAGAAGAAGATACAACATAAGCTGTAATTATCGTAGTGAAATATCTTCTCCTATAACGTTAAGTGCTTTTTAGGCTTCGGTTCTTTGTTTATGCAGCACCTGAAACACCAGAGCCCTGTCTCTGACTGGGACTTCTGGGTGCTGCTGTCTTATAAAAAGTAGAAACTACTGAGAAGAACACTGCTGGGACAAAACACGAGCTTCTCTGCATTAATGACATCGCAAGACACAGGAACCTAAGAACGTGATTGACAGTCTATCATTGTAACCACTGAAACCTTAAAGGTCTAATTAAAGCCTCATAAAAAGTAATTCAGTGGTGTTTGCATATGTAAAATAAAATGCTTTCATAGCTCAGCTTTATGAGCATGTATGGACTCTAAGAATTCTGAAATCTTTCGTGTATTTTTATGAATGTCATGAACTCAAAATTATTTAGCAAATTTTGCCACTTTTTTTTTCTCTCCAGGCTTTCACCGTTGCTTACAGCCCAAACCACAAATAAAGCATTAAAATTATTGATGTGAGCTAAGCAGGAGGGCTATTGCCAAAAATAGCAGTATTCACTCAGGCTCATTCTATATAGCTCTGGAAAAATTATTCCCAAGCTACAGCAAAGATCACATTTTTTCCTTTCTTCACTAATAGCAAAAATATTACCTTTCAAGTGGTCTGTTATTCCCGCACCTGGGGGATAAGCAGGTTGGATGAGGTTTAAGGTAGCTAAATGAGCAAGGCTTGCCGATCCAGCCTCCTGCTAATACAGCGAATGATTTATTCAGCTTTTCTCTCCGGGTGCCTTCCCACTCCCTGTTTTTGCCTTCAAGGTGATGGCAAAATGAAGCAAATGGGCAACTGAAACCCCTTGTTTGACCTAACTGAGCTCCAGGAGCATAGCTCTTTGTTCTTTCCACTTTAATGAAGTGTATGGGAGCAGTTTTAATACATGCTTGGGCTCTCAGATAGTATATTTAGAGTAGGTGCTCACAGTCCTGCTTTGCCATGACCAAAAAAGATCTTTTAATGCCAGAAGAGATAGGGAAACTCTGAAAGAGTACAGATGCATACATGTGTGAGCCTGCTCTTGTGCAGTGCATCTAAGTCTTCTCAGACAGGTTCGGTCACCTTTCGGTCAAGCTACAGGGACAGAAGCCACTTTGCTCTTGGGTAAGAATCCCATGTGCAGTGCACTCCTGAAGCCTGGATCCCCAGTTTGGGAGGCCTCCTCCAGCATCCCCAACAACAGCCCGCAGGAGGCCTGCTGCTGGGCGTGTTGGGTGTGCTGTGTTCATGGTTTGTAATTGATCCCTGAATGTACAGAGGACTCTTCGTCATATGGTCAATGCAGTAAGTTCAAACTAGTTACGTACGCAGTGCAGACCCTCTGCCTCAGAGCTCCACGGTCAAGGCCACAATGCTAATGTATGTTACACGTCATGTCTACGTGGGGAACCTCATGGAAGTTAACACCTATCAGCTCATGTGTAAAGCCACCCTGAAACATCTGGAGGGCCCTAGGCTCAGAAAGTGCAAAAGGGTCTACACTGAGAGAGCCCACAGTCCTCTTGTGGGGGGAGATAGGGGACTTTGAGAAGGAAGTGGAATTTCCAAAGAAATATGTGGCTATCCAGTAATGTGATCAGAAAGAAGATGAGAAGTATAAAGGAATGTTTTCTGTAAAAACCGATGATCCCAAGATGTCTCACATTGTTGAAGGGAATGAGAGGCAAAGAATGGGTATTGCACATTGCGGTAAGTTCCCTTTGATAGATACATCTTCAGTTGCTAAGAAAATGCACTTTTGCGTTTCCTCCAGCCAGTGAGGATTAGCTTTTGTGCCAAGCAGTGCTGCTTTCTGCACTGAGATTAACCACAGCACAGAGATTCAGATGATTTGTTAGCTGAGGCTCCAGGTGATTTAGAACAGGATGCCAGGAGCAAATTCCAGAGCAGGGTTCTCTTACCATCAAATGTTCAGGTTTGTCTTTTGGCAGATCTGTAACTATCTCACTGTCCGTAGCAAGATATGTGCAACTATTTTTTATCTTCCCAGGATGATTTGAAATGCTAAATTTATTTGTGTAAGAATACAGTTTCCTGAGATCTTAGAACAGGCTGTGGCAGTAGAAGTAGCGATCATCATCAGTTTTAAAATCTATCTTTGAGTCCATGTTTGAGGCATAAAACGATCACCAGCAAAAATGAGAAAGAAACCTGATATCCATGTAAAGCTGAACCATGAAGAGATCCTGTTGTCTCCGTGAGCTATTATGAGAGGTGGGATAGCAGAAAAAATGGACAAGTGTTGTACTATGTTTTGGCAGTGACCTTGGACCTCGTCTGCTCCTTCTGAAGTCAGCTAGACTTTTCTGACCGACTTCAAAGAGCCCTTTGTTATGCTCAAGCCATGGATAAATGTGCACTGTCTAAGAACTTAGTGAGCTCTAAGCATCGGGTTATAGATAGTGGGATCGAGATCATTTCTACACTTGCTGTGCGTGAGAGGTTTCGCCTTGGAAAATAGTAGCAGCAGTCCACGGGGAGAGGGCAGGTAAAATATGGGGGCTTTGATGGCTTCATACTGAGCGCAAAAGGAAACAAATGCAGGCGTGGGGTGGCGAGGGAGAAAAACTTAATAAACTGAGAAGCCAGTGGCAGTAAGGATAGGACCTACAGAAAAAGAAGGATCCTGAGAGAGATGTGTGCCTCCAAGCTCCATTGCTAAACAGCACGAAGAGAAACACATGCACATGATTGTTGTAGGAGTTTTTCTCATTAGATCAAAAGGACAACATCACAGCAATCTGTTGCTTCTGCAGAAAACACAGCATCCAAGAGGAGGAGGGTACACATGTGGGCAGCAAGAAAGCTCTTGAAAAACAACTAAGGAGACAGTATGGAAGAGAGCGTATGGGGTGGGGTCAGAGCAGTCCCAGCGCAGTCAGGAATGAGAAGGCAGGGGAGTGGGTGAGGAGAGACACCCGAGTGAATGTTGACTGTGGCACAGCCTCCATCTGTCCTTCCTCAGTGCACCCACTCCTAGTGCTAGGAATAAGCTGTGATAGCATGGAATCAGATTGCTGTTTGTAATGGTAAAACTGCTGCTGAGAAACACAACCTGTGTTTCCTAGTGAACGATAAGGAAACAGTAAGTGGGTTTTCCAGGGCCAAGTTTGTCCTCCTTTGCAGCAGTGCTCCATGTCTCTTGGGGCTTAGGAACTCTTTTGACGGTGCCACTGCAGGCTGGAGACCCCATACACTACGTTTATGGATGACTTACTTAAGCTCCAGTAATTCGTGACTGTGAGACCAAGGGACTTGGAGACTGAACAACCTCCATATTAAATAATCACCACAGGAATTGATGCTAATATAAAGTTATGTCCAGGAATTTAATAACTTCACCTTTGACAACTCAGTAGTGTTCAACACTGCTTCAGCAATTATCAGCTTCCTGTTGTGAAGATTCTCCATGAGGAATATGGAATACAAAGTTTGTTAAATTATGCATTCCAGCTTAGGCATTAATCTAAAAATGTAAACTATTTTCAAAAAATAGAATACATTCAATTTTTTTTTTGTTAATTCTTGGTATGTCCATCAAAAATAAATTGTTTGTTTAACCTCACCTAAAAGTATATCTTCCCATCAAGAAGCTGCACAAAGGAATATCAGGAGAAAAAAAGCCTTTTTTCCCCTCCTTATCCTTCTTTTAGACAGTTGGTGGGAAAAGGACAGAACTGTTCAGAATCAGCTATCCTTTGCTACCTTAGCTACAGGCTGAGTACTTGAATGTCTGCAGTACTGGTGTAGTATAAAAAGCAGACAACATGCAGGCTGACGTCCAGATCCTAGGTTTGCTGTTAAATTAATTCTCTTCTGACTTGTAAACTCAACACTTTTCATATGACTGACTTGATACCAAGGATGGCTCTACAACTCCAGATGTCTGAATTTTGTTCTGCTTGTGAAGTCCTGTTTCAGAGAATAATCCTGCTTTGCTTAAAAACCTCAGGAGGAGTTGCACAAAGATACAATGAAGTRGCATAAGTAAGTAAAGAAATGTATTTTTATTTAGGCACTTCAGTGCTAATACTTTCCTTTGGAAGTATTAGCCGTCGTCCTTTGGTGTGAATTCGACTGACTGCTCTACATGAGGGTCGTCATGTTCTGAGCTGGGCTTTAGAATGGTCCATGTTAGAGGTAGCAGAAGTCACCAGCAAAGGCTGGCTGTGTACTCTCCCTGAGGTAACAGAACGGGAACCTATGGGTCTATTTTAGGCATATCGCAGGTGAGAAAAAGAAAGCCAAAGAAAAAAATTACTAAATCTTTATACGTGTTTTCTTTTAAGAGCAAACACCTGTCTGGGGTAGTACTTCATTGCATGCATTCATGAGAAGCAGGATAGCAGCTCTATTTACTTCAGCTTCATTAGTGGCAGACCAGCTTCTCAAATGAGCACAAAGATCCTTTTTTTTTGCCAGCTCCAAACAGATAAAATTACTACTTGGTAAATTCCACATAACCTTTAAGGCTTTCAATCACAGCAGTAAATGCTACTGCGCCCCAGCTCCTGCTTTTACTAAATTGTATTAAAAGCACCTTAATTATAGTGCATGTTGTCTGATGGGCCACGGAAAAGGTCATCTCCCAAAAAACATGTGATATAAAGGGTGGAGTGATACTGGTCATTTTTTGTTTGTTGGGAGAGAAGGAGCTTTGCAGAGAAGAAGATTAATAGTAAACAATGTTAATCTAAATATATCTCAGACACAAAATATCACATTCCTTCAGGCTTGCCTTCTCAGGGGGTGCTGGCATTAACCATTTCTTTATGGGGATAGCTAACAAAGACATGCTCTTCCTCTTCGGAGCAGCGTTAAAACCGAGGTATGTTTTCACCGTCGTTTTGCTGTTGAAGTTGCCGCAGCACAATGAGGTCTCTCACTTGTGCTGCTTTTAGCTGTCGAGTTCAGGGCTTCCAGGTTGAGATCTGGTTCAAGGGCAGAGAAGTGAACGGAAACATTCATAGGGACTTCACGGTGAATTTGAGTGAATTCTTTGCGCCGCTGAAAAACAGAAGGATCAGACTTGGGTCTTACAGATGGATCAGTTCCCCCATTCTGGCCTGTGTCTGTCTCTTTACTTATTTAATTATTTTTATAGGTCAGATAAATATAAATTGGAGGCAGCTCATTTTTAAAGTCTCTGCTGAACTCACTATAGCAAAGCATCTGGCAGGACGATTTCATTTCGAACTCCCACTGTTAATGGCATGGCTTGGGGCCTTTGGGTAGGCAGGCTATCCTTATCACCTTGGCAGGCTTCCAGCTCCAAATAATAATCCATTAATGTCTGCCCTGCTGGCATTCTTGCCAAATACAAGGGATATCTTTTAAATAAACATTGGCAGTTCCCAGTCAGAGGAAAGAGAAAGGGAGTAGAGGAAAAACAATCCTTGACATTTCAGTGACTTTGCAGGGCTAGCTGACACCTGGTACCACCCTTATCTGCGGGTGTTTATGCAGAGCTGCAAAAYGCAGCTTCTCCTGTTGGCTCCTTCTCTGTCTTTAAATAGAGCTGGAAAGACTTATAATGATAGGAGTAACTTTCTTGGATATCCACTGTTTTCTTTCCCTTTTTTTTCCAGGCTAGGGAGACCCCTGTGTCAATATTAACATCGGTGCTCCTGTTTTCCTCTGAAGTTCAGCAAGCAGAGTGTAGCAGGCTTGCATGCCTGGTGTACTTTGCCAACAGCACTTTTTCCCACAGTTTTCTGCCTAGGGGATTAGATACAATATACCTTTACTTTCATGGGGCACTTTCCCACCTGGCTTCTTATCTCTCCATCCACCAAACCAAACAGCCGCATTGATCTGCCCGTAATCGGAAGGGCTGGGGCTCACCCACCCCACTCTCAGTGTTTCTTGGGATCTGCTTTTTCTGTTTGTTTCAACCATTTCACTTTCTTTCTCTGTATCTGAACTCTCAATGACAGCTCAAGGTTTATTTTTCCAGCTGTTATATTTTGCTTAATAGCAATAAAATTACTTGTTTGGATATTCCACAGTATCAATAAATGAGCTGTCTAGGTTTTATTTTTGCAGTCCACTTAAGATCTGGAGTAGGATTCATTCTTCCAGAATGTGATTAGGAGACAGTAAAATATTTATTGTTCAAAGAATAACATATGGTCAAACCCAGAGTTCGTTACCCGAGTCTGGGACTGGATTTCATTTCTGCTTGTTTTCCATTGATTCACTGACTCTAGTGATACAACTTTAGTGTGGATCGGAGGCAACGAAGGGTGCAAACTCTGAGCTGCTTTTATTTAGTCTTTACAAGTTAATTAAAAGTTTGAGTAATAGTTTTTGAAGGATTTGAAGTCTTGACTCTAAGAATATTAATTTTGGTATTTAATTCTCTCCTGCTAATGGTCTGGGACTTGGTTTGCAGCTACTCCCTTGCCAAAATTTCCTCAAATTTTATGTTTTATTTGCAACATTGTATTTTACTTGCCTCTTTTCATCTGTGTGGTTGAGGTTATCCTTATCTTTCCCTTAGTTTCAAAACAGTAATCATAACTGAGACAGCCACCACCCCCTCACTTGATTAAACTTCCTATCAGGTTAGCATTATTACAGAACATTTTGAGGGTCAGTTAAAGATTTCACCTTAACCCCATCACTTGTGGGGGGGGGTGGCACCCCAGCTGCTAAAGGGCATGGAGACAAAGTAGCAAAGTGTAGAAGGCATTTTTTTAATAGATCTTCCTTTTTGGGCATCATGCTTTTATATCTTCATTCTTCACTTCTTGAAGCAAGGTGATGTTTGAGTATGTGAATGTGTTTTCAATGAAGATAACTTAATCACCAGCTTTGGGAGCTTGTGTATCTCCTAATTAAAATGGGGCCAATCTGAGTCTCCCAACACCAGTCTTTGCAGTATTTTTAGTTCAATATATTGCTCCACCCCTGCTCAGTCTGTATATGGTAAACCTTCTGCTATTTCCTGCTCAGTTATTTAATGCTGGAGCCAAGCTAGTTTCAGTTCCTGAAGCACAACCAAACAAAGCAAATGTGGTTAGAACGGAGTTACCTGGAAACATTCCCAAAAGATAGCAGCTTTACTCCCAAGTGCATACTGATCCACCTACAGTGGAAAAGAAACATCATTTGCAAATCGTAACCTCTCCACTCTTTGTAGATGCTGTCCAGACATTTACAGGCCTTTCTTAATAGTCTGTACTTAAAAAGTTATGAGGAAATGGTCAATTCTTATGCTGTAGGCTCTTTCACGAGCAGATGATAATTGTTAAGCATCTTTGCAGTGAAAGGTTATCCTCTCAGCTGTTGAAATATTGCAGCTCAAATGTAAAAAAGAAGAAAGGGGGGGAGCAAGAGAAGAAGTCAATAGTATGGAGAGACTACTTAAAATAGGAAAACGCATATTAAATATACATCCCTAAACTGGATTAAGTTCACCCATCTCTTGCTCCTCTTTCATTGTTTTATGAGACTATACCAAACTCTGGCCATCGGAACACGTAATGTCTTTAATTTTGCTGGCGAAGAAGGTCCTTAATGCAAGTGTGCTCAGGTAGGGAGAAAGGAGGCAGCTGCAGTTGCTCTGTGGGCTAATAAAACAGTGGCAGGCATATTTAGCAGGGAGCAGCATTCCTTGGTAGTGTATCCATTTGAGTCTAAATCTGGAGCTATTAATTGACTTTTGGTTAGTCTACCTGAGTCCTCCTCCTTGTGGGGAAATAATATTGTTAGCCCACCTGAAATCGGAGGGAGCAGGGTAAATAAACATCACATTGCTGCCTTTAGTGGAGAGTTGCTGATTTGCCAGGTGAGGACGGCATTCTACCTTCCTGAAAATAATCCTTCAAAATTGCACTTTATTGAGGACTCTGGTGGAGCACTGCAAAACTCTGTCACTAGCTCCTGTCTCCCGTCAGTGATAAAGCATGAGTGGCAGAGGGAGCATTCGCTAAAACAGCTGAATGTCTCCCCCAATAACTTTTCAACCTGTTCTCCAGTTTCAATCCAATTAGAAGGGCAGAGTCTTGGAAATAAAATCCTACGTGTTTTGTGAACATAGGAAGTCAAATACAGCACAGAGGCCCAATTTGTGTCTCCCACTGCTGTTCCTCCCCCTCTCCCCAGGGAATGATTGCAGTAGGGGTGAAACGCATGTTAGGCACTGGAGCATCCATGTGGGAATTAGTCTCAAGGAAAAAATCCATAGCAAAACTGGCTTCAGCAGTTCCTCTGCTCACAGTTAATTGTTTAAAGAAAGGAATACAGCAGCAGAGACACTTTGCTTCAGGCCTCTCTCTTAGAGACTCTGTAAGTATTTTCTAACCCAGATTTCAAGAACAACAATGTGTAACTGTGCTGGAACAAGTGCTATTTTTAAGTTTCCTGTGGTTTGAGAAATTGTTCAGATTTCTCTTTCTGAAGGATCAAGGGTTCCAGAAAACCAGTTCTGAGTTTCTGCTGTGAACCTCGAATGAACACAAAAATGAATACTCACTGATTTCTGCATTGTGGTAGATGAAGGAAGATTAAAGATCAGATCTTGGCTATGCTAAGGTCAATCCAGAGCAGCTCCAGCAACTTCAGGCTTTTGTTGAACAAATATTATTTAACCTAGTTCAGGAAAATCCCTCTACTACTACAAAACAAGTTTTTCCACTCTTACAGGTCATGACCATGTACGGAAGCAACCCACGCTGATAACCTGTTGCACAACTGATACTGACTCAGAGCCTTTAAAGCCCAAGTCTCTGCACCTGCTGACCCCTGGCGCTGCCTAGGAGGCCTGTCCAGGCTTCGAACAATGTGAGCTGCTGTCTGCTGTGCTTATCTAATTCTAACCATTAGGCTGTTGTGCACAAGAGATGCTTTTTTTTGGTGCAAGCAGAGAGATTTCAAATGGAGAGATCTCCATATATTTTTAAATGTCTCACTGTATGTGGGAGGATACTGTCCATCTTCCAGCTGAATCTGTGGTGCTGTGGCCCACTTGCCACTTTGGATAGTGTCTGGAGCTCTAGTAGCTCTCACTGGTGTGGCTGTTCCCTTGTGAATGTTATCAGGCCTGGTATAACATCTTTTGAGACTCCAGAGTATAAATACTTTTCCTTTTTCTTATTATAACACCATAGGTACTATTCATGGGTTTGACATGCTCCTTGCGACACAACCTTTCTTGTTTCAGAGCCAGAAGTGCCTATGAACATCTGTTTTCTTTGTCTCTGCTGCACATGTATCCACATGCCCCATAAATATCAACAGTTATGATCAAATATAGAAGAGACGGAGTGCCAGTTCTTCCGTATAGGCATAGGGAAGAAGAGAACACAGAAGAGATAAGAGTTTTGTTCTTACGCAGACTGAAACATTATAGTAGCAAAAAAGATGGCACTTACAGTAATGTCATAGTCTGCTTAAGAGTATAATTCCATCATTGCCTGGAAACTTAGCACTTAAGCAGGGATGTATTTCACTCTTGAGTAATATTACAGCATCTCGGCAAGCTGGTATTACTTTGTACATCCAAGAGATCGTGAGGGCTCACACATATTTGCCAGCAGTGCTACTTGCATAGGCCATCCTATGGTAACACACCAGTTTTGAACTAGACTTACTTTCTAGAGTATGTGTCACCCCATGCCCTCTCCTTCTGTGAATGGAGGGACTTTGATGAGGTTGTGATGGGAGACTATTGCTCACTCTTTGGTAGACTAAGAGAAAGCGCTGTATTGCTCCTTGCAACTTAACAGCTGAGTTACTAGAGGTATAGAGCAGGCTTCGAGGCATTTTTTGTCTGCCTTTGATATCCTCCCATACACGCAGCTGCTTGAGTCGGGATTGCTTAGATTCTGCACCAGTTTTGGAAAGGGTTGTAATGAAGAAAAAGGGGCAGGCAGGCAAGGTTGGTGCTTTCCCTTCCCTCGGTGGGAATTGGCAGGAGGTCCCCTCCAACAGTGTTTCATGGCCGCTTTTGCTCTGCCAGAGCATGTATGTGTAGAACAGCACAGTTTGGCACAGGCCCTTGGCAAGGCCACATTTTTCAGTGAACGCACAGAGCTTGTTTGTGCGCATGAAGCAGATGCACCTTAAGCCAGGTGTTCTGATGAAGACCTTTCTGTTCTTCCAGACTTCCTGAAGAGAGGCCAAAAGAAGCTTCTTTTTTTCCTCTGTCTTTCCTCATCTACACGAACTTCAGGGCACTGACACCTTTCACACATCCTCTAAGTTTGCCTGAAGTCTTTTTTAAGCCCTTCAACAGTAGCAAAGCATGGCAGCAGTCTCCTCTGGTTCGCACGAATTCTTTAAGATGTTGGAAGCCTTTCATGGGTGACATTAGATCACATAAACTGGGGGCACGGTTTTGCCTGTCTCAGGGCATAAGGCCGCATCTGCAAAGAGCTCTTAACTCAGTGAGAAACAACACATTTTATGCCATACAATGCACTGATCCTAGAAACAGACTTTAAAAATATGATATGGGAATGGTGCACAAATGAGCAGTAGTATGGCTTATAAAATCCTGGTGTGGCTTTAAATTGAAAAATGACACATCTGGCATCAAGCTTTTTCACTTTTTTTTTCCTACCCCAAAGTGCTTTCTCCAGGGGAAAAAAAAAAGTCAAATAGCCCTAAATAACATGCTTTCAATATTAGCAGTATACAGCTATCCATGCCCTGCGAAAGTGGAGAGAATATCACATATACAATCAGCACATTATGTTGTTGACCGAAACAAAATTGGAAAGTTTTAAGAACAACCACTGTATAATGTTGGATTACCAAAATGCCTAGATTTGGCAGCCTCATTCTCTTCTTTGAGGGTTATTATGCCAATACGTAAAAGAGAAAACTAAACCGAAACTAAGAAAGCTATAATTTTCCCTCTTTTTTTCCCCCCTTTCTTTTCCTGTTGAGAGTGTTTCTGTTTTGTCTGAACAAAATTTACCCACTCCGGTGCCTAACTCCTATTTAGCGTTGCTTGCCAGCTTGGGAAGTTGTTACACACGTTGCCCTTAAACAGCTCCAGTTTGAGTGCAGAACACCTGCTAGTTGATTGGAAGACAGTAAAATTCAGGGCAAAGGCTTCCCAAACACAAAGGATTGCTTGTGGAAAAAGACCTTGTTGATCTTGGATAAAGTTATAACCACCATTTGATGACTTTAGTGAGACATTGTATGGTATATTAATTCTGCGCATGTGTTCCTGTGTGTGAAAAAACAACACCTGAGCTAAACAGAAGAGAACAGAACTAAGCTGAGCCTCCTCCTAACAATCTTTCTTCAGGGGCATTTTATGGAGCACATTTGAATGGACTTTTTGTATTAGCCTGTTGGAAACTCTTTTCAGAGCCTTCCAACAGAAGTTCTGGAGCACGTGGACCACCTTCCTGCTCAGAGGTTGCATCCTGGAGATCACGACTTTCCAGCTCAGACCTTTGTTTGTCCATGCAGATGTTTCAGAACCTACGAAAGTTGTTTGCCTTGTTGGGAGGTGAAGAAGCTTGAAATGGAAATTTTTACAGGAAAGTGTTCTCTATTTATCCCAGCCCCTGTTCATTCAGCTGTTAACCACATACTGCTGCACTTTTAACTTTGCTTCGTGCCTCCTGTATGCCCTGCTCTCACGAGGCATTTATCCCTTCTTTTAGAGTCAGCTTTGTATTCTGACTCATTCAGTATTGTGTTTGTGGTTAGTTTTACGGGTCAAGGCAACTGGGATAACCTTGTGAAGATCAAAACAGTACTTTTAAGTGACACAGCTGAGGTATGAATTTTCAAATACATTTAGGAATAATATTGGCAGTCATTTGTTCTTTACAGGGGTATGTTTGTTATGAAAGAAGACAGCAAACACTTTTTATGCGAACACGTCAGTTGATGTATGAAATAACCTATTCTTTTTCAGAAATTTAGTTTTAAAAGGGTGAATCTAAACTGTCAGGATTCATCAAGCTGTTCCCCACACAGTATCAGTCTAATTCAGAGCCCACTGGAGTCTACGAATATCTTTTTGTTATGCTGATTTGGTTTCCAGTAAAGGGCTGAGGTATGAAACATGGTGACACCTTTTGGCCATGCTGACTTGTATCTGTAGGATCTCCTTGCTCCTCGGGACCTCTCGTTTTGTGGTTCAACTGTAGTCTGCCGGAATAATTTTGACTTTCTTAGCAAGAGTTGTTATTCATTGCAAAGCTTGTCAAAATTTCCGCTCTCTTTCAGAGCTAGACAATTTGGTGAACTGGGACAATATGAGCAGCATCGCCCAAAATGTTTACAGTGAACAAAGCCATACCACTATGTTTTTGGCAAACAGCTGCATTCTGAATACTTGCAGGATCTTTTCAATAACTGCGGCTTCCTTTCCAGTAGTTCTCTCAGGTGCTTTTTGACAGGCTGGTTTGGGYGGTGCTGCTTTGCACAAAAGCAAGATTTGCCACCAGACAGGGCAGCCTGCTTCATTCCTGGTGCCTGCAGGAGCTGGGTATGAGCTGGGAGTCATTCGTCAGCTATTTCTTACCGTTGTGCAAGGCAGCACCTCTGACGTCTTGCTGAGTTTGGGACTGTGCCACCCCACCACGCACACACAGTGCCTTTTACCCCACTTCAAGTGTTAGCAAACTGATGTTTTGTTGTAGTTTTTGTTTAAAATTTGATTATTTGTGCAGGCTGGATTCTGAGACATTTAGTTTGGAACTGGACAAGGACAACTGATAAACTAGATGACTGCACAGTGTGCTACAGCAAATGCAGAGAAAGAAGGAGCCCTTGGTAGCATTCAAGAGCTTGACTGGTTTTCTCAGTAGGTGTTTTTCCAGTTCACAGCAGGCCATTGACACTAGAAAATGCAGCAGCAGCAACCTCAGTGGTGAAACTGCCGATTGTTACAATCAGAGGGAGATAAAGTGAAGTATTTGTTGGAGTGGCAGTACCAGGAAATGGCTGAGACATCACATGACAGAGGATGTGCACTCTGTACCAGAGGGATGTATTTACTTACAGGCTAGACTTCTACCAGACTTGACCAAGGGCAGTTCTGGCTAGTTATTTGAATTACCTGACCCACTTGCAGTAGGAAGTCATTATATAGGTAGAAAATACCTACCCCACCCTTGGTAAGCAGACAGACTCCTTGCCCAAAGGTCTAGCCCAGCTTCACTGAATATAAAATATTGTACCTTTTTAGTTAAACTGTCATTTCAAAGACATTAAAAGCTGTTGCTATTCCAGTAAACTGCCCCATTTCTTGGCATTCAGATCACTGTGGAGAAAGCCTCCAGGACTTCCCTCTTACCACCACTTGGAGCTCAAATCATATGTAAAGAATAAGTCTGAAATTTTTCTAAGGTACAAATCACCTGCTTTCCCCAGTGAGGACAAAAGCTCCCAGGCCCTTTGGCAGTCAGGGAAGTTATCTGTGATGGAGGATGATGATAAGAACCTACACAATGATTCATTTGAAGTGTTAAATAGAGACTCTGAGATGGTTTTTTCTAGACTTGTTTTGTTTTGTTTTCTCATAATGATAACTGCAACTAACTGAGCACACATAACATGCTTGATGATTAATTATTGTTAATTAATGGGTGGGTTAGAATTTTAAGCAAGGTGCCTGAGACATTATCTACAAGCTAAGAGTTTTAACAATCATGCTGCTCTTATGATCATTCTTAACTCTGAATTCTCTTCCACGTAAATAGAAGAGATTTTACCAAAATGTATGGCCTGCACCAATATTGACCATTAGCATAACCCTGCAAATTTAAATAATCACCAAAATAAGGTTCTGATCTTGCTTGCACCAGAAAGCAGTTGGAGAAAGTCAATGAAAAGACAGCAGATTTACACTAATGCAGCTAAGAGTAGAATCCAGTCCAAAACGGGTTTAAAGCAAGAGGTCTTCCTTCAAAGTAAAATGATGATGGCCTTTTCTTGGGCTGCAGGAATAGATGCTGAAAGAAAAGGAAGCAGGGAAGGACTGGATATAGAGGAGTTATGTCTTCTACTGTAGAGATATCTCTATTTAATTTTGCTTATATTTTTGGTGTGTGAGACTTCAGATACTGAAGGTGATCAGCTTTCTGTACTGGGACATACTGAGCAGTAGGTGTGACTGTGATGGGGCTGTAGCAGTTCATTTAGCAAAATTGAAATGAAAGATTTATTTCATTCAAATGTCACTTCTAAGAGTTCTTGGGGTAACTTTGTTTTATGAATCTACAAGATCTCGCTTGTTCTCCTCTGCAAAACCAGTGACAATTTGCTGAAATAGACCTGACCCATCTGTATGCTGGGGGCTCAGGTGCTACTGCTGACCTTTCTGCACACCACGTGCTTGCTGCCTGKGTTGGATGGGGTTAGGACAGAGGACAGCTAAGCTGAAAAGGATTTATGCTCTTACTCTCCTGCATCATTACTCATGTATGTACAGTGTTAAGAAAAATGGACACTGCATCCTGAGACAGAACTGGGTCCATGTCTGGTAGGCGACTAATGGGCATAACTGGTTCTACAGCTGTTCAGGTAGACTGGATAGGATCACTGAAAAGGTTGAGCTTAGTGTGAGACTGTAGCTAAATGCATTTGGGACCTCAGCTGACTTCCTTTAATGTCAAAGTAGTGATTAACCTTGGTCAACTCCTACTACTGTTTTGTGAAGTGGTTTCAGTAAGAATTCCTTTTTTCAACTAGTTGTTGGGTCAAGCCCTGGGGTTGGCTCCTAGAAGCATGGGAGTGAGAATTAGGAACTTTAAAATTCTGCGTCTTCCTTTGGCGCAGGTTCCCCAAGTAGCCTTGCAAAAGGCAGTTAAGCTACATGTGCCGCACTGGGCTCAACAGGGGACTTTAGTGCACTAAGGCAAAGATCCATAAAGGACATAGGTAGGCACCAAGCTCTGAGGCTGGAATTCAGAAACCTGAATTAGGATGCTACTTTGCCTGTACAGCGAATTGGGAAAATTCGGTACCTAGTAATGGGATTCACATGAAGCAATATTCTAAGCAGGGGAGTGAGTCAGTGAGCTGGAAAAATGCTAAAGAAAGGGGTAAGTTGCTCTGCTTCAATAGGTACCTAAGTCCTTTTCTTGGATCTGACCCTGAATACTGAAGTATTAGTAATATGTACCAGTCAGCCTGTGTTTAGAATTCCATTGAGTTTCCTTAGGGAAATGAATCAAATTAAACTTTTTTTTCATTTGACCCTGTTATTAAAAGTACAAAGCTGAACACCAAACTGTACCGGAGGCCCAGTGTTATACTGGAGGGATCCACACTTCCCTTGTTTCTACTCCATTTATGAATGCCCTTCATCAACTAATCACTGTTTGGCACAGTATTAAATTTAATCACTGAACTCCAAAACGTTGTAATGTATCTACCTACTCCATGGTTCCATTTGGATGGAAATTTTCTATCTCGTTTAAAGACTATTAAAGCCCTGCCTTTCTTAAGCAGAACAAAAGGGTATTGTTTACTTTGTTTTCCTTTATTTTTGTACTCAACAAAAGATGATTATTCCATCTCCTCAGTGCAGAGATCCCTGTGAACATGTAGACCTCCTCTCTACTTGCTTCTTTTCCCCCTGGGTGACTGCAAAATAGAGAGATTTCCTTCACACAGAAGCTTACAGTTGAAATGCACAAAAGCAAATGTTATTTAGCTATATCTTCAAGGTTTTCCTAATGAAAGTATTAATTAAAAAGTTGATGTTAGGCATAATTGAGTCAAGAAACAATGTTACAAGGCACAGCAGCAGTAGAATGACAGTAACACACATTTATGATTAGGAATGAATCTTTCACAATATAAAAGCATTTGCTTCAGTCAAAACCTTTTGACCTTTTAAGAGAGATGCAGCAACCCACAAGCATCTAGTTGTTTGGATCCCATTATTGCCATCACATTATAACCTAGGGAGAATAGCTTTTTGATGCCTACTACTCGGCAGCCTGTAGGCAGGACAGCAGTGTTCTTGCTTTTTGAGAGCTAGCAGCCCATTCACAGTGGGTTGACTTTCAAAAGACCAATTTATTGAATGACGCAAGGTGCAAATTATGACTCACCCTGCATAGGTTAAGTTTGTAAAAATCAACCTATATTCGTCTCCCTAGCACCTACACAGCTGCATGCTGTATTTATTATCACTAGGATCCCATTAACCCTTTTAAAGGCTTAAAAGTGATCTGTAATACAACCCAGACAAACTTAACATTCTTATCTAGTGAATTGAATTTTTCCGCCTTTATCAGTGATGAGCAAGTGATCAGGGTGGATTTTCTTCTGTTGGCCAGGATTAGGTCACAGTGTGGCCCAGCAATCTGATTTTGAACATTTCCTCCTGTTCTGACAGCCTCATAAAAAATATAGCTTGGTGTTGTTTGCTGATATGTGACACTATTTCCAGGTCTTAACCAGATGAACCAGCTACTCTTGGATCTCTGAGTCCTCTGATGATCTTGCAGTGATACTGTAAGTAATTCTTGTTTATTATAAGCAGCTTTTTAAGCAGAAGTTTGGTGCCAGTCCAACCCATTTTAATAGTTTAAAGTTCTCCTTGTAATTCCTACTTATATCCCAACCTACCTTTTAGGGTAGATTTAGGGGTGCTGGGAGCAGTATTGCTATGCTTGCATGGCCTTTAAATGGGCAGAACCGCCTCTTCACCATCTCCACCCATCTCCTTCCCATCTCCAGGAAGTTTGGAGATTCAGATGTGGTTCCTAAACCTTTGTCAATAAGGAAGATCTGCTACGCTGCTGGAAATGGCGTGCAGCCACTTGTTCCTGTATTTCAGCCCTTCTTCCTCTCAGGAAACCCAAACTTCAAGGGAAGGAAAGCCCCACATGACCCATGTACATATGGTTACAAAAAAAGGTGGTTGTTTAACGGTGGGGGAAGTGTTACCTCGCATGAAGGGCTTTGTTTCTCCATCTATTCCTTTACTTTGCCTGTCACAAATAATGACAGCTGTTACAGGACTGCTACAGGGACTCATACTGAGGTGATAAACGAAGCTCCTATTTCTTTGACTCCGTGTCTGTATTCCTAACTTATGCAGAATTTTCCTTGTCGGGTAGTGTGGCCGGACTAGAGGAGGGACTGTACCTTCTCCTGTTATTGTGGGTGACTGAGTACTGCTAAAGGAGCTTTTCTCCAGTGCTGAATCAAACCCTGAAGTTAATTTACTTCCTCTCTGCTCATACCTCCTGTGTGTCAGCTTTCTGAAAGCCACAGTATGCTAACCTACTTGCGGAGATTCCTACAGAAAGGAAGTGGCAGAATTGCATTGTGGGATTATTTCTACCAAATTAATGTGAAAAATGAACACTGGCCAGATACTTGTCTGTGTCTTTACTCAGGGAATAAGTATGAGCCTGTTGACTTTCATGGCCCATCACTTCTAAACATAAAATGTGAGTTTCGGAATATAGGTAGGGAGCAAATTTGAGCTGAGTATGAAGATATATTTCCTGTTGTTTTTAAGACCATAATAAAACTTATTGGATACTGGTGAATAATTAATGTATTTAAAGGAAATTATGATCTGCTCCTGTTTAATCCTTGAAAGAGAAAGGCTTATGGATTCTCTCTAATAGTTTGTTCTATAACACAGAACAATGGAGGCTTGATGCAAAACTCACTGGAATCAGTAAAAAGGCCCCCATTTTATGCCTCAGGTTTCTAGCCTAGACAAAAATCTGTTATGGCAGCTGCCACCTTTACTAACCCACCAGGGTTCAGCCCAGGTCCCTCTAGGGCTGCAGCAGTAATGGCTCTTAAGTCTGGCTGAAGCAGAGTGGTGTTCCCTATGGATCAGGCACAGAGGTGGACCTGTAACACACACTCACCTGCGTGTTACATCAGTAAGTCTAGTATGTGCTGTTCCAGTTGCAGCTCTTGTAAATTAAACAGAGAAATAAGCTGCTCTTTTGCTTCTTGCCACAGCTGAAATATGATCCAAGGCTCAGGTAGATTCCAGCTGTGATCTCGCTCCTTGGTTATGAACATACATTTATGTTCTCAAGACGTTATAGCTCCTTCTACACAGGCAAAAACTGTAAAAACAAAATGAACAACGTTCTCTGTGTACAGTAGAGTTATTTAAAGTGCCTGAGGGCTTGAACATAAGCAGACACTGTGTTCGCATACAATATAAGCAAGACTTCTGGGGTTTGGCATTTATAATGACAATTAAAAATATAGCAGGCATGTTTCAGCAACTTTATGGGATGCCATAAACATCTAGAAAAGGATTCCAGACAAAAGTAAAGATTCACAGTAAAGATCCTTTTCTTTTTCTTGTTTCCTACCATGGTTTTTAATGTGATGTATTGTGACACACCACAAAACTAATGAAACAAATGTATAGGGCAGAAAGTCTCTCACTCTTTGGAAGCTATTTTAAGACGGAAAATGCTTCTTAGGAAGAGTCAAAGTTTACAACATGTATGGCTCTGTTCAGGTAATTGTTTTACCTTCGTGCTCCTCCAACATATCTTGAGGAGAAAAAGCCCCAAACAAGTCTGGAAGGGGAAAAAAACACTCTCCTTCCTTGACACAGGGACAAACAGTAGGTTCAAAATCTCTCCTGGTCAGAATTTTATGTACCATGAAGCTGCCTTCATTTTCTTAGATATATTTACCACAGAAGCTATCCTACTGCACGGTCAGTTGGCTATTTCCACTGTAGCCTCTTAGCAGAATAGAGCATGCCATGCATCACAGATCTTTTTATTCCATATAGTGTATATCTTTAAGCAACATAGTGTTTACAAATATATAGCAAGAGGTACCTCCTGTTGTGAATATGTTTTAGGCGTTAAGCTAAGGTGAGAGGAAGAACCTCAATCTCAAGTTAAGGGTTTAATTACAAGGCTTTTCTTCCTCAGTACTTTTTTCCTGCCACTTGTAAACCTTAGACAAAAGGAGTAAGGAGCTGAAGATGGGTTCCTCAGCTTTATGGGTTCTTTAAACCTGAATTTCTCCTTAGTCTTTTGGCAAAGTGCTTTGAAATATTGTTATGACATTGAGTGAAACTTCTTACAGGATGGTCAACTCTTTCCTAGCCTTAAGAAGGGAGACATAAATTGCAGTGTGCTTTTAGTACTTTTAAAATCCATCTCTTCTCTTTACAGTGCTTTAGCAAAGTGTTTTGTTCTGTGCGTGCATTCAAGCCAGGTAGCCATCAAGTGACCTGCCACAGGATGATCAGCCAAATCTCGCTCCAGCTTTCCTGGCTTTCACACAGCTCCCCCCTTACCATAGGCATCATGCATGGCTCCTCATATATTTTTTCTTCCCTTCTCACTTCACTATTCTGAAAAACATGCAAGTAGCGTATACTCTTGGAGATAAGTGCAAGGAATTTACTCTCTTCCTATATGCAGGAGCCAGGGAACAGTTACTCTCTACTTTCTTGTCACTGGCCACCCAGCATTGGGATTGCTTTTCAGGAGTCAGGGCTAAGTAAGAATTAGGTTCTTGGCACCCCCGAGTGAGCTAACACCGAGCACCCCTGATCCACCATGCAATGGCAACTGCATTTCATCTCCTGTGCTCCTGACCTGCTTGAATCAGGGCAGGAAGAAGTGAGGAAACCATCTGCTTTATCATCCCTAGAGCACAAACTACTCTGCATGGATTGGGAGAGGGGCGACTGCCAGAAAAGAGGGAGATAAAAGGTATCTTAGGGTTGCATTTGTTTCCTGTGGCTGTGCATTGGCTTTGTTTCAGTTTTCCTTTCCCCTCCCCCTTACCACAATTCAAGACTACCATGTATGTAGCAGCTCTCTTTTTTCCCTTTACCTGTACTTATTTCCTTAAGTTAGGCCATAATTTCACGATCTGAGGGATTCAGAGGCAATTCCATTTTCCCCTTCTACCTTGCTACTTGTAGCCTCCTGTTCCTGACCCGGCCGCAGTTGCAATGCCGTGCTGGGATCCAAAGTAGCATTCTTTTTTTAGTAGGTTTGCTTTTGCCTTGGATTCCTTCCCTGACTGCTGACAGTGTAGCCCAGGCAGCTCTGTCCACGCAGCGTGGGGCATCAGGCACATTCCCTCGGCCTCCTACGGAAATCTTTATCTCCCTGAAATGGGGCCCTGGGCTGGATTTCAGCCCTCATGCAGGTGGTCAGCACTGGGCAAAGCTCAAGTCCGTGTAAGAGCTATTTCAGGGGTTTAAGTGGGCATTAGATAGGGTCTAATTTTAACACTCATCCTCTGTGCAGGATAAATTTGGTGTTAATTGTACTGAAACTGCTGTGGTGGCTAGTCTTTCTAGCTATGAGTGATCTTTGTGCTTATTCCTTTGCAATAGCAGCTCTGTGATTTTTTTCATGTATACAATCAACCTGAAACTCTCTTGATGAAATAAGGTGTGTAATTGCTGCTATCACCAAAATCATAATGAGAAAAACAGTTGCAGTACATCTCCAGAATGCTACTCCTGTGCCTCGCTGAACATTGCAGGTATCTTCTGCTGAAATGGAGCTGATCTAAACGTGGAACAGATTTCAGTAGTCTCTTCCACTTGTCCGGCAATGCAGAATTGTTCCATACTTTTTATTTGCTCGTGCTTTGCCCAGGCTAGCCACGACAGACAAAACTGTGCCTGTTTGGCAGAGTGTATCACAAGCCATTGCTCCTCAGTCTTAGGAAATTTATCTTGCTGTTCAAAACAATTCCTCATACTCCTTGACATTTACTCCTATGGGTATTTGTAGACTGTTATGTCTGCCCTTACTTGTTGTTTAACCTAGCTATAAGCATTAGCTCTGTCCTCATAAATCATTTCCCCTCAGCTCTGTAGCTAGGCTGACTGCCTGTGTTCCTAAGTATGAAAAACCCAGGCTAAGCCTACCCTTTAAATGTCTACTCCCAACAGTATTTTATTGGTGGCACAAAATCATTGCTCTGCATGAAATCATTCCTGGCTTACTGCATGTTCCTTTGCTGATTATACTGACCTAAGGGTCTATACCAGCGGTTCTCTAATTTTCTTTTCCGTGTCCTCCCACATACTCTTAGGACTTGTTCCACTTCTTCCTCCAGCTTTAAAACCACTGGTTTAGGCTCCCTGCCCATTCCCCCAAGAGTACATCTTCTGGAGTAGCTGAGACTGCAGTGAGTGTCCAGCAAGTTCCCCATAGCCTCTGCTCCCGCTTCCTTCCTCCTTCACCCTTTGCTCAAGGACTTCTCCTTGGCCCAAAACCGGTTCCCAGGGACCACTGGAAGATGGACTCTCAAAGCATGTCTCCTAGCATCAGTATCTGATGGGTGCAGCTCCCTGGAGCAGCGTAAGGAAGAATAACTGTGGCCAGATTAAATCCTCCTCCAGCCCCAGCACCCAACCCTCCGTGTAGGGAAGTGAGATCGCAAAGACTCTCTGTGCGACCTCAACCATGGATCCTCTGCCCGTGGCTCGCCAAGTCTGGCCACCCCCGGGCTCTAACACCTTCATGGCAAGGGGCTCTGCCCAGGGAGCCATGGCTGCCCTGAGGCAGGAGCTGGTGGGTGGGGAGCTGGGCCACGGGCTCTCCAGCCATCACCTTCCCACAGTGGGAAAGCATGGGAATTCCTGCACTTTTGCCCCCTTTTCCCAGACCTCAGTGCTGGGATAATTTCTGTGCCCCTTGGAGGGGAACTGTCTGCACTTTGAGAGCAGTTCATCTGTACAGAGTGCATACACATTTCAGGAGCTTGGTGGTGAGGTAGGAATGTGCAGCTGGTTGAGGCGTCTTTGAAGGAACCCAGATCTTAAAACAAATTAACTGCCACAAAATATCACCAGGAATAATTCAGGAGAACCCTGAAAAATGTGCATTTATACAGTTAATAAGGACGCTTCAGTGACTGCAGCAAGTACTGAAAATAATTAAAGAGTTGTGTAAGGCTCAGGAATTACTTCAGGGTGCAAACCAAGCTTTGACTGTTAGGGCCAAGGAAGAAAATTTCCATGTGGGCTGATTTGCCCAAAGCTGCCTATTGCAAACTTCTTTTTATCTTTTTGTGAAATGTTTGGTAGTGGTCACAACCACAGGTATGAGAGGGCAAAAGATCCAACCATCACATGCAAAGYAGAGTATTGTTCTCTTTCTAGCTTTTAAAAGTTTGGGAAATGCAAAATATCTTGAAAGCAAGGAGCAGGATGTGACAAGACATCAGATACTGATGTATTTCCTTTCCTAGAAGCTCAAAAGATTTAGTCAAGCCTCAAGTCTATCCTGTGTTTCTTTCCTACTCACACATTCTTTTTAACTCCCCCACTCTCCTCCCGTTCGTTTCTGTGTTAAATGAGGCTGATTATTACAGTATGTTTTCTTTCATAATTCTCTCTTGTCTCAGAGCTGGCAGAATCCTCCATGTGTCTTGCAGCAGCAGAAGAGTCCGGTCCTAAATTTGGGATGATTGCTGCTCAAAAGCTACTCTTGTTTCACCTCTGAGCTAAAGAACCATTCTTTAAAGTTTTGAACATTTAGTTTGAGTTTTCAGAAGCCTGAATTGTCTTCAGACTTGAGTAAGAGGGTCCTACATGAGCCTGAGTTCAGTTAAGCTGTGTCTGGGAGGCTTAGTCTTATGGCTTTATTTAGTTATTCTACATGTTCACGTATCTTAATTATGAAATGATTACACTTTCTCCTCTAAAATAAAGGAGGCTCTTATAACAAACTATAAACTTTTAACAAATCTAGCTCCTCCCTCAAATCTTCACAGTCATCATTGTTTCTGCTACTTTACAGGAAATATCATATGTCTACTTAAGCTGCTGTAGAAAAAGCCACTAGTGTATAGTCCCTTATATTAGAATTTTTAAAACTATGGCACCAGGTTCTGAAATTTGGCATTTTGATCCCAAAATGAGAAAGAAATGCAACAATCCACTTGGGAATGAGGGTCTTTCATTTCTGCCTGTTTGATAAAAGTTTAACTATGTAAGCACTTATTCTCCAGGAAAGGTTAGTCATTGCCTTGCTTTCTTATACTCTGTTACCAGCTTTCACATGTTTTTTCTGGGCCTTTCTAACCAGGTCCGTGAAGTTTGACCTCTCTTGCTGGCTTCTCGCATTCCCTCATTATAGAGCGATCATGCTGTAACGATGAGCTCTATAGAAACTCCTCTAAATACATTCATTAAGTATTGAGGCAGCTCTCTGGCACTTACTGCACATTCATCAGACTAAATCAGAAACAAGGCTGAAATCCTTTCCAAAAGGCAGAGGCTGAGCTTAAAAGGAACCTTCCTTTAAAAGTGAAACGCAAGACTTAAACAGGCTGTCTGATAGTGATGAGTTCTGTGCTAGTATTACTCAAACAAGTATGGAATTGGTGCAGCTTAGTGATGGTCTAGGATGTGCAGAAATATGCTGTAGTCCCTCTGACTTGCTTAGGAGGAGAGGACCACAATATAGGGAGAAATGGTGTGGGACTATATTAATAACCTTTGTGTTGGCTCTGCGAGACAGTGCCAGCTTTCTGAGCCACAAAACATGGGAATCCCAGGTGGAAGGTTGATCCCATGAATTTCGTAAGGGGCCTCATGCCCACTGACTCAGGGCAGCCTATATAAATGGGGTAAGCAAGAGCTAATTACGTCCCGTAAAAGTTCTCTCCTCTTGAATCTGCTTCTGGATGAGCCATTTTCTCCCATGACTGAGTGAATGTCTCTTCACTTAAATTTTAGTCCAGCTTCCACTGAGGGTAGTAAGAGTTAATTTTTTGATTTTCCTGGAAAAGGAATTGGACTCTGATTCTAGCAAGTTAGTTTGTCGGAGTGGATTGGTGTATGGTGTGTTGTCTAATGGCACAGTCATATTCTTTATGTCTAGAGTAGGACTTGTGCGAGAGTCACAGGCTGGTGGTAAATTTCTTGATCCTACTCAGGAGAAGACGTTTGGCAGCCAGCTTCTCTCTAACAAGCGGAAGCACACATTTCTGTGGCCAGCTCTGCAAACACCTTCCCCTCAGAAACTCTTYGTTTCGAGCCCCAAGAGGCGAGGGAGGGAAGCGTAACAAAGTTGCTCTCTACTGCCCAGACCATTTCTACGCGATGAAGGCAATTTAGAATTCAGCTGACTTGAACATGAAAGAATAGAATTAATTTAAAATGCCAGGACATTTTTTGAGTGAAGATGCATTTAGAAAATCTTCATTTTGTTTCACCATGTTTATACTGTGAGCTGTAGACACAAAATTATTAGCACTTCATACCTGTAGCTGAAAAAGGAACCATGTTCCCCTGAATGTCAAACGTGGCTTTAATCTGCTCCGCGGCTTGTTTTGTTTTGTTTCTCTCTGTTTCATTTCCCTTTGCTGTGTTAAGCTCTGACCCTGAAAGGTGAGGAAGTGAAGGAAATGGAAGAGTGAAATTTGGGGAGCCTGACACTAAAAAGTCAAGGGAACCACTGGGCGATCTGGCTGGTTGCGAGACTGAAATGTAAGATGACTCCTCAAATTAATTGCTTTGGAACCCACTTGCTTGTGTATGTGGACTCTCTCAGGCATAAGTCTTACATTATGTCACCAACATGGCATTTGTGCTTGATTTATGTTGGCACGAAACTAGCCATAAACGGCACATGTGTGCCCATAGTAGCCCCTTTTCAAATAGAGCATGTTTATAGAAACAGGGAACATGGCTGCAGCTTGAGCGCGCGGAGCCTCTGCTGTGTCAACAGCATCGCAAATACAGTATCCAGGATCTGCGCGAGGCATTCGTTTTCCGTGTATTGCAACGCAGCTGGTAACCTGGAACGCTGTTACCAGAGATTAGCGGTTGGTTGATGGAGCAAAAATGACTTATTAGGTGAAATTTACTCTGCTAAGTACGTGTACCTGAATAAGAGCCACAATCCACATTTTAATCTGTTTTTCTTTCATATTCTATCTAATCTACAGCTAGTATTTCATGGTGATAATCTCCACCCCCCCTTCCTTGGAGAATGCGGTGATACACTATATTAATTATATCTCATTCTGTAGTCACTTAATCTGTCTTTAAAAAGAGTATATTTGCTTTCCTGTCTGAATAGATTTTGAAGCCTTCAAATCATATTCAGGGAAGTGTAAACTCATCACTGTTCCATATAGTACATTAAAAATAGTTCAATACATATAAACAATAGTCAAGATTTCTTTTAGGAGATAAAAGACAGATATAAATGAAGATGAAAAAGGGCAAAACATTTTTTTGACTGAGAAAATTGTATTCTTTGGTTCCTCGTATGCATTTATTTGCATAGTCTTCAACCTGCAGAGTTGTGAGGTGCTATAAATGTGCACAAATAACCTTTTCTGTGGTACTTCATCCACTTGGATCTGCTCTGCCTGAAGTGAAATGACAGCTTTTTATGCTTCACGATTGCAGTGCCCTTGAACATCTTCTCTGTGACACTGCCGAAACCCTTAACAGAAAGGGAAAGACGAAGGTGAAGCAAGTCATGAGGGTCCTCTCTCTTCAATCTGTGTTGTCCTAAAAGCAGGCTAAATCAGCTGCACACTGTAGGATTTCCCTTTTGTAACATCTCTTTCTTCAGGCTTTAAAGAAGTCTGTAACAGAGGCAGTTTTACTGTGTACAAAACAGTCAAAGTTTCTAAGAACCGATAATGCAAAAGGAATCCTTCTGCATGTGGCGTATGTTCCCCTCTTTTTTCCCCTCAGTTGGGAGAGTCCTCATCTTAGTATTTACATGATCCAAATGATTTTTTTAGCTTGGGCACATCTCACACAGGGAGTTGGTGTGAAAGTCCAAGAAAAAAGATCCTCATGTTGTTTTGGAGAGGCTGCGAGAAAATGATGCATAATGATGCATGTGAGTCCTAAAACCTAACTTCTAAATAAGAAATGCTGTTTGCCAGTGAAGATTAACTTGAAATAGGTACAAGTACCAAAGCTTTTTAAAAGGAAATTGCTGTACCTCTTGCACCTCCAGAGCTGATAGAAGATCTTTGCATGGCCAATAGGAGCATGCCCTTAGACAGCATGTAAGCTACAGTGTTACTGCAYGCAGATCTGACTGAGGAACAGCAGTAACTCTGTATTGCAGTTCCTGTGGCTATAGGTAATCTCAAAGACAAATTTAAAGAACCACACTGGGAGCAGGGCTGTTGTATTACTCACTGAAGACTTACACGCCCTTGAAGATGGTATGGGAATGTATTTCCATTTGGGAAATGTATTTCCATTTGGGAAATACATTCCTTGCATTAAGTGTCATAGGCCTCCTTGCTTATTTCCTGATTGCAAGTCTGATAAATTTGTCAAAACATTCATAACCTACAGCGTGAAAGTCTGAGCCAAGCTACCTGCACTCGGTATTTTATTGCATGGAATATTTCAAGTCTGATTGTCATCACTGTCACTAAAGACAATAGCTGGGATGTTCTGTTCGGTTTGGGTTGGGATATCTTTTTACCCCTTTTGTTGGAAAACCATTTGCAGGTAAGTGCTTAGACTGAATCAAACTCATTTGCAATTTAAAATATGGGCATATTATTGTGTTTGGTGCAATATTTGGACAGAATAGCAGGTACATTTATTGGAAGGACTGGGAAACAGATACTGTAGTGTGGAATGGGTGTCGTAGAGGAGGGTTTAACTTCCCTTGGTTAGTTCCCAAAACAAGAGTAGATGGCAAAAACGAAACAAAAACAAAAACAAACAAAAAGCCCCCCAAAAACAAAGGCAGCAGAGAAATGTATGTTACATCTCTGTAGGTCTGAGTTAAGAAAGCCCAGCAGAAGCCTATAATCCCATCTC
This sequence comes from Apteryx rowi, assembly GCF_003343035.1. Classification (NCBI taxonomy): domain Eukaryota; kingdom Metazoa; phylum Chordata; class Aves; order Apterygiformes; family Apterygidae; genus Apteryx; species Apteryx rowi. The sequence continues at coordinate 312,208 of NW_020449241.1, read as the reverse complement.
CACTTTTGCAAAGCTGAGGCCCTTTCCCCATAATAGCCCATGTAACAGCCTTCAGGAGCTCTCTGGTGGCAAAAAGGGGTGCAGTAGTCGGCCCCATCAGAGCAATGTCCGCACAGTGGTACGGCTTTCAGCTGCGAAAAGTTCTCTTTCCTAGAAATTAAAGCATTTCTTTCCAAAAGGTAAGGAACATGAGGTTTCCTAAGTTCTGCAACATGCTCCAACTTCCACCGTTATGGCACTGTTTGAGAGAGATTTTTTCCCTTCAGAGTCTTTTGAAGTCAGTGCTGGTATCTGTTATTGCTCCCATAACTAATCTTTGCTTTCCTCACATAGATCCACTGACTCCAAAGGACTTGTATTAATTAAGAGGTAATAATAATTAAAAAGTTGCTGGCTCTAGCCTTTAGTTTGCAACTTTTGTAACAATTCTGCAAGTTGGGAGTTCCCTCAAGGTGCATGTTAGAAGGTTGCTGGAAACCAAATAACTTATTTTTGGTTAGACTGCACCTTAACTTTGATCTTAATTYCTAACAACTTTTCATGTGTTATAATATGTATGTATAACTACTTTCAAAAAGCTTTTTTTTCCCTATGTGTACTTGAAATAGTTTACGTGCTAAATGTAAAGAAATCAGAACAGGATATGAAACAGGAACCCCTGGAGCGAGAGTGAGTGGGCTACAGATGTCATAGCCTTCAGAAGCACTCGCTGTTTGCTGGGAAGGTAATGGCGTTGTTGCTCCTTCTGCCCAGTTCCTCGCCTGGAGTCCCAGCCCGAGCGGTTGCGATAGGCAGAGGAACCGAGTTCAGTCTTGGCGTCACTTAGTGGCTTCTGCTGAAGATTTGGGGCTCTGCCTGTTGCTGCCCCGACCTCTAGGTTTGCCTGTTGTTGGAGCCTAGATCTGACACAGTGTTTCCTCGCGGTAGGGCTGTACTCAGGTTTTGGTATCTGTGAAACAGAGAACTGATGCAAACCTGCACTGGGAGCAGCAGCTTCCTGTAACTGGGCCTTGCCTCTATTTGCATAAGAATTACCTAGAGGAGTAAAAGCATTTATGCTCTTTTTGTATGTAAAGGGTAGAAGCTAGAGATTCACTGGGATTTGGCATGCGGGTGGGCGGGCCACCCTGAATGTGCCCCAGAGCCCCCTCTCGCCTGCGGTTCAGCTCCAGCCCTCCATCGCCTCCCCTTTCCCCTGCCCTCCCCCAGATCCCTCCATCGCCCTTATCTCCCCTTCCCTCCTCTCAGAGAGCCTCCTGCAGAAGCCGGACAAGTGGGCAGATCTTTCAAGAGATGCAGGACGGGAGCCAGGGGTTATCTGAGTGTGCAGGTTATCTAAGGGCTTGCTCTCAGAAACGGTATCTTTAAGTTATCCCAAGCTGGAGACAAGTAGAGGCCGGGCAGTTCAGTCTGGCAGGGCCAGCTGTCTTGTGGATACGGCCGAAAGATGAGAAGTCTGAAAATAGTGGTGGAATCGCCCTGAAGCCAGAAAGAGGTGCCTGTGACTGAGAAACATGGAATGAAAGTTATTTTTTTCCTCTTGTATTTGAGGACTTTGATTTTGCTTCCTCAGTTAGGCTCTCTGGAATTCGTCTGACTGCATTTATACCCCGAAGGGAATTATTTGATACAGAATTCAGTACGCACTTGGGATTTGTCTCTGAAGCGAGACTGCCCTATGACAAACCCACTCCAAAATATAGTCAGCAAAGTTTTCCTCAGATGCAAGTTGTGGGTCTGCTTCCAAGTTGGACTGCTGTTTGCTCATTCCTCAGCAGGGTTTGTCAAAACTTCATAACATTTAGTCTTGCTTTTCCTTGCGGTGCTGAGTCACTTTCTGATTTGGGTGAGAATTAAAATGTTTATAACTAAATTTTGCTAGCTTCTGTCTGAAATCCTGAGTGAAAAAAAACAACACCCTGCAATGTCAATTTACTCAAAAATAAGTTTTTATAACAACTGTTATGCTCCATACTTGTGCATGTAACACTTGCACGCATTTTGTTTTCTTTGTTGTTTCTGATCTCTTTAGTTATAGCTTGAGAATCTAAACTGCAGTGCAATTAGGCAGGGAAGAAGCATGACCAAAGCGAAACGGAGGTTTATTGGTGTTAAAGAGCTGCTTCAATCTAGAAGGTGATTCTTCTGAAGTGGCAACRTGGCATCGTGCTCACTGCTGAGTTTTCTGTCTGGTCTGTGACTGAGCCCAGGATCTGTATGTCAWCCTGAGCTCTTTTTGGCTTCTGTATAATGCAGCGTTTGGGACGTGTTATGCAAGGTGTAGGTAGTTCTTCAAGGACTTAAGATTTTAGCTCTATAGTCCCCTATTTCTGTCCCTGTTCAGCCCAGTCAGGCTGGCAGCTAGCACATAAAYGGCTGTAACAGAACTGTATCCATGGAAGTTGTGCTTCCAGTGGAGATGTTTAAYGCACCTCTCTCTGAGCAAAAGATGCTCATCCCAAGCGTGCATAACTTAGATCCCCTGGAGTCCCAGATGCACGTGCTGTTACAGGAGAGCTGACTCTGGGGGATGCGCTGGGGAGCTTTGAACGTCAACCGTCAGTCACCGTGACTTGAGCTAGGCAGCTTCAGTGGCAGCAGAGCTAGCGTCATGGGTAGAGCAGAAACACTGGGCCGTACACACTGACTACTGGATTGTATAGGCACCACAAAGATTTTGCAGGGTACCGGGGATTGCACAGACATAACCAAGGCCATAATTTTAAGGATTATACTCCCGCACACAGAGGATAATTTAGTTTGCAGAATTCTTTATTGGTGATGAAACGTAAGCCAGAAAGAACACTGTTTGGTTTTCTGATGTCAGTGTGAGTTGGCAGAGTTGGCAATCAGAAACATTATCCTTCAATTATAGGCTAAACAAGCTTAAAAGAAGTCATGGAGACATAGCTRGTAAGGAACCTCGTATTGCTATTATTATATTTAATTCTCAGAAGAAAGCCGTGCTTAAAAGTCCATAAGCTGTTCACTCTCCTCCCTCCTCTGGTGAAAAATTAGTCTTTGTCACATGTAAGAGCTGTAAAAGTAACAGGAACAAAACATGTAGGTGTTCTGAATAAAGCATTAAATGACATGCTATTTGTTAAGCACATCAAGTTCTGGACAAATTCATACTGTAGCTTTTCTGCTCCTTGTGCTCAGGTGCTAAAGAATATTGCAGATTTTCCAGCAGTAAGCATTTCATTTCTTGCCTGAAATCAAATTGTAACTCAGAATGAAAATGCCACTGCGACATGGGCTATAGTGGGAAAGGTGACAGTGTCCAGGTGAGAACCAGTGGCCACTGTTTCCTATCACCCTGTAATTAGAAGGTTTTTCTGTTGGTGATGTGTGAGCCAGGGTAACCTCTGCAGGGCTAAGAGGAATAACAAGACTTAAACTCCACTTTCCTCAGAAAGGACAGTAGTTGTTAAGCCAATAGTTGAAAAGTGTTACATTCAGTGCTTCTTCATTGAAAGGGCAGTATTATTGACAGAGAAGCATTTCATGGTAAGGATTTTGTTTCCTCAAACATTAAAATCCAATAGAAACAGACTTTTTTAGTTTTTATTCTTTTTTTCTTCTATGTAATTTTTATTATTAACTTCTTTCTGACTTTTCTGTGATATGATAATGACTTGATAAATGATAAATAAAAGATTAAATATTAAATGTTATACACACACACACACACACGCACGTACATACATATATATATATAAAAAACAGGGCAGTAGTTTTGGCTGTGGCCGATGCCATCCACAGACACGTCCAGGACGAAGCATCCCGCTCCTCAGGTGCTATTCAAACACCAGGGAAGTTTGGCAACCTCTGGTCTCCGGGTTGAAGGCACCCACTAGCATTTTACTTTGTATGCACTCCCCCAGGTTTGAGTCTACCTACCTTCTCTGTAGAGTTTTTAAAATGCCATTACTCTGAATGATTCATCGCCCACACAGGGAGGGAGGAATTCAAATCAGATGGGAAGCAAAAGCTCTCTCCACTGGGAATAGGAGCACGTAGGGCTTCTGGCAGTGGGAGAAGTGGTGGAGGAAATAAAACTTCTGATGGGGAGAATGGGGTTCGTAGTCTGGAGGTGCGCTGATTTAGGGGAATGAGGCCATGATGTGGGAGCATCAGAGACATTAGCCATGGAGAAAAGGAAAATGGAAGTACCTCAAGCCCTAGCCGTAGGAAAAAGAACAGAGGATCCCATCCCAGTGATGGGAGGGAATGAGGCAGGATGTAGAGCCGTATATAAGAGGGGAAGAAGCTACGGCAGCCCCTCGAGTGCAGCAGGATGGGAGGTAGTTTGTGGTTAGCTTTGGGGGTGGATGGAGGTTACAGAAATTCCAGCTGCATTCAACTATCCCAGCTTCTAGGAGCAGTAACATGTGAGATTCCCTATGGAGTCTATTGATATGTATCAGTAATACCAAACTAAAAAACTGGCTTAGTTTCTGATCAAAATTGTTTGGAATTTTATTTTGTGCGAAAAGTTTTCTTTTGACTCCAATTCAGCCCAAGACCAAATTTTGCTATACTGGAGTTTACCTTGTAAGAAAATTTTCATACTTTACCCAAGTCTTATTGAACAAATACCTGCAGAGAAAGTAGCATTTTTATATTGTTCTTTCCTAAGATACATTTTTTTGGATGTTTCCTCTCAACAGTCTGGCTTTTCCCCTGCGAATCCTAAGCTTGTCTATTTGAGGTAACACTTGTTTTTCTGGTTCATGCCAAAACTAATATCCACGTCTGGAAGAGATGATGCACTTCTGGTCATATCCATGTGAGCTTCAGCAATGGTATTAGCAGCACCATCACCCCTAGCTGTTGCTGAACACTGTTTTCATTCATCACAGGAGGTAGGTAGCTGCGGTAGGAACCGCTGGTGGTACCTGGCACACATCACCCCTGTGTCGTGATCTTTGATTGCATTAGCTGTACAGCTGAGAAGCAGAAAGCAAGAGGCTGAAGAGATATGCAACAGGAKAACATCAAAGAAAAGTAACCGTGCTTGTGCAGTTGGTTGAGGGTGTTCTCATTACAGAGCTCCATAATATTTTTAACTGATACTTTGCCACATCACTTTCACTGTGAACTGAGCTATTGCCTCTTACTGCTTGCCTTCGCTACACCTCAATTGCAAGGTAAATTTTTTTCCCCATCACATTTTGGATTTGATTCTGAACGATGCTCACTAGAGAGGCAGTGCCTGGAGCTGGCCACGGGTGCAAATGCTGTCACGACATGATTGATCATAGAGGCTAGAAATAAAATTGCCCATCTTTCATTTTAACATATAAGCATTACCACACTTGTTTACCTCAAATATCCACAAATTGAAGCTGGGCTTTTGTAAGATGTTTTAAAGATGCTTATTTAAACAAGAAAAGATTTAGAGTATTCCTCATTTGCCTTCTTGTTTCTAAGTCTTGAGAATGCAGATGGGTCACACTTTCAGGCTTTTTCATGTAATCAGGGTTTAAGAAAAAAAATTTAGACATAATTATATACCTCCAGAAGCTGGATCTCATTCAACTTGCAGTAAAAATCAGTTAACAAGATTGTACCAGCCTGAAAAATTCCAAGGAAGAAATATCACACATTTGTAAAATACCACACTTGCACTAGTTTCTATTTATTTATTTATTTATTTACATATTTATTTACTGCAGAGGTACTTTTTACCAGGTATTTTATATAGATAAAATTGAAATGTGGCCATTCCTAAAAGTGAGAGTGACAATTCAATAGCTTCTGATTGCTAAATTTAGACAGATTTACCATCTTTTAAATACCACTGTTTTAGGAAGGAGGAGCTCAAAGTGGAAAATACCTGCTCTTCATCACGCAATGAAACTGGAAGCCAGCCAAAGCTGGCTAGTCTTCTGAACTAGAGTGTGTCTCCTTCTGCCTCTGGTGCAGCGGGAGCCCTGACAGAGCTCTCCGTACTGTTCAGATACCAAGGAACTTTTCCCATCTCTGACTGTCCCTGTTTCTTGATGTCTTTCCTTTCTGAAAACGTTCAGAATTCTTCCTGAGTGTATTTCTTGTGTTTCCAGATAACACATGAAAAGAAGCACTGCTTGATATTTTTTATACTGGTTGTTGGGGAAGTCTTTTCTGTTCCCCCCTTCCCCGTTCACATGATTATCAGAAGTCGCAGAGCAGATAGGTAAGCACTAAAAACAAAACCAGAAGAGCAAGCCATCTGGTGTGTGGAGGAGGGCCGACTCCTACAGCTCTGATCTCAGCACTAACGTACAGCATCTGTGCGGGATTGGGGATGGCAGTCATGTTGATGTGTAGCACAATTAGCCAGATGAAGATCTGGCACTTACGCACCTTGGGGGATGAAATACCTGATACGCACGCAGTTTTCCGTACCGGCCGCAGGAGTGAAAGTGCCCCCAGGCAGCAGGAAAGGGTCTGGGGACCCCCACCTCTCATCCAGGATTCTTGCTGGAAAGCATCGTCCACAGGCAAGCGGGGCTTGGTCCATAGCCATGCTTGAAGCACTGTTGCATTTGTTCTCCAGGAGCTGAGCAAGTGTCTGAACAAAGTCATAAATGATTTCTCAGCCCAAGCGCGTTTCAGCCTCCTTCCTCAACTAACCCCATGGGAACAGTGTTCCCTAATGGGCCAAGTGGAGGCCGAGAAGTTCCTAATTTTAGCCCTCTTGCTAGCTTCTTCAGGCTGTGTCTGTGCTAGGGAAGGTGGGTTTCCAGTGTTAGCTTTCTCGAACGCTGGAAGTCCTGGAGATGGAAGAGCCACAACCGGTGCTGTTCCATGCTCTGCTTTTCCATGCCTCGGCACTGCCAACCCCGGGATTGGCTTTCTCGCTCCTTGCACATACACCTGCCAAAACCCACCAAGCTTCTGAAAAAGAATACTTCTTTCACTGTCTGGTTTTGGGTTGGATTCAGCCCTCACTCAGGGCTGCTGCTACTACTGAGAGAAGCCTTTTCTTTATGGGAGTGAAACTGGTGATTTCTGAGGTGGGATTAAGATAAACTGTCAGCTGTCATGGAGCCAGCAATAAAACCATGAGTGCACATCGAGCTGTTAGGCAGTGACACCCTATTCTGCACAAAGTCTCTTACCTCCAGTTTTACTTCCCCTTGTTAGTGGGAATAATGATATTACCTAAGGATACTCCTGAAGGCTTAATTAATTCTTATTTACAGCAACCTTCAAAGACATAAATTGCTGCAGACTTCCAAAGTATTATTATCAAGTACTTCAGAAAGATGCTCCAGGTTTCTGTAGGATTTAAAGCAAAGTAGAAAATTAAGCTGTTTATTCCACAATAGAGTCAAAAATGAAGTTTCTATAGAAACTACCACTTTAGAGATATTTACATTTCTTTACTATGAAGCATCTTTAGAAAGAGCCTTCCCATAAATAGCATATAGTAGTTGTTGTTACAGCTGGTATAATAAGATAATATTTACAAAAGGCTAAGTATGTTCTAAGTATTATTATCGATTTGCTATAAAAACCATGGAGCCATTGAATATATTGTCATATTTATAGTAACAACTGATACCTAACAGCAAAGAGACCCGAATCTCCCCACAGAAACAAACAGATAGTTATGTGTAAAAGTAATGTGTAAAAATTCCTTCCTGCCTTCTGTGGTGATGAATCTGAAAAGGAAGATTAAATCTAGTATTTCTGGCAGGGCTGATTCTTTAAAAGCTCATTTCTGAGTACAGTAACAAGAAAAATGCTCACATTTCTATGCTTTAGATGGGGTGCTGCCCATGTATGCATATATGCATAGTTGCAAGTCTGACATTTGTTACTGGAACTTAGCTTTGCAGTTTCCTTGAGATCTCCCGATTAAATGCACCACATAAGTCTATCGCTCTATAGTTATCTATTAGTGGTAATAATATAAATAGAATAAAACAAATAAAAATAGTTTTTGCTATATTTGAGATGGAGAGGAGGGGGGAAATAGATTTGGAAGTGCTGATGAGCAATGAATTGTGTAAATATATCCCCATGTGCATCCTGTGTCCATTCTTTTCAAGGAATGGATTAAGGACTCAGCGTTGCAAGAAGTTTAGCACTTCATTTCTTGTAAGCAGACCCACATTGATAAATGAGATTACAACCCACAGAGAGCACAACACCTGCCAGTGTCTGCAAGTCAAACTGAAGATTATAGAGAATTTGGGTTGCTAATGTGGTATAGAGTAGAAACGTTCTGAAACTCCCCAGGGTAAAAGGTCTGGGTCTTGGTTCCTACTTGCCACACTCTTGCTCCTGTAGATCACAGTGATTAGAATGTGAAAGAGAAGAATTTGGTACTGGATTAGGAGAAAGGACCACCCAGTCCAGTGTCCTGTCTCTGGGGGGATCAGTCATTGTAGATACTTAGGGAAAGAAGGTAAGAAGTCTTGAATTCAATGTTTCTTCTGGATAGTCAGCCTTTTTCAGGACGTGTTGGGCTGCAGGTTGCATCCAACCTATTATGTTTTATAGCCCCTGATGGATCTAGCCTCCATGCATATGATCTTACCTAAAGATTAGTTAAAGAAATAGTAGACAAGCTAGAAACAGGGAGATACCTAGTACTGAGCACATCCCAACTTCAGAAGAAAAACAGTTTCCCCATGTAATTTTCTTTAAAAACACACCTGAGAGATTCAGATGTTTAAACATCATTGATGTCCTCTTTGTCTCTTGGGCACTTTGAAAAATGTTGACCAAAGCCTTCAGTCCAGTAGCAGTGAAGCTCTATGCTCCATACATAAATTATATCAAATAGTATCACTCCATTGATAAATATCACTCCATTGATAAATAACGGCTGAAGTGGTTCTTGGTACCGAAACATCTTAGAATGGCTGCTGCAGGTGCATCAGTAAAAAAATCCTTAGAGGTACAAGTATAACCATTTCAAGGTAATAGTTTAGTCAATTAACTGACAAATGCAAACCCCAAATAATAGCTAGTGATAGTCAATAAAAAAGGAAGGGCCAAGCTGTCATTTTCTAAATCTGATCTGCTCTCTGAGAAGTGACTGAATTACAGCCCTTAACAACAATGAATGCGGCATATCAGTGCTGTCTTGAATCAGGTACTGGATCATGGTGTCTCTCCCATGCCTTTGTTTCGCTGTTTTGGTTGCCCAATACTTCTCAGAAGCCTTGAATACAGGACATAATAAYGTAGATCCTACCCTGGTAGCAAATTGTGCAGTCTTTTGTTTCGAGCACACAGCATKCACCCAGACTTGCTCATAAAATATCCATAGCAAAATCATGTGATGCCTGTCTCTCTTATACATTTTTAAGAGCTGCCCTAAATCCATTAAAGGACTGTGAGGCATGAATAGAGAAGAATAATCCCTTCTGCCATATGGGCAAGAAAGGAGTTGGGATCAAGTAGCTGTACATACCAAGTGTGCCCTGTGCATTTGGTCACTCCCAAACTTCTGCCGTAGGGACACAGCACCCCTTACAGTGCTGTTCTTTTGTCTGAACTGCTGAAAAGTATTTTGCAGCTTAGAACAGAGGAATTTTACAAAAGAAGTGGAGCTCGAGTAAAGAGAAGTCAGAGAAATAGACCTGTACAAAAGTCAGAAGACAGGATAATGTGTGTGAATCAAACGTACTTTTTGATTTCAGGACAATTAAGTGGAGTAAAATGTGTGTTATGATAAAAGCAATTACTTTTGCACTATGAGGCAGCTGCTGTTATTTTAGAAGTGAACCTTGGAAATCCCATTTTAAACACTGGAAAAAAATAGCCTTGGTTGTTTTACCCTTAGGAAAGGTGCAGGGAGTAACCTAGGTGGATGTTCAAAGGAGGAGAAGGGAATTAGCTACTCAAATTGGAAGGGAATTGAGTGTCTACTTCCCTTAGGCTCTTTGTAGAATTACATGCTACAGCTCTTGCCAGGAGTCCTATCATTTCTGTAGAACTGTAATGCCTTTAATTCAGAAAACTTAGGCTCCACCTAAGTCTAGGCGCCACAAACTTCCTTTTCCTATTCAATGTCTTACATCTTGGTATCGCTTGTAGATGTGCTCAGAGGTGCATTTCACCCCTTAGCCATGTCCAGGAAAAACAGCAGAATTTAGGCCATATAAATGGTGTTTTAAGCCGCTGATATGACTCCCACGGAAACCGGTAGGGGACTGGGAGGGGACAGAGGCGTTGAGCTTGCTGGGTTCTTCTGTCACTGCCCAAGCAGCGTAGGCTCCCTTGCATTCTCCACGGCCGTCTGCCTTAGGTGATGTGTGCCACTGTCCTGAGGCAAGTTACAGGAAAAGCTGCCTTGGTGTTTATTGTAAGAGGTTACAGTMGTAAGGCTAAATGCAAATTTTCTCAATTCAGCGGGTGTGCGCTCTGACTGAATACTGTCCCACTCAACCACCACCACAGGTGAATTCCTTTGCGAGTTAGAAACTCCCAAGAAAGGCGCCRCAGCGTTAGCTGTGCAGAGAGTTTAAGGCTGGGCCCAGAAAATCAAGGATAAATTTGTCAAATTCATCAAAGTCCCATGTTCGAAAAGTGGCTCAAGCATTTAGGAGCTAATATCTGTGGAATTTAGGCTCCTAAGAGCTTAGGTCTCTTTCGAAGAAGGAGTRAGACATACAAGTCCTGTGGTGCTTTTGAAAACTTTACCCAAAAAACCATGTGCTCTATTGAAAAAAGAAAAGYTTCGTAATAAATTCTTGAGAGCTGTGACTATGAACTATGGGACTATATGACCTTCGCATAATGAATTCATCTTGGTTCAGAAATGGATCATGTATTGATCTCGCTTGATATTGGTGTCGCTCTTCGGAGTTTGGCAGAGCTCCTTGAGTGAACAGATTCAGTGTCTTTTCTTTAGAAACAGGCTAGAGGACAAAGCAACCTTCATATACTATAGGATTTCACTCTGAAGAAAATCCCTTTGACCGAATCTTCAGTAACTAACTTGTCACACAACTTTAAAAGCAAAACTTCCTGTAAATATTAATTTGGGATTTTTCTATCTCAGTCATCTGCTTTTTTAAATGACTTGTTACTAGAATTCCCTTTGCAGCTTGTGATTCTCTTTTCTACTTTCAGTTTCCCTTCCGTACTGCATCAGTTGTAAGTAGGCTGCACTTTTCTGAAAATGTAGTYGTGATGTTTAGCATGTTTTCTTATATAAGACTTGTGTTAAAAAAAACCCAACCACCACCAACAAAAAACTAACTGAAATCTAATTCTTTCCCCCGTATTTTTAAGTTACTACTCTTCAGGGAGGTTTAACAGATACACTATAATTGCTTTAACAAGATAATCTGTGTTGGCACAACATCATACTTGTGCATATTTCTTTTAGTTTTCATTTCTGAGTTTACATTTTTATTGTTACGTTGTCCCATTGTATAGGGCGCATGCATGCACAGCTCAGCACGTACACGTGGTATGTGGGAACTGGACTATAATTGCAGATGATGAAGACTTCACAGTCACGTTCTGGCTTCTTTGTTTGTTGGTTCATTTTACAAAGAGCAGCCTCAATCCTGCATTTACGTTCCTGGATCCCGAGTAATGTCATTATGCCTCTGCACCGGAAGGGAGCCCACCCTCCTGATCTGACAGCTGGCGAGGAATTACAGTTAGTGAAATATTGGGGCTTTCTGCACTCTTCTCAGAAGAGAACTGTTCTTATTTTGATACTTTATTCTCCATATTGCCATTTTGATATCTTCTCTGATGTTGATTATTTTTGTGCAGTAAGCTTGATTTTTTTTTCTTTGAGTTTTAAAATACTTAAGGTTACTTTAAACACAAATTTTCTTGGTCCGTAAGTGACCTCAGCTACTGTTATCATCAGCTTATACTGAAATAAGCTATAGTAAATGCAGGCATTTACTCTGGGTCTATTAAACGTGCTGAGAGAAGTTAGATGCCCAAATCAAGAGCACGGGATGCTTAATTCCTTTTTTCTTCTGTGAGCTAGATTCTGTTTTGGGCCTGTTCTGTGCCTCATGCTCACAGAACTCACTGGAACTACACGTGCATGTTTAGAGGATTGAGTATCAACCCAAATTTGGTCCTGCTGCCACCCTGGGTGTCTGGACTCACTGAAGATCACTGAACCGCTCATTCACGTAAAGGATGCAGAGCTGTGCATGAGATTCATTTGTCGGAATGCAGCTGTCTAAAACACTGTCTCGTCCAAGCTAGATGTCCGGCCTCCCGCCAGAGAGGGCATCTTCAGAGGGTGCTTCTTCCTGTCTCTCTTAGCAACCTGGCCTGGGCGGACGTGAGTTGTCTTCTAAAAGCATCCGTTTCTCCTGCTGACTATGGAGAAAGCCTCCCTGCTACTCTCTGGGGCCTCACTTTCAGACAGGCAAAGGCAGATGAGGAAAAGCCTACCCTTTATTTAGAAAAAAATTATCTTGTGAGCCAAACTCATACATGTGTTGGTGGAATCAGGTGCATAAAGAAACTTTCAGAGCTCTTTGCCTGATCTAAAAATGATTCTTTCTTCTTTTGGTGATGACCACAGTATTTCTGGAAACTTCAGTAACGATTAATCAAAGGACAGATTCTGCCCCTTTTCCTAAAGTTGAGTGATACCTTATTCCCTGAGAATTGCCACCCAAGCAGATTCCTGGTTTCTGTGAGTAAGCATGGATCTGGCAGACATACGCGTGGGACAGTCTTGTCCTCAGTGCACTGAGCTCTGGCATTTGTGCTCATAAATATTCTTGTCTTAATTTTTGTTCAAAGATGCCTTGGACATTTTGGGCATAGCAGCTGCATGAAATGAAGCATTTCCTTCTGATCTAGTTTGCCTGTAAGAATCTTGAACTTGTTGACCTATGTGCCTATTAATTATTGATATAATGTTGCATTATTTAGGATTGTTTCAGCAGACAGCTACATTATTACCAGACAGACATTTGCCAGACAGGCTGATAGATAACATCCTAAAAAAATCTCAAGTTACATTTGTACAATAAAGGACCATAACTTCATTACTTTTTCCCCCCTGTAGCTGGCAAATTAGTGATACGCTACCTTGAAACCTTAATGTAAAATCTAAATATAATAATGATCTCTTTAGGCAATGGGCTTAATCTTGGCTTTGTTGGAACTGTGGTTCTGATATTGGTCAGTCCTCAAAAATGCAGAGGAAGTCTTAACCAATCTTCTGAAGCTGTTTTTTTTCTTAAGATTCAAGAAATTGTTTTGTTTTTCAAACTCTTACTATGGAAAGGAGAACTTACTTCTTACTGGTTGCTATGAGCTGGATTGCAACACTCCAAAGACACAGGCATAGCTTGATGTGTATCTCCCAGGGAAACCTGCCTTTGATTTTTTTAAAACCCACTGCAGTCATTTTGTCTATGGATCCAAGACAAAGCGTATCAAAATGAATTAGCTATAATTTAAAACATGCATGCTGAGCATTTCTAAACCTTGACGACTACAGTGCAGCTTTAACTGAAGCAAGAATGAAGTAATACAGCTCTTTGTAGCAATCATATCGAAACTACTAGGTGCAGTATGCAGTCACAACCGAAGAGCAGTGTCTAATGTGCGACGAGCTTGTTAGCATGTGTGCTGCCCTCTTCCCTCTTTCTCTGCTCATCATGTTTCTCTCTGTCGCAATCAATTTCTCCTCTGATGTCAAAACGCCACCGCTCAGTAGTTGTTTGTATGAAAGCAGAAGAGGCAGAAAAGAGGAAGGAAAGCAGACAAAGGAGGATGAGGCCACAAACTACAGTCTTGAGGGTTACAAATCTGACAGCCCATGCTTGTTTTCCATGGGAAACAGTTCTGGGGAAAGAATTTCAGAAACACACAGCTGCAATTTTCAAAAGTGATTTAGCACTAACTTTTAAATGCTGGTGGGTACTTCTTGCTACAGTTAGGCACACAGTTGGATTTTCAAAACTGTGCAGGCTCCTAACTCCCTCGGTTGCCAGCGGTGAATTTTACTGGCTTCATGAATCACTTCTGTCCCAGTTCTGATTCACCGTTACAGCAGAACCACGTCTGAAAGTCCTGGCAAAGCTCCCTCGGTTCATCTGTGAATTGACTGATACGTTTAGACCCAGCCTCTCTGGGTCAGCGCTCTCCGAGACTCTCCCGACTGCAGTGCCGCCCTGGCGTTTTCCTGGGCTCCAGGAACAGCAGCCACGTCTGCCACCCTTTCCCAAAACCAGGGCCTCCCCCTCAAGGCCAGTGTTAATCCTTCCATTTCCCCCCAGTTTAAGCACACGCTTTCCCAGAGGTCCAGCCTTGTCCACGTGGGCTCGCAGTTCACATTTCCTGGGACAGCTGAATAGGTGAAGCAAAGAGAAACAGGTTATTTGGGAGGGAGTCTGTTCAAAAGAGATCCTTTGAATTAGTCAGAGAATATTAAAAACAGACTTGGACAAAACACTAAATGAGGAAACCTGCATAGTTTCCCTCACTGCTCTGCAGTGTGCCTTGGGTCTTGGCCAGGGTCTTTGAGATGTCCAGGTGTCCCCCTGCTTGTGGCTTCTCCCCTGGGTTACACAGTCTTTCCTACTCCTACTGCCTTTTTGCTCTTTTTTCCCCAGAATGATTGATGAGGGACTGTCATCTCTGTTCTCCTTCGATACGCGTCTCCTTCATCCGGTCTGTCATTCAGTCTTGTCAGGAAAGCCAAGCCTTCCACTAGGCGATCTATTACTCAGTTCCCACCTCTTTGAAATTTGGACTTGAAAAATGGTTTTCCTGAATGGTAGCCACCTTTTTTTTCTTAGTAGTGCTTAATTTGAATAGATGAGCATCAGAGCAGGGAGCAGAGGACCTGGGATAAGATGGAAGAATTTCTCCTGTCACCTGTTGTGGGTTTTATCTCCATATAGAGACACAGAGGCAACTGACTCCCACACTTAAATAGAATTTCAGGCCTGACATGAATAAATGTATAAAATTCAAGYCCCTAACGCTGAATTCACAAACTCTCTGTAGACTCTCTAAATTATCTCAGGCCTGTTTACTGAAATTAAATTACATAAAAGTCATTACGAAACAGCACATTCTTATGTAAAATTCCACAAAACAAGTGCCGTGATTTTAACTGAGTTCAACAAATAAAACATTAAGTGTAATTTTTATTCAGGGCCATGTGTTAGCTTTTGAAAACAAAAAGGAAATAAATGATCCAAGTCACACAGAACATATGTCTGCAAAATAATAAAATATATACCATATCAGGACATTTTGTGAGTGTGGTTTTAATTCTTATTGCTATTGTGGCTGGAGGCTTTTGCTGTGCAGAAAGGATACGCTGTGTTCATATAACAATACAGAATGATCTTTATTCCTACCCACATAGGCAATAATATAATTCTGTTGCAAAACTGTGGGTGGCTCCGAGTTCTTCAGCTGAGACACCTTCTTGGGG
The DNA here is from genome assembly GCF_003343035.1 of Apteryx rowi. NCBI lineage: Eukaryota > Metazoa > Chordata > Aves > Apterygiformes > Apterygidae > Apteryx > Apteryx rowi. The sequence goes on along the minus strand of NW_020449241.1, from coordinate 296,811 downwards.
AGTGCTGGAAGCTTGTGGAGGGACGCCCGTTGGTCCTGCTGGCTGCCTGTGCTACAGATCRCCTATTCCACCCAGGACAGCAAGGAGACTAACTCGGCCTTTGGTGTACAAAACCCTAGACTTTGAGGCTGAGAAGTCCAAAAGAAAGGTCAGCATGTGACTGGCTGTGTTTAAGCAGTCTCATAGCAGGATTTCTGTCATTACTCTCTGGAGTTGCTTTGTTAAAAAAGCCATAAGGGAAGTGGGTTTTCCCATTCTCCCTGTCCTGCAGTCTGCGTTTTGGTAAGAGAGGCAGTGGCGGTGTTTCCTACCCTGCCAAGGACACTCTCATGCTACGTACAAGGTAGAAAGGCACTAGCCTGTCTTGTAGTRTGACAATTCATGTCAGGATTAACCAAAAAGGTGTGCTCAGAGACATTAACAGGGTCCCTTCAGTAGCCAAGGATCTATCTATTCTCTAGGTTCACGGTTGCCTTAATGCCTGCCGTCCTTTCATCGGCTTGAAGTCGTCTTCCACGACTGCTCCTGCAGCCTGAGCCCTGGCTCCAGGACACTGCTCGCGGAGCGCGAGTAGGAATCTCTTGCGGTGCTGCTGTTGCATCTTCGTTATTCTCAGGGCAGTGCAGTTGTGGTGCATTTCTGTCTTTGGGAGAGTATTCAGGGAATGGGCCAAGAGTATAGCGTCTTGATTAGTTTTTTCTTGTTGAGCATGATCTCATATCGTAGGTACATGYGTTCAGCTGTCAACTCGATTCTTGCAACAAAAGGAAAAACAAACCAGTAATAAATAGAAGAGTTGCATAAGCCAAACTTGGAATAATGGCATTGGGTGGAACACATGAAAAACGAGCTGCAGCTACAAAGCAGGTTACTGCTTCCTATTCCTCCTATGAGCGTGATATAAATTACAGTTGTTTAAACTGATGCAGTGACCAAGGAAAATGTTGGAAGCCCGAATATGCCTCTGTCTCTCTCCTGCTACTCCTATTTCAAGTTTGTAGACTGAGAAATTAAGAACTGAGCCCAAACTTTGTTCTCTTCCACGGCCGACTGAGTGGCTTAGTCTCAACGAAAGCTTTGCAAATTCACAGTCATGCTTCCTGATGTTATCGTCATTGATGCTGCATAGTGCTTCGAGGTCCTAAGTCATGAAGAACTGAGGAATCAAGCACTGATTTAGCAATTTTTTTCTGAATGACCGGGGGAAAAAATCTTAAAGAAATCTGGCTGTAAAAATGGAGGCATGTTATTCCAGAAATATGGAAGCACAGCTTTTTAAAATCTTCTATCATTTCAGTTTTTTAAAGGTCTTAATTTAGATTTAGATGGTAATGACTCATTTTTGCAGCATTTCATTGTATCACATGAAATGTTTTTTTGGTAAAGGCGGGTTAGTGTGACCAGTAGATGCGTATTCATCTAGCAGTACATTTGTGTTTAAATGGATGAGTAGTTTAAATGATTAATACCATTCCAGATTTCTTTAAACATCATCATTTAACATTAAGTCACAAATATCTTCTTTTTTAAGAAACATTTCTTCAGATGTTTGTTTTTGATGCTGTGGTGGTGTCATACACCTGAAATGCTGAACCCATTTAGACTGACAGAATGTCCACAGGTTTTATGTAGCATGAATGCCCCCAAATATTTGTAATATCTAGATTTCAAAGCACTGAATTTCATGGGATTCCTGCAGTTCTGTCCAGATTATATCCAGAAACCAAAGAAAATACCGAGTTTTAGTCTTTCTTACAGAAGTCATTGACACAGCTCTGATTTCATTATTTACGTGACAGTAACTCAAAATTCTGGAGAGAATATGAGAAAAAATGGCTCCTCCTTTTTACAGAAGTGTCCTATACTTTTGGATACTCCAGTAGTAATCCTTAGCACTTTCTTCCTACACAGATTAAAGTTATAACCTCATTTTGGTTTTGAATTAACTTAGGTTATCATCTAGGGCAAATAATGCTTTTGTTTGAAATGTTACCAACAAATATATTGTTTATTTGAATCTAGACCTACACGACCTTTGAACTTTTTGAGAAAGAACCTCCTTTTTAACAAGTATTTTTCACCAGAAAATTTGGAAATAATTTTATCCACAATTGCTTGCTTAATCACCGTAATCTTTTTTTTTAATGAAATGATAATGTTTTACGGGGGAGGGAGGAATAATTTTCTGGGCAGTTCTATTCTGAACTAAACCCATTTGACATGGATCTAATGAAGGTTTTACAACTACTTAAGTGGATCAGTGCAAGAGGGAGTCATTTACACTCCCCTGGAAGTGGGGAGTGGTGCATATGCAACATCATCAGAGATACTTGATTGAACCTCAAGAAGAATGCTACTAAGCTTTTTGCATTAATTATGCTCAAAAACATCCCTGTAGTGATACAGGGGCTAATTTTTAATTGATACACTTAAATCAGTTCCTTCATGGACAGACATTTGTTCATTATGAACTCATTTTTATGCATGGCCACTTTCAAGGAAAGCAAGCTAATATTGTTCCGTCAGCAGTCAGGTGCATTAGAGAAGCAATTGCTATATGTCTCCTTCTGATGTGTTTTGATGGTGCTCATTTCTTCTGGCATGCTTTTAGCTCCCAGCGATTCAGATGTGTCAGCTACCGTAGCTGTAAGAAAACATTGATGATGGATTTATGCCATCCAGGCTTAAACTTGGTGACCGAAAAAATGGCTAAGTATTTGCTTTTGAAGCAAAACTTTTTTTAGTTATGCAAAAATATGTTTCCTAAATTTGCCTATATGTATTTTAATGAAATACTTTATCTTGATTATAATTCATGACTCTTGCCAGATGAAGGTTCCTCAATGAGAAATAGTTGGACTCCCTTCTGAATTTAGGGGAGGGAATCACCTTATTCTCCTTAAAAGTGAAACCGTCATGTAAAGTGTAATTTAAACTGTATTGCATAGTCGTTCTGAAGTGTCTCACTGTCTGTATTAAGAAGGAGTTTCTCTAGAACTGTCAGAGCAGTGATTGTCCAAGGAGGGATGCCCTTCAGATCTCCTTTCGGGGGCAAATTAAACATTGTTGTTGTTGTTGTTGTTGTTGTTGTTGTTGTTGTTGTCATTGTTATATTGGTTTTACATGGCTCCCATCTGAAATCAGGTCCCATGGTGCTAGGTAGAGGTGCGTGGAAGGAAACAGCCTCTGCACCAAATATTAGCACTCTAGGCAGAGGTAGGTAAGAAGAATGAAAGGATTAGTGAACATTTGCAATATATGCAAACAAGGCACTCCTCCTGCCAGATGAATTCCAGCAGTGAGATCAGATTTAGAGGTTTCAGAAATCCTGTTGTACTTCTGAGCAAATTGCTCCAGCATAAAAAATGATGCATTCTTAAATAATGAATCGGATATATCTAATATTTATTTTTCATCTAAGTTCTTCTATGGAGGAAGAGCTCCTTGGGACAGCGTCTGCTCTGGGCCATGGAGCATTCACCCTAGATTTGTTGAAAATCTTGCTGAATCTCATGAGAGAAAAAATACTCCACTCAACAGAGATCCCACTGGATGAAGTCAGGAGATCTGGGTTATTTCTTGCCCTGACTACAAATCCTTCTGGGTCCTTGGATAAGTTATTTAACCCCTTTTGTTCTCCATGTAGCATCTGCAAAATGGGAGTTACATAAAATTATCCTCTGCTGATGCTGGGCAGAAAGAAGCCAGATTATTTGGCTTAGAAGTACATCAGAAAGTGGCTTCTGCCCCTCCCTTGCTCCGTCAACTATTGTAATATTTCTTCTATCCCACAGGGAAAGTATAACTTCTAGTACAGGCTACCCCTGGAGCACCTCAAAGTGCATACCTTAAAGGGCCCTGGGGATTTTCTAGCATATAATTCATAACCAGAAACACTTCCCTTATGGACAGGTTCCTTGACACACCCTAGGTTGAGGGCAGACAGCTGTGGTTTTCCTTTGGCTTCAGGAGACTGGGTTAACTTTCCTTCTGCAAGTCACTAATGGAAGTATTTAGTTCTTGACACCACTGCTATGGCGATGGTGAATGGATGATAGAAGTTACTGATCACTAAACAGGCAGAAACCAGACAGAAGTATAGCAAGATGCCCCTGTGCACTTCTGTCCTTGAATCTTAACTTTGAGAAACTTTCTTCTGAAGGTTATTTAATCTTTAGACTCATTCTGTCCTTGGCCTCTGGATTGAAGGTGCCAATTACAAGAGTGGTTTGTGTGGGATAGACCTCTGGAAATCCATTGGATGTGAAGGCCATCTGACCATGGTCAGACAGAGGGCTTTTGGTCATTACCACACCGGTCTGGACATCGACCAGGCAGTGGTGTAGCAGGAGAATGAATAAAGGAGCTGTTCCCTTCAACTGGGGACTGAAAGCATTTGAGATCCTCACACCAGAAGAAGGAGCTAGTCTTAGGGCATTAAGAAGGCTGGGGAGGAATTCAGACACTCTTTCAGGGAAAGCAGAGCTGCATATCATCAAGGAGCTCAGCTTTATCAGATACTGCCTTTATTTGACCATGGAGTGAGTGGCCTGGGAGCTGGCACAGGGAAGAGATGAGAGAACTGCAGCTGCAGGGATGCAGAGCCCTGCATCTTGGCACGGAGATTGCAGAGCCCAAACAAGGACTCTGGTAGTTTGGAGGAAGCTGGAAGAAGCCAGCTTCTTGCCTCTCCTCTTCCCACACCACTCCCTGTTGACTGAACACTACTAACCTCCTTGAAGGGGGCCCCAGACATTTCTCCTCTTTGAGAAGACCTACGGATGGGAGTTCCTACCTGTTCGCTTGTTTACAGTTCCCCAGCTCAGACCTGGTGTCTGCTCTCTCCTTTCAGCTAATTGGCAGACAGAGGCCCCGAGGGTTTTGGTTTGGTGCCATCAGACTCCTACTGACTACGGTGGCGGTGTTCTTCCCCAGACAATGACTTCAGTAGCTTCAGGGCATCGCAGAGCCTCCTAACAAACATCTCTCATAACTGCCTTATTAACTGATTACTGTAGTAAGATAATAATTAACACCCTTACTTGTTTCTCAGCTCAGCCAAAAATATTCTCAAGTGGACTAAAAATGCATAAAATGAATAAATGATTTATGTTTACTATTTTTAATGGAGCTCTAATACAAAGCACCATAAAAACACTCCTGATTTCGTTATGGATTTAGAATGCTGTAATGAAAAGCTGTAAGGAATAAAACAGGGAAATATTCCCTGAGCCAAATTCTGCTCTYGGTTATATTTAAAGATCTTGCTGAGATGAATCCTAGAGAGGATTTTTTTAAGAAAGGGAAAAGAAATCTCTGTCATCTACTCATTGCAGCTTACCCGTTCAGAACCTGTACCAGCCAAGACAAGGGTACCTACGCTGTGAATATACACAAAAAAATACAAGTGCCGGGCATGCATATCTGCAGCAGATCAGAAGGGCTGTGTTTACACATGCACTGTGCGTTGCTGACTGTGCAGGGCATGAGGCAGTGGGGAATGCTGCTTCAGCGGAGGATGGCACATGGAAGATGTCCAGAGTCTTTCTGTTAAATTCACCTTGGTAATAAATATGTCAGGAAGAGGCTTGAAATGGAAGCTCTGACTTTTCTCTGCTTTGGGTGATGCAGCAGCACATGAATCCAAACTCTAAAGCTTTGGTCAAAGTCTATAAATAATGGCAAAGCCGCTGTCTGAATCAGTTAAAAGTAGAATGGGCTAAACTCCCTAGATTATACTTTGGGGAATATTCATCCATTAGCAGAGGAATGAACAAAATGATCTGGGCAGACCTCTTCCATCTCAGACTGCCTTCCTGATTCTTACTGTACAAGTTTCTGCCCATGTTAAAACAGACTGCGTGCTGTTAGATGTGAGGGGAAGGCAGACTGGGGCAGCATGCTAGAGAGGAGAGGTGAAATAAGCTAATGCGGACAACTTCTTCTGCTGTTACTTGAAATAAATGCTATTTCACTTTTACCATGGCAGCCTGAAGTAATTGTGCTGGCTTGAAGCTGCAGGCCATAATGTCAACAACTCTGCAACCAACAGGTGAGATTCAGTTGCAAGCTGCTGTGCCCTGTGACTGTTGCGTGACACACAATACACACAAATCCTAGACTTTTTTGACACACCATCTAAGTTGCATTGTTTTATTCCAACTCTGAGAGAAGTCCGAAGCCCTGCCTCCCACTGATTTTTCAAGATCTTCCACTGATCTCTCTTCAGTGAAAATATCTATGCAGGTGCCATATCCAGCTTGTGGTTTTATACTGAGATACATATTCAGTATTTATGATATTTCTTTTTGCATGCACTCTGTCCAGCAAATGTTAATAGAAAGGTTTTGCAAATGCCATTAAATATCTGCAAATATTTTATTGCAGTATGTGCTCATATCTGTTGTGAGAATTAATAAGGTTCTTCAGCTGAATTGTCTCACAAGAATGTGAAATGCCTTGCTTGCAACACCATTAAAGGCATCTGATTTTTCGTCAGGACTTCAACACTATCTGAAAAGTCAGGTCACTTTAAGGTGCTAGAGGTGTCAGATCGCTAGTCTCTAGAGATGCTAGAGAATTTTGCAAACTACCATTTTTTCACCAATGTGTAAATGAAAAGTCCCATGGKTATTTTCAACATTTCTTAGGCAGTCCTATCAGTCAGTTACACAAAAGCTAAAGGCTGCAAAACTACGCTTGTCATGAAGAAATACCGTATTTTAAGATAACTACCATACTGAGCTCTCTGATGTGTCTTAAAATGATGTATCGCTCTATTTTTTTTTAATTTCCAGAAATAAAAAAGGGTTTGCTTCAGGGCAGAGACAGTCTAAAAGCTTGTGCTAATAAATCTATGCAAGTTTAGTAGCGCTTAATACAAATTCTGCTTCAAGTGCTTTTTAAATGCATTATCACCTTAAGTAAATACAGTGGAAGACTGCCAAATGCCTGGATGCTGTTCTCTGTAAATTTATGCATTTATATCATTAATGCAATAAAATGTTTAAAGTTTCATTGAATTTTGCTAACTGATTTGCAGTTTGAATGGTAGTAATTTTATGCATTTATCAATTACCTTCTAAGTAGCTGCTATAATATTTCTGTTTAGGCAGGCAAAGCACACTCACCAAAATACTTTTCATCTAAATTAGATTTAGTATGAAGTGGTCTAGTGATCACAAAACAGAGGACACATCCAAGGTATAAAGAATTCAGAACTCTGAGTTGCTCATTCCCAATAGGAAACAATATTGTGCCTAGCGGAAGTATATTTTGGGGGGTCTCAGATTCATAGCCTACAGGGCAAATTCTTCTCTGCTGTACACTTTCTGATGCAAGGGGGTCTAAATGGTGCCTCATCACAATTATTATTAATATATCATGTGTTGCTCTTATGCTGAAAAACCCTGGCTCCGTTGCACGACGCACTGTAACGAATTAAGGAGGCAGCCTTTGCTCCTATGAGTTTGTATTCTAAAAATGCATGTCCACTTTACATAGCACTGTATGGCTGTGAAGGGTTTAAGGCTGTGGCGAATTAAGCCTACTGTTTTCTGTGTCATGATGCTATGTGTCGGCTTTTGCAGTCCGTAGACACTCCCCATTCCCTTGATTCCTCTTAGCCCTTGGGTGGCTCCCAACCTGGTGCCCCATAATGTCCTCACTGATGTAGGGACCTAAAGTACCAGCCACAGCAATAACCATGGCAGCAATAGCTTGAGGAGGGACAAAAAGGCACAAGGGCCACCTTCTCAGCACCTCCAGCTGATGCTAGTGTTAGGAGTGCCCATGATGAGGAGAACTGGTCTATAGCTCTAGGATCTTGATCTTGATCCATTGACCGCACAGAGCAAATAAGTCCGCAGACAACTTCTGTGATTTCACAGCATCACAGAACCACAGAAGAGTTGGGGTCAGAMGGCACCTCTGGAGATCATCTGATCAAACCCCCCTGTGCAGGCAGGRTCACCTAGAGCAGGTTGCCCAGGACCGTGTCCAGTTGGGTTTGAATATCTCCAAGGATGGAGTCTCCACAACCTCTCTGGGCAACCTGTTCCAGTGTTCAACCACCCTCACAGTGAAGAAGTGTTTTCTCATGTTCAGATGGAATTTCTTGTATTTCAGTTTGTGCCTGTTGCCTCTTGTCTTGCCACTGGGCACCACTGAGAAGGGGCTGGCTTCATCTTCTTTACACCCTCCCATCAGTTCTACCTCTTTTAACGGTATTGGCAGGTTTGCTTCTGATTTTTAATAGGAGAGTAAGTAGACAAAGCTTCAGTGGTACTAAGATGAGAATCCTTTGGTAATGTGTTTCACCAACTGTTTTTGTAGTAAGTTATGCAAATTCTGTTTTGAACTGTTCTTTCTCCCGGTAGGTAGGTCAGTTGGTTTCATCTAGGTTACATATATGTAGCTGAGAGGAAGACTTACCTACAAAATGGTAGCGGTATGAGAATGAGTATTCTGAGCACTCTCACCTCCAACAGATGTCAACACACAGCAGCAGAGCTGCTTAAAATTAAGCCCTACCTGTTTAAGAGCCTACCTCAAGGTAGACATTTGAGCAGAGTAATTTTCAAGTGACTCTGTAGTGTCTTTTTAAGTTTATGCTTTCTAAAGCGTTTTTGGCAAAAGATACAGTTGGCCCTTTTAAAAATATGTTAAATATAGTCTCTAATTTATAAGTGAGCTGGCCMACCTTAGTGTGTTATAAACTCTTTCAAATTTGGACTAAAGGAAAAAAAGAATGCCTAAAGATCCTGTAAATTTTTCTGCCTGTTTTGCTCAAGTTGCACGTTTAGAAACAAGTAAAAAATGGATCAAGTGCCTTGTTTGAAGATACAGGAAAACATTTTTCAGCTCGCACTTGGGTTTAGTTTTCAAGAGTGACTAATAAGAAGGTGGTGACTGCTTCATTAGTATGCACTAAACTGAGTGCATAATACAATTATATATTTCAGTTGTAATTAGGACATTTAATTGATTTGTTTTAACTAAATTAACAGACATTAGGGAAGAAAAAGATTTGTGGCAGATTCTGAAATGTTTTCCACACAGCCAGCTGGGTTCAGCTGAACAGAAATATCTGGCTTATTTCTGGATAATGTTATGAAGATCAAAAACTTTGTTACTGAGAAACTGTTATGAAATAAACTTGCATTTCTGCAGCTCAATCTTTTAGATGACAAAAACTTAACAGTTTAATTTCTTGTAATTCTCATGAGGTGGGTGTTGTTCCCTTTGGGGCGGTAGAGAAACTGAGCCGTAGAAATGACATGAACAGGAGATGTTTCTGTGCAGTGCTGTAAAAAACAGGGTTAAGATACAGATTTCCTTCTATGAGATTGGTTAGCGGGTAACTCTGGTATCCACTTAGGCAGAGACAAACATTATTTAGAAACCATCTTCTTCCTCCTTTTTGGTCACCTACTTCCCTCTGATTTTTTCCTAATTTTGCAACCTGGCTCCATACTTCTTCCTGATTCTGAGTTATTCTAACAAGATAACTTTTCACTTCTAGTTTTTAGCATGGAAGCAGAAACGCTGACACAGCATGAGAGGGGATCTGTGTGCAGTGTTGCTGCTTGAGATTCTTACTGGAAGTATTACAAGGCCTCTTCCACTTTTTTTTTTTCCAGTCTGATTTTAACAGTTCCACGTAGATCCTGCCGTTTGCCTTGGTGGAGAGGGGGAATGTCTAAAGGATGGCTTCTAAGGTGTGTAAGTTGAATTCCAATGGTATATACATCCAGTCAGGTGCCCTAGCTACCTGGCTGCTGATCCGTATGTCCCCAAGGATTGCCAAAGCCTCTGACCCTAGGACTGGCGAGGCTGGACACCCTGTTCTAGAAAAGCATTTGAACTGTTACATTTCTGTCTGAAACTTATAATTCGGCTTGTCATTTCTGTTTCCGTTGATAATACGCTATTTTGCATTTTACTTCACTGGTTTCAATACACCCGTGTTGCAAAAATAAATACCCGGAATCTACCCCATGAGACCTGTCCCGAGTAAAATGCTGCAAATAACTGTGCAGACAAGAAATGCTTAGGAGGCAGTCGTGGTTTGCTGCTCACGCATATCTGTACTCGCTGACTGTAGTGAATAGTTTAGAAATCTCTCTCGTGCGAGAATGAGGTGGGGCAGCTGAAAGTGCTGTGGTTCCTGAATTTATTCTGCTCTTGCATTTACAAGAACATGTAGAATTCAGTAGGTAGCTAAATACACACGAACACAGAGAAAGCAAGCCTAGAATAGAGAGAGTAGCTGGGCATCCTTCTGGTAAAACCTGTGCTAGTTTTTAGGAAAAGATCACAACCCACTGTTTACAAACAGCAGAACATCTATGTGTAGCACAGATGACTCACGCTGAGACAAAACCAAAAAAACCAAAACAAAATCCCCCAATTGCCACCGAGTTCTGACACAGGGCACTAAAAATAAGCCGATTCGGAGTGAAAGGTATGGCACTGCGCACAGCTCCCCTGCGTTAATGAATCGAGTAGGGACTCTTGGGATAAAGCTGCACTAGGTGTGTGAGACGTAGAGATCTGAAATGTTYTTCTCTGAAAATATGGTTTTATTTGAACTAAAAATTTCCTTGGGAACTTTTCAGCAACAATTTAATTTCATTTAGGTTTTTTTTTTAGGCAAAGAGATCCTTTGATAATGTCAATAATTTCCTGCCAGTATTTTCAGAAGGCACACTGCATTTTTTCATTTCAAATGATTGTTCGTATTTGCGTATTTCTTAGTTCCTTCAATAAATGTTCAGAATTAAGTTCTGAAATGGGGATTAGATGTGTTCATTTGATCCAACAGAAATAATTCAATTGGCACATAATACCTTTTTATTTTTAATTTCTTTATGTGGGAAATACCAAAATTCATTGCAACCCTGATCAGACAAACTCAAAAACTGCTGGAAAAATAATTGCTTTGACAGCAATTTATGTTACCAGTTAACCTTGAAATTTATAGTTTGTTCTGAAAAACATTTTGGGTTAAGAGTGTCTGTGTTAAGAAGGCTGGTTGGATTATTATGGTTCTGTTTAGGAATAAAAACAAATTTTGAAATACCAGTTTCTCATGAAACAGGAATTTGAGTTTTTTTCCCAGCTGTGGGAGACAGTGGAGTTCCCAAATATCCTTTAAAATACAGCATTCTCTGAATCACACAGTCAAATCATATGTCCCAAATGAAAACCATGGGGGACACGTACAGAAAAATTGTACCTGTGGTGTTGATTTGTCCATGGATCCAGGATCGTACAAGTAAAGTGTTGGTCCATTTTACTATCCTTTCTCCCACTTAAGAGCCAAAATTTGTAGTTTATAAACAATTGGAAATATTTTACATCTCTAAAGTAACCCTGTTGCAAAGAATTTTTCTAAAAGGAAATATGCATAGTTAGTCACTTGTTCCTTTGCACTCTAGGAAATCCAGATTTTGCTTTTTGGTGCCACATTGCAACAGGAAGTAAAAAGGTCTAAAAATGGAAAGTGAAAGCACATCATCCCATTTTGCCTTCTGTTCAGAGGGGTAGAAATGCAAACTTTAAAAGTCCTAACAGTAATCAGATCTCAACATTTCACTTTTAATGAGTATAGATTCCACAGCCAAAGAGTAAAAGTAAAGAATAGTCCCATGTGCCCCTTTAAAAGTCTGCAGTTATAGCCTTTGCTGTTTTTATTACAAGAAACCAAGAATCTGTTTATTATCTGTTTATTATAAGGCAAAAACACTTTCAAGTGAAATATCTTTAAATTGGAAAGGACTAAACCTCATATTAAATAGAAGAGTAAGAATGCACTGTTGAACTTCTACTGTATGCTGTTAACAGAATACAGGAGTTTTTAAAATCTGAAGAGGAACTGACTGCTATCATATCATTACTCTTAGGAGTAACAGAAGTAGTAGTAAATTATTTTAGTGTTTCAGCGATAAATGTGTGTAAAGAGTGTCAGAGAAGCCAGTGAATCTGGCTGAAGTGAGTTTCCTATTCTGAAAGAAGCCACAATCCAAAGACAAAATCCAATAAACATATTAAAATGTATGTCTTTGCTCATGTGAGTAGACCTGTGGAGCAGAACATAGTGTCAATTAGCATGGGTGTTTTAATTTCAGTGGTGGCACACCGGTTTGCATCTAGCTGGTGATCAGTCTCAATACTTCCCCAGGAATGCAGTAATCTGTCTGAAACACGGAAGGAATAACGCACATTGCAGGAGAAGAGTGTTTGGATGGAGTACCAGGAAGCCCATCTGTATCCCCTACCATGGCACTTCTGTAGGTAGTTCTTTTAAAACTAGTGTTATGAGCCACCGAGTCTTTTGCTGTCGCGTCACAGCACACGGCATGTGGAACTGYGCTGCCTGGCTTGCCTGAGGCAATGCCTGGGCAGCCCTCCCTGCAGCCCAGGCCCGCAAGTCACCGTACCCCACAGCTGGCATCAGTCGCTTAAGACACTTCTGGTGCCTTCTCCCGTCTTGTGGCCACTGAGGTGGGGCAGGATGAGCTTTGCCTTTCATTCCTACTTCGGTCTGGTCATGCCCACTTTGTAGGCTGAGAAGAGTGTGCTGAGAGACCTGAACTAGTTATAACACATTAATGGTCTTAAGAGTAACCTGGGAGAGGAAGAATGGTAACGAGAACATCGTATAGCTGCACTCTGCAAGAGAGCTCAACCTGGGTATGGTTTAAGAGCTGTGAAGAGGAGGTTCTTGTGGTGTCTGCTTTGCTTTTAAGTGACAAAGAAATTAATTGCAAGGAGGCATTTGAAGGAAGAGAGACAGAAGCCTGGACACTGTTGGATGGAGCTTGTGTCTGCAATGACTGATTTTCTCACTATTCTCTTTATTTAATCAAAGCTGCTTGTTTTGTCCAGTTGCTCACGTGTTCAGCTGAGAGATTTTGAAAGGAAATGCTTAAAGCAAGCAACTATGAAGTACCTAGGTGGATGGAAGCCCTGTGGCTTGAGTTTGATACTCCTGTCAATAGTTTTTGGTGGGCAGAGAGGAGTATCCCTGAGCTGGCAGAGACTTCCTGGAGGAACATACATAGCTTTCTACCACTGGCTCTGGGCTAGGAGATGTGGCCAATGTGAGTGACACCTTCCCCATCATGTGTGTCACAGTGTTCTAATTAAAATGCAGATTAAGTTTTAATTGGAGGATGAATGAAAACTTTTCCTTGTCAGATAATAAAATAGGAGAAGTGTTTGTAATTAGCTTTGAGTGAGAAGTCAACACCAACAACATAGAGCAGTTGGGTGGCAGGTTGGTGTATCACTGATTCGCTGCTGAAGGAGGATGTGATGAGGACAGCAGAAAAACCTAAGAAGAGTCAGTAAGCTTGGACTGAAGTCACACAAATTATCAGCTGAGAGGCTATAATGAAAGTCTTCACCCTGTCTAGCCCTGTAGATGAGATCATTTTACCTGGATTAGCTGGTACAAGAGCAGCATGTTTCTAAGAAGATGATGATGCCTGAATGTTGGACTCCAACACTATGGACAGCAAACTGTGAGTAGAGTTTTGCAAGCTCTTAATGGCCAATATTAACATGCATTATCATTCCTGTTAGAGATAGACTAAGACTAGGACTATTACCAAGAAACTCTGGGCGTTAGAAGCCTTATCCAAAAGGTAGCATGCTAATTACTAGTTCTCCCAAGGTCACCCTTTGCTTCTCTCTGTCCTCCAGGAAAATTTTACTTGTTTCAAACACTGGGACTTGATGTTTCAGAATGGAAAGGTGCTTGTGCACAAGCAAACTTAGATGATGCAACTCATCTATGTCTATGGATAAAGGCTTGAATTGAGGTCTATGGATAAAGGCTTGAATCATTTTTCAGAGGAACTCTAGAGTGATCATCTCAGTTAGCTTCTAATAACACTTGGCACAAGGGTTACTGGAAAACGCTTAACGTGTTATCTCTGGTCATTTCCAGGGAAATGCTGAGTGTCCCTGTTATTATAATAGAATTTGGTAAAATAATAATGTCTGCTTTCAAGCCCTTCCTCAAAGTGTTTTATGTTAATCGTATCAAATATTTCAAACTGAGGAAAATTTATCTTTCTGGAGAATAGTGAGATACTACATAAAGGAACAAATATTTGCATTGGAAAGAATTTTATTAATAGACCATATTCTCCCAAGAAATGTTACATTTCAGTGCTTGCAGGTTTTAGTTTTTTAAATCAGTGTGGTAGTCAGCATGGGTTAAACTTTCTAACTGAATTATTAAGTGTAATTAAGCTAACAAATGCATAGTCAAAGACCCCAACTCATGTTAAGAGATAAATGTGATCTGTATCATAGGAAAAATGCCTTTTATCTGAGGTTGGCTCATGAAGTATTTTGGGGGCTTGTCTGTTTAGCATAGACACTCTCCTGGCTATGCTGCTGTGTAGATTCCTAATCTCATTTAATTCAATTTACTTCCCTCTCCTGGGCAGCTATAGTACCTTTTGCACTAGTTTTAAGGGTTATAAATCCTGTATTCATCTAGTCAGCTACTAGAGCATACTTTCCCTGGGGACTTGAGGGAAAACTTAGATCTTAGAGCATGCAAAAAGGGGTGCTTTGACCTGAGCTGAAGAGTTAATCAGATGAAAACTTAAGCATGGCCTCGGCTGAGTTCTGTGCTCGGTTGTGGTGGTGAGCCAAGGAAGGACCAAGCCATTGAGAATATTCTGGCATCAGTTCTTGGAGGTTACAAGAACCTTATGTATCATTTTATGTATTTTCTTTTCATGTGYATATAATCAATTCCAGTGGCGAGGCTTGTGTTTTGGTTCGTACAGCCAAGSTAGGCAATTGACTTGGCTGTATTTTCAAACCTCTTGGCTTGCTAAATGTCAGAGCCTAAGCAGGGCTTCTCTTTGTACTCCAATCTCATACAATTGGCCTGAATTATGCGTGTTCCCTGAGAGTGCATGAACAGCACTGAATACAGATCAAACCTACCAAGGAGCCAAACATAGAGGTCAGTGAAGCAAATATTTTTGTTTCCCCAAACTACCTTTTTTGCCTCCTGGCACAGCTCTATGAGGCCCAAACTTGACAAATCTTCTAAGTCCCATATGCCAAGACCTAAAAATGAAGTAAAGCAATAATAATAATAGTGTAAATGCACTGACACTCTCTATTAAAGTTCCCCCATGACTTACTGGAATCTTGCAATTCTGCACCTAAGAGAAGGTATAAATCCTCTGAAAGCAGATGGCATTGGAGGGGATTTTTGCAATGGTTTCCTCAGGGTGGTGATTATCTTAGGTGTCCTCAGGTAAGAGCACAGACTGCTGCAAACACAGCTCATCAGTTCATCATGAGATATTGAATCTCCACTAGTACATAGAGAACAGCGAGATAAGGAACAAAAGAATGTTTATGGAGTGAATATTACACACGTTATCTTTAGATGAGTCTTGCAGGTTTTGACCGTAGAGAGTGAGAGATGCAATTTAGCCATAATTTTAGTGGAGCATTGTCAGGGATGCTATTCCAGCTGCAGCTGAACGAAGTCAAGAAACTATCACTCTCAAGATGATCTAGTTCAAAAAAGCCCAAACAATAAACTTACTAAAAAGTGTTTAAGCTAAGCTGGATCATTCTGACAGAGCCAGATTTGGGAGTGGCTGCACATGCAGTTATTTGGCTCACTGAAAAGGGTGGTAACCCCTAATGGGGGGCAGTGGATAAACAGCTGTGGGCAGGCTGGAGGTGGTAACCTCTTAACCTGGCTCAGTTGCTGCTGGAATAGCATGTCAGGCTGTGCTTTTAGCTACACAATCCTGGGATTTCTTCATGGATGAATTCTTAGATTGAAGAGCAAACTGCTGTCCAAGTTTGCTATGAGATGTACCGCATCCCAAAATGTATGCATAAATATACATTCCCCAAACGTGTGCGTTAAATGAACATTCAGTACTTAACAGCGCCAGCACATAACGCTGGCTCCCATTCCGCCTGTAGCCGTAGTGGCTGGAGCACAGTATGTTCCAAGCAGCACATTTTGCTGCATGAGTCTCAGCTGTAGATCTCGACTGGAGTGAGGCTTCTATTAAATGCATCTGTCCTTGTGTCTCTTTGGTCTGTATCAGATTCTCCTTAGGTTACTTAAACTGCTTCCAGACAAAGCTCTCAAATGCCCTCACAGCTCCATGATATTCTTAACCCTCTCCTCACCTACAATCCATCAATCACATCAAGCCAGTACATCCAGCCAGAATCCTGTACAGTGCCAAGTACTGTTTCCCTTGCAGGAAGAGAGATTAATTGGTTAAACATGAAGTGAACAAGCTGAAAAGAAGCCACTGCTCCACAAGCCTCTTCGAACACGAGGAGGAGAGCAGGGCTGTGCTTTGCAGAAAGGTCACAATGAGCTCACGCCAGCAGGAGGATCGCGTTTTGGGCAGGACTCGCTGGGTGGAGGGAGCTGGCTGAGACATCCCAGGGCTGAACTGGTGAGAGACGGCACAGAGGAGCATGGAGGGAAGCGCCTGACCACACCAAAGGAAAAAGGGGTGGGGGAGAGAACTGGATATGAGGGCTGTAGGCACTGAGTTGTTTTAGATTTGAAGCAAGGACATGGAAAGATGTGGCTTACCGCTATTAATACCTTTGTTTTGTTCTTCCCCAGAGCATCTGAAAAACTATGAAAGGGGAATGATGACACCAACAGTATGTTTAATGTGAGATTTTTCCTCAGGCTTTTTTTCCTGTATGCTCTCAGTCTTGACTGCACCGCAGGACCACGATGCCTGTGATCATGTGGATCACAGAAACCTTATAACAGTCAGTCTTAGTCCAACTCCTGAATCCTGTACCAGAGGAACGAACACTTGCTGCCAGGCCCTTGGCTCTTTGGATGCTGTTCTTAAGGAGCTCCACATTCTGCAGATTTCCACTATGTTTGGCAGCAGGTGGGAGAAGGTGGCGTAAGGAAGATCCCATGTACACCACCTAGTTGTCCTTCAGAAGTTTCCCTTAGTCTGTCTGTGGAGCTGCTTTCAAGGCGGCTTTCAATGCCCTATCAGGAAGGAAGCCCTGCAGTGCTGGGGCCCTGTGTTGAGGGGCAGCCACTGGTACAATGCTTGTGGGGGCTGCTGGTTTGGCAGGTCTCTGAAATCTGTGAGATCTAGAAACTGTGCGGTCTTAAAAACCTACAGTTCCTCCCACTGTAGAGTGTCTCTGCTACCTTTCTCCTGTATTTTTCTGTTTAGGAAAGGCCATGAGACAGATACTTGGGAGTTTYGGAATGTTTTTTTCGGATCTTTTTTGTTTTTTGAAGATATGAGCATGCTTGGCTCCAATTACCTTTTCATCTTGGATGTTTAACACTTCTGGGGATAAGTCTCAGGAGAAAGGTGAAAATCAGACTTTGAATTGTATATTCACTTAAGGTTTGCAGGATAAAGCTTGAGGATTTACGTTAAAAGGGTTCAGTCAGGTGTTGCTGAAGAAAATGGATGCCCCGTGGGAAACATTACTCTTCCCACTTGCAAGTCCTCCATTGGTTACCTCAGCTCCAATACAGACAGCCTGTAGCAGCCTGCAGCTGGTCCGACTGAAAGGGCAGATGGTAGATCTGGCTTTTCTATCTGCTATTTTTTTCTAAATGATAGTTTCAGTGATCATCAGAAAGACTAACTTCTTCCAAATCTCCTGCATGACAAAACTTTGTGGGTACTGGTGCTGCCCAGGAGAATCACATGCTAGAACTTGCAGGACTGGAAGAGTGGATTGCCCAGGCCTGGCATAGGAGCTGCAAAACCTGTTGGACCCTGAATCCTATTTAGAAAGGAGGATTCCCTAAAGTATTTGTTCATGAAAAGTGGGGGAAGCGGATTGTGAGGCAGCTATTGAGAAAGCTTGAGAGGAAGCTAACAACTAACTGGGAGGTGGAACTGGAACTAGTATGTTTGAAGGGATTGAGAGGGAGCAGAATTTTAAATGTATTTTATTATGTTTTTGAATGCTGGCCATGTATTTAGATATGGATAGAGTGAAGAAACAACCTTGTACAAAGCTTGTATGCTTTTCTAATGTTAAAAGCTGAGGTCCAGCTTACCTTGATTTGAATAGAACTATTTGATTACAACAGACTCTATCCCTTCCAAAAATGAAAAAGCAATATGATCTTTAGTTGTAGAGATGTGGCTTTATAGGCTCAGTTAGTCACTCAGGGGGCTTAAGGAGGGCATGGAGGCAATACCTCTTGAGGAGAGCAATCAGGGTAAAGCAGACAGAGATTCTTTTCTCTGCATGGAGTCCAGTGTATGTAGTCCTTGGCATAAGTTTTCTGAGTAACCTTAGCCTAGTAGTATAAATTTTAATTGCAGCTTTAATGATGCTGAGATCAGATGGGTGAAGACTAAAGAAACAGCTCCATCCACCTCCTCTGTATCAGAGCTTTGCTTGCAGTGTGGAGGATGTCTTTGGGAGAGGGCTCACACAAGGGCTGCAGTAGTTCTTACCTTTTGGTTTAGAGATATCAGCAGAGCAGGAATACTTGTTATCCCTGTCGGTTTGTTCGTGTGTGGATCACATGAAACGCTTCATGAAAACGCTTCAAGCGTTGTATTGACCATGGTGATGCTGTGCAAGTTGAGGCCTGGATCTAAACTACCTGAAGCCAGAGGTGTTGTTCTGACGTTCAACAGCACCATTTTTCAAAGATGCAGCAAAAGCTTCCTTCGTCCTAGTTAGCTCCTTTTCTGTGGGCGATTGCTTCCAAAGAAAATGAAAGACTAGAAGTTTTGGGAGAAGTTGTCTAACATCTTTGGGTTGATGATCACTGCACTGCTCCTTCTTTGCTAGCATTTGCGAGGCATGATGGTTTCCTACCAAATTTAATGTCTTCAAGAAATCGGTAATCTTTATCTCAGACTTTAATGTTGGTTGCAGCTAATTTCACACAGCAAATTAGACAAAACACTTGAACTACTTCTACCTCCTGAACTCAACAACAAATGAAACGTTTTTTGGAGAGTAACTTGAGAGTTACTTGAGAGGGTTAAATGTGTCTCACCGGTGCACTCAGTTTGACAGACYGATGCACTTTGTCTAGATGATAGATATGAAAAACTAATATCTCAGTTTTCAGAGGGGGTTCTGAAACTTAAAATYGAAACCAGATGTGCAACAAAAAAGAGCAGTGTATATTACAAAGTGTTGTGAAATAGCCCAAGGGAGGCAAGTAAGCAAAAACAGCCCTGTTACTTAGCAACACGCAAAACAAAACAAGTAACAGCTTGGTTGGCATCTGACGGGGCAGGTTTTGCTCTTTGCAGTGGAAAAGACGACTGCAGAAAGCTTGGAGTAATTTTGGCATTTCTGGTGACCCGGAAACAACTTCCTTTTCGACAAAACGGTTACCTGACTTCTATACTCCCCTAGACCTCCTCCCTGCAAAAGTAGAGCTCTTGAGAAATACGGGTGCTCTGTTCTTGCCATTCCTATTCTGCCACCGTCTAACCTGGTGCACAAGACAGGTCATCTTTTTTTCCTTGGTTTCCCTCTTTCTGAAGTCACTTACTCCCACACAAAGTGGATAAAGTGAATGYAAAGGCTACCAAGCCCAAATAATTTTGAACATTTTGCACGGGTGTAAATGACTAGATACAGTCCGGTTCCTCACACMTGGGGGAATATCCATGGGTAGAAATGGAAAGAAATGCTCAGTAMGTAAAAAGTTAGCCTTAAATATACAATTAATCGGTTCCCAGAGCATATTTCAATCAGTCTGTGGCAAGAGCTCTCCTTTTTCATTGATTTCTTTCGGTCTCTTAATTAAAATAGTGCATTTTATCAACCTCCCCCCCCCCAAGAAAAAAAAGTCAGAGCTCAGGTCGCAGTATATTATTAGATAGGTTTAAAAGTCGGTCCAAAAAGCAAGAGAGTCACTTGCTTACATAAATGAAAGCTATGATGTCCACTACAAAGCTCTACTGACACAGCTGTGTCTATTAAGAGTGTGAAAAAGTCGTACCTCTCAGCAACACAGCTCTGCTGACAGAAGCTGTGATGGAAATGGACTTCTACCAGCAAAGCAGCCCGTTTGGTCAAAGGCTTGCTCTGCTTGGGGAACTCTTGCTGGAACAAGCCGCGGGTCCGTCGTAGCCGTTTGCCAAAACAGATCTGCTGATATTTCTGTCTGAGCAAATTCTTTCCAAGAAAATCCTTTCTCGTGTAGGCAAGCCAGGGGGTGATCAGCCTGACTCCAGGACCTACAGCTTTAAGCAAAACCACAGAGTGTCCTGAGATTTGTAATCAAATTGCGAGAGGTAGCAGTTGCGACGGCGACGGGGGGTGGGTGGGATTTGGTTGGCTTTGTTTTTAGAGAGGTCGAGACTGCTAGGCAGCCAATTTTTTAGCAGAGTAATTTTCTTTTGGGAAATGCTGTTTTGGCAGAATTAGAATTTTTGGGGGAAGTTCGCCTTGATGAAGTTTTCGATGGAAACATTGATATTACTTGAGATTGAAGTAGAGACTTTCATTTTGACTCCTTGTTTTAAAGTTTAGCTTCTAAAAATTACTCTAATATTGTAGATTAATTATAGATATGAATGTTATGACATTAACAGATAGAAATTCTTAATGAAGCAATTTTGATGCCTTCAAACTAAAAATAACTCAGAATTTCCATTCTGTGAAATATTTGATGCTTTTCTTTCTGATTTAGCAAAAAAGCAAATGTCAGTGTCAGAACTTCGCATGGGATAAAAATTCCATTTTCTGGCTACCTCKAGTAAAGCTTTTAAGTCACTACCAATCTGCCTGGATTTGGACTGGTATCTCCAAGAGAAGACATGGTTTTATTAGTCTCTGGTGCAAAACAGGAAGGGAACRAGGTTATGTTACTGACTTCGTTCTCATTTGCTGAACCCGTGGTTTCTCTTGAGGCTTCTACTATTTCTGCAAGGCCTAAGGCCTCCTGCTATCACTGGTAACGTGCACCCAGGAGGGATGCAGGTGCTAGAGGTGTGGGCGGGCTGGGTTTCTGCATCAGTAGCAGAGTCTCGAAAGGACCGTCTCTGTCCTCGCTGAGCAGCAGCAGAGAGTCATGGAGATTTACCTTTCAGTAACCCCTCCAGGGAAACAAACTGGCATCTGTCTTTAAAAAATGGTCTATGCACAAATATCATACTAGCCCAGCATAACTCGCACACTTATTATGRTATTGCCTCATACCACTATTGTGATTGGTATTCCCGTATGAAGAGGGGAATAATTCTAACGATAATGTGACTGGGAGAACTACATCCACCATAAGATATTCATTTGTCAACTATTTTTGGTATTCTTATTTGAATTTAAAAGTAAATATACCAGTAAAATGCGTAAGTGCAACCCAGGTCAAACGCACCCAGCCAGGCAGATGCAGCTGGTGTTGCTGTGGACACTCCTTTTTTAATTGTGGAGAGAAATGAGGGCATGTTTACTATTATCAGTGCCTAAGATCCACAATGTTTAATAAATTAAATGGTACTTTTCAAATTGCAAAGGCTTTTACATTAGACTTGTGCTGGCCAGTGAAGTCCATTAGTGTCTGAATAAGTGGTAATTAGTGGTAAGAGTCACAGTCATTAGTGTATCTTAGCTCCCTGTTTGTAAATCAGCAGCCCTTGACCAATACCTGTGGCAGGAAGGACTCCACGGGAGTATTTGGAAGTGGCTGTATCTAATGATCTTTTTGCAGGATTGGTATGGGGTAAGCCATTTGTGGTGAGCAGTTCGTTTATAAACAGGAGTAGGTGCTTCAAGAAACTGGAAACTTCAAGAGAAGGGAGTACTTTGGGAAGATGACAAGTCTAGCAATCCGAGGATATTCATGTCTCGATTCTTTTCTGAGAATTAACAGTCAGTGACAGTCCTGCAGAGATTACCTGCAATATTTTCTCGTTACATTGACACAAAGTAATTGCCGTGAAGATACGCGATTGTCTTAACCCTCCTTCATTACGGACAGCTTTTTGCTTATTCAGGTCACATCCCCTCACTTCAAGGTAGCAAGGCTGGTGTTTCTCTCTGGCCACAGGGAAGAGTGTCTCCCTGGTCCATGGCATAATAGGGAAGAGGAGGCAAAATAGTAGGAGAGATTGTTGTTATGTGCACAAAATAAATTGAGATCGTATCCATTAGATAAAGTGCCACGAAGGATGATATATGGGCTGGAGAGCCTAAAAAGTCAAGTTGGAAAGAAATGATGGAAATGTTTGAAAGGGTAATGATGTGTTTAGGACAAAAGGTGAGGGAAAGGGTTCCTGTATCTGTTTTCCACGTTGCCTGGAGATAGGCAATGATACTTTAGGAGGAACACAGAGGAAGACACTGCCGTTATCACACAAAGAGATGAAAAACCAATGTGTCCATTGCTGAAGTTAACTTTGGTTTAGATAACCTATAGATTTGTTTTACCTGGCTTTGCTTACAGGAGTACTGAGACAGACTTGTTCTGAAATGGCCACTCTATAAATCCGTGCAAAATCTAGGTGTTTTGCAGCAGAATAGACTGTGGACCTCTGTGCTTGGGAAAGATGCAAAATACTTCTTGTTGATTCTCATCTTGCATTTGATAAACAACAAAATATGTTGAGCTCCTCATTTTCTTCTCTTTGGTGTCCCAGGTGCGTTGAACTCATTGTAACCCCACTGCGTAGTATCAGCCTGTTCCTGCTTGGTGTCTTCCACAGTCCCCTCCCCATCCAGCTTTCAAACGGCATTGCTTTCTGACTTAGATTTACCCTCATCTCCTTTCCTGCTCAAACAGCTTCTGAAGGGTGGCACTCCTGAAATGGTGAGCACAAGTGCAGTGTGGGGATCCCTATGTGATTTCTAAACCCATCTCACCTGCTAGGGTGAGGATGCATTTACATAAATATTATTTTCTTCTGAGGCAGCTTTGTCTAAATGGAGAATTTAYGCACACATTTTATATGGTGAGACTCTGCAATATTTCAGCTGTGGAAACATCTTTGTAAATCAGGCAAGGAGACGCTTGAAATTATTTTGGATAAGTTATGTTTCTTGACGTTCATGTTTCAGTATTAAGAAACATGTTTGAATTTGTGCATGTTTGTGTACTCGTGCGCACCCTTTTAAAGCCATTATAAATCTCTGGATGTACTGCCATTTTCTGTTGTCTCAATGAGGACATTCCTATTTTCTGCCTTGGATCTGGACCCCAAATTAATCTATTGGATAAACTATCACCCTTCAGAGACACCAGTATGCAGGACATAGCGCAAAAGCTGTTTCTCCCAGACATTGTCTTGCCATTCCATTCTGGAGATTTCAGTGCCTAAATTCAGTGCTGGATCCGTGTTTTTTAAGCAGATTTTTTGTTTTTATTCCTTTGCTTTTTTTTTCATTAAAGGACTCAGCCAAAAGCACAATTTGGCACACACTAATGATTGGTTTGTTTCTCCTTAGCCACAGCAATAATGTCTTTTTATTGTATTGGAGGTTTTCTTGTAGCTAGAAGAGGAACATGTTAAAATATAGTTATTCAAAAGTACTTTATGCTCAGCAAGCATCACGTGTGAGAGGCAATGGTGGTCACAAGGCTTCCTATAGCTGTGGTATGGCTGGGGGGAGGTGGGAGCTACTGGCTTCCAGCATGAACTGTCACATGGGCAATGCCAGTGGAGCAGAGTGAGGGGAAGGGTTTCTGTCCTTCAAGCCCCCTTGCCGGTATATCCATGCCTGTGTGATTGATATTGGATATCTTGAGATAGTTGTAGACACATGACTCTGAAGACCATATGTGTGAAACCAAAATATTATAATGGTGGTGATTTTCAATAAGGTGGACTGGCAGAGCTCAGAGGCATTTATGTAGGCAGCAGGTACTTCACCAAAACAATGCGTGAAAAGCTTTTAAGCACAGGTAAAAGCTAGCAGCAAGAGTATATAAAATATCTGGGACCAGCCAGGTCTCTTCTGGTTGGTGATTGGGAAGATCTTGGGAGGTAAGTACTGGGCAGGGAAAACAGCCTGGGAAAGGAATTGCATTTTTGAGATTGGAAGGCTTAGATGAACCACACAGTGATCTGTTCTTTTCCATTCTGCATTTGAAATGGAGTATTTCTGTCCTAAAACCCAGTTTTCAAGGAGTGGCAATCCTACGCGCTCTATTTTGCCGGTAATTATATTCACTTTATATTGGTGAACTTCAGTATCTTTCTTGATACGATGCTATCATGCATACTTCCAGGAAAGATGAGCAGAGAGATAGCCAGACCTCATGACTCAGGGTAAAATTACTTAGTGGATTTAACACCCATAAGTTGGTTTTGCTGCTTCTCRCAGGTACCTGTCCCATCTGCGAGAACATGCACATGGAGGACAGATGAAGGAACTTCTRATCACTCTGCAGCTGTGTTTTGTCACAGGATGAAAGTGTGCAAGATACAGATCAGATACAGCTGCTGAAAAACAAATTGAAACAAAGAGTCTCACAAACAGAATGGCTGCAGCCAGAGTTCATAAAAGGGCTCTATATGCTTTCTAATGTAATAAGCCTCTATTCTGCCTGGCAAGCCCTTTGAGTAGTCTTAAGAGAAAAGCTGACATCTCTTTTCAATAGGAAAGAAGGACATTTATTTTATTCCTAACGGTTTTAACAAACCTCTCCATGATGAATTATGTATTTATTGTAACTGCACACTGCACAGCCACAAATTCTTGCAGTCTCTCTCCAGCTGAAAGCTCCAATAAAAGACTTCCCCAGAAAAAGGCCAGAAGATTTGGGTCATGCAAAAAAGGTTTTGTACTTAGATTAATTCAGTTACTCTGATTTCTCCAGTTCTGGAGATTTCACAGACCAGATGAGTCAAGTGTATATAGTAAATGCACTTACGAAATATTCACAAGTAACAATTGTGGAACCATGTGCTTCAGCTTCTCCTAGCTTCCTGTTTGATTCTTATTTTCTCTCTTCCCCCATTAGCTATGGCTTTTCTTCTCTTTCAGCCTTCTTTCCTTCATATTTCACAGAATCCAGAGGTGGTGACAGCTGTCCTTCATCCAGAATAGATATCAAAAGCAGTTAAGTTCTTTTTGGAAAAAAGGTAAAGGAGCCATTACTCCCAAAGAAACAGTCATTTGCTAGTCTGAAATGCAGCTGTGTGGGCAGAGGGACTTGTTCAGTGAAGCTGTGTGCGTTTGGGAGCAGAAGCACTGAGGAGTAGCCAAAGAGGAGGCAGTCACGCAGTGAGAACTGAAAATAAGAACTGAAAATGTGGCCATGCCAGGGGGGTGAGGAGAAGAGTATGTTTCTACAGAGGATAGGAGGAAAAAAAAATCAGCCTCCAGTTGATTTAGTTCTATTTTGGTCTGGGAAACAGGACTTCCTAAATAAGATTAAACTGGAGAAATACCTGACACTGTTCTGCAGCTAATGGAAGCATCTTAAAAGACTCTGAATATAGGCCAAGTATGTGGGTCAGTAGAGAAACTAGTATTTATACTTGGACCTGCGTGTGAATACAGTATAATATCCAGCTTTTGAAAATAGAGAAATTGCAGAAAAGTTATAAATGGTAAAGGCTTTGTCAGGTAATGTTGTTAGAACTACAACTTTATATTCATCTCCCATGATTCGCTGGGCACCTTCTTTAAGGTTCCCATTTGGTAAGGTTATCTTTAATCTGATGAGTAAAGGAGAACTGCCCCCTTATTAAAAACCTTGCTGAATGATGCCATAAAACTGACAATTGAAATTAACATACACTGAAAGTGAATTTTGCCATGAATGTTTAAGTATTTCTATTGACTTTCAGATTCTAAGAATTATTTCTGTTTACTTATTTGGTTTGTCAAATCCATTTCTGTCTTGGGAAACCTCCCATTTCCAGGTTAGAGGATCTCAGGGATTTTCACTGATACTGACTGTGCATGCCGCAAGCAAGCTGCRTACACATGCAAAACCAGGATCTTGAAAAGCGTGATAGTTCCCTGCCCACAAAACACTGATTGTAAATTATTCTTGCCTTGTGAAGAACATCTGTTACAGAATTTAGGATGTGATATGTCCCTTCTTATAAAAAGAGGGAGGGAAGAAGTTTGCAGGAATCACTGATGCCATGAGACTGGGTGTTCCTTATAATTTCTCCACAAGTATAAGCATTTCAGGARTCCTAGGGCCAAATTTTGTTTTGGAGCATGCCCCTGGTATCAATGGGAGCTTTATGCTGGTGGGGTGGGAGACTTTGATTTCTATCAGAACTGTGAGGTCTTGTTCCTTATTACAAAAGTGGATCACGTTCCATTCTCTATTACATCCATTGATACCGGACAAAGGATGTTACTTACAGCCAAGCTGGGCCTTTATTTTTTTTCTCTAAATTCTTTTATGATCCAAATCTATAAGTAAACAGCCAACATGTAATTCTGCACTCAGAGAAAATGACATTTTTCCATAAATGCAATTTGGACAGTAATTGGAGTTAGTAAAGCTTTGAAGGTGCAGCTGGAGGGAGAAGCAGAGTGCCATGTAGAAGGGTGTAGTTTAATAAAAGAAAGCCCTTCCAGATGACACAAGGGGCCAGGAAGGGGAGAAACTGGACATGAAACCTTCCAAGCAGGGCCAAAGTGCAGGTTTCCTGCAGTCTTCAAGAGTTTGCATTACACTGGTGCTTGGAAATAGTGCTCTGTTTAATAAGATGATGGGCCAAATTTTGCCTCCTGACTAACATCTTTGTTGTTGAGCTTGTATGTAGCTTTATCAGTGCAACCCTGTTTAGTTTTGGTCTTATGCATGAAAAGGATGAATGAAAGCAGAATTAAATTATATTTATATTTAGATATTAGTTCTATCTGAAAGCCTTGAAGGTCTACAAATAAACCTTTACTGGGAAGTTAGAACAAATGGAGAAAATTACGTGCAACAGAGGTCAAGTCACCAGAAAAAGGGGACATGGTGAGAGCAAGGTCCCTGTCAGAAACCTCTGGTTTGTTCCTGACTACAATGCACGCCGTCTTTCATCCTGCCTGAAGGAAGTGGAAAACATTTCATAATCCTTTGTCATGGGGTTGGATATGCTACAGGTCATGTGAACAAAGCCATTTGGTCAAGTAGCTTAAATTGAGGACTCCTGGAAAGCTGTTGAAATCTCACAGCCTTTCCTTCCTCAGTGGGGAAAAGTGCTGCATCCAAACCAAACATGGATGGCTGCTTCTCCACTTAATCTTGAGCCCTGACCAAGACCTGCCGAATTGTTCTCAACAGCATCTTTTGTATCTGAGAGATTATGCTGCTTTCGCTGCAGTTTCTTTTAAAACACAGTAGGCCAAGATGAGCTGAGGAGGTATCTTTCGCTCAGTATGAAAATTTTAAATTATTGCAGTTTGTCAAGTCCTTTGAAAGCAGTATTAATAATATTTGGTGTTTTGGCCATTTGGCAGAGTCCCTCACTGCTAGTGTTGTTGTTGGTGTGTCACTGTCAGTATTTTGCACTGAACTATCTAACAGCTGTCTTGGCTTCCTTCCCCACTAAAACAACTGCTGCTTCACAAAGAACACAGATAATTTTGTCTTCCTTGATATTAACAGATCAAGAGAGGCCTTTGCCAATACAAACTCATCTTTTATTTTTACAGTCTGAGTGAGACCCTTGGTAGAATTTGTTGTTCTCTTTTATTCCGTACTTGGAGACCAGCTGACATCTAATCTTTTCATTTTAACTGGTGCTGAGTGGGTGGGACATTTAGAAGGGGGATATAAAGTCTCACAAAAGAATCAAAGTCAAAAGGAAGCTAAAGGCAAAACAAAAAGCCCTGCACAAGGCACCAAAATGAAAGGGCCTGTTTAAAAGCAGCAGAACAGTAACAGCACAGTCTTCGGCTAGCTTTTAAAAGGCACTAAGATGGGAGACGCAGCACTTCAGAGTAACATTCATCTCTTTCCATGTCCACAAGCTCCATGCTTAATGCATGGGAAGGAGAATGGTTTCATGCACCAAATGGGAAATGCTGCTCTTCCTGCTTTAAAAGCACAGTCCTGGACAAAGGTCTGCAACGTCTGGAGAGGAGCTTTTTTTCCTGGTCTGTGAAGTCTCTYGCTGTGGTGCCGGAGATGTTCACCACAGAGGTGTTCATGATACAGAGTCTGTGGAGTGGGACAATGGAGCATTAACAGTGTCTCTCAGCATGACTAAAATGCAGACCTGCTACAGTGGATGGGCCCTGGGCCTGTAAATGAGCTTCTGGGCCAACTACAGTCAGTGGCAGGAATCTTGCTATGTTCAGGGGTTTAACATTCAGTGGGAGTCCGGAACTGGTACAAGGGCACCTGCAATGAAAATGTAGGTGGCAGGAGGTTAGGTGCACCCCTTAAGAAACAGGGAGGACAGAGTCCTTTCTGCTATGAAAAGGCATACTTCTGTGATCTTTAATAAGCAATACTAGGTCCATTTTTTAGTAGGACATTAGTTAGTTTTGGATAAAAATAAGACCATTTCTATTTGCAAATAGTGGTCTTTTTAAAGAGAAAGATTTTAAACTCACGTGAAATTTTGCAATGTTAAATAGGGACAGTATTTGTTTGTAATGCCATTAAAGCAAAACTCCTGTCAAATGCATACCGTTGAAGGGCTCACCTTCCAGAATGCCTGAGGGATTTTTAGGTGGCGAATCTCCCAGTGATTCAAGACGACCTAGGCTCTCTGAAAAATCTGCTAAACACTAAGAAGACTTAGCTTGTGATAGCTGCATGCTGTCCATTTCCACCAGCTTGGTCTTTAAAATACCATAAGTTATATGTTGCTAGACTAYTGGGCAGAACTAATGTCCATTCCAGAGCATTCTCACGTCTGCGTGTTGTATTGCAATCATCTCAACCATCACAAAGCAAGCTGCCATTGTTTTGTTTCCCCTTTTCTTCTGGAGTCATCCATCTAAAAACATGTTGCTCTTTCCAGATTTGTTTAGAAAAGTTCTCCAGTATTGTACCTGTGCAATAAAAGATGAGGATCTCTGGGTCTTTGTTACTTGAATTGATTGAACATAAACATAGCTTTCAGTACTCCTTTTGCTTTATAGCAGAGTTTTAATGGAATTTATTGCAAACTGGACAGCTGGTGGTGGTGGGGTGTTGGTAGTAGCAGAAGAAAGAGTTTTTCAATACCGGGGGTGAAATCCTGAGTTTGAAGTCAGTAGGAGAAGAATTTCATTCAGTCTGATTCAAAGGTAGAATTCCAAATTCAGGGCTTGGCCCTGCAAACATATACATGCCTGCTTAATAGCCACTGGCCTATTTAACTGTGTAAAGTTACATCTTAGCAGAATCGGTCATAGAGTATTATTTGCAAATTATCTTCTCGGAGTCATGATGGAAGAAAAGCAGTGCAGCAGTGTGGGGGACATCTGCTAGTTTCAGAGCTGTTATGTGGGTAAACAGTAGTACATTTTCACTCCCTTACTCCCACGTTGATAATGAGCTGAACACGTACTGTGAGTAATTTGTTTTTTAAGAATTCAAATGACCCCAGAGCAGAGCATCTGTACCATAGTTAATGCGTTGTTGAAGAAAATGAAGGATCACTTTTGAATTTGGGGTTGGAGGGTTGGTTGCATCTGTATAAAATGTAGTAAGATGAAATTATCTGGGGAAAGGATCATATGTGAAAAATGTAAGAGATTATTTTTAAGGGACTACCAGAGGGCACCTGGACAGTTTAGTGTAATATAAAAATCCATATAGACTGCAGTAGAAAGAAATCTATCCCTCTTCCCTTACCCCAGCATTTGGGAAGCAATTCATATTTATTTAATAGCTCAGGAAACCCCAAGGACTTCATGTTTCACAAATTATTATAAACGTCTCTCTACAAACAAGCCACCTAGTAAATTGGAGGACTATTCAGTGTGATGTTTTCTGTTATGTTTGAGATGTACGTTTACCTATTTTAATGATAGCAGACTGCCGTACTTGACAGTCACTTTGCCTTTCTGCGTTACCAAGATGCGTGTGTAACTGCAAGGAAGAGATGACTGAGATTGTGTAAATGCAAAGGCAATCAGTTACTTAGTTACTTGCGATTTTCCTGGTATCATTCTCCTCTTACGCTTGTTTACTGCCTTCTTTTATTCTAGCTTTTACCTTCTCTAGAATGTTTATTTGAGTCACAGTCTTCCACTCGYCCAAATTCCACGTTTGCCTCTAAAGAAGCCTGCCCAGTCCTGCGTATTATGTACCAGACAGTCATTCTGATCATTGAGTCAAATGTGTAGGTAAGTTGTTTTCTTTAACATCTGGTGTTATTTTTATATGCCTGGGAAGATGCCAGCCTATCAGGTAAATATTTATTTAATAACTAGTGGTAGGTAGCAAATAAATATCATGTAGATTGGATAATGTAATCTGTGGAAAGAGTAGTATATGATCTTGGTATGGTGGTCATCATCAGAAAGTCACCCTCTGACTGCTGATACCACACAAAGCTTTGGCAGAGTTGTTTTTCTCCATTTAGAAAAGAAAGCTTTTGTGATAGCTTGTGTACCACAGGTTATGACTCTTTAATATCTTGACTGTACTTCAGTTAAAAGCAGAATATCTTCTTGTTCTAATTCCTTCTGGAAATACATTGGTCGTGGTTTGTTAAATAGGTGTTTTGCAGTGAGGTCAGGGTTCTCTATGACATTTGTATGATATCAAAAGCCTGAGGCTTCTCCAAAGATTGTGTCAAATGGAAAAATTTGTGAGACTGCTCTTCCATCTCTCCTGTTTGTGCTGTGTCTAGTCATAACCCAGCTGGCCAGTTGGCCTCCAGACAGAGAAGCTTAATAAAAGGGGAGGACCGCCTCCCACACAAGCTCTGTCCTGAAGTACAGGTGCAATGAGGTCCCGCCACCTGGCTGTGTGAAGCTGGAGCCTGTATTCCAGCATAACTCTGGAAGATAGTTTAGGCATGGTCAAGATGTTTCCATTTCAGCACTTCATCCCACAAGAGCAAAAAACCATGCATAAGGGTCAGTACTGTCCCATCCTCCTGCACTACAGGTCTCTGTCAGGCTTGACTGGTGAACCAAATGGAGCTATAGACAGGATCTGGGGAGGAGAGATGGAAGAAAAAGAGAGCTAATGTTCATGAGCCTGTCGCCCCTTTCCTAACCACTCTAAATCCTGAACATAGCATGCTCACTCCCGTGCCAGGTTAACCCTCCTGAGGGTTGGTTATGTGAGCAGAGGTCTTGTGGGTGAGCAGGACCTTCCCACCATTTGTCATTTCTCCCAACCTTCCTCACGCAAATGTGAAAAATCCAGTTTGAATCACTAATTTCTTATTTACACTCTAAGTGCTAAAATTTAACTTTTTTCTGATACAACTCAGTGTGCTGAATTAGATATTGTCCTCGTCAAAGCTTTTGCTTGGCTTTATGGTTCATTTATAAACCCCATTTCCAGTTTATAGTGGAAGCACTAGCATGATCTCTGCCATGGTGGTCTGACTGAAGCACAGAAGATGTAACTTTGGATGAGCATCACCTGAATAGCATTGTACCTAACCATCTTTTAGTACCTAGGCTTGCACTGGTGGATAATAATTTGGTTTTGTTCCTTACATCAAATGCTTAGGTTTGACCTTTCCAAACTGTATACATAAAATACAATTATTGAGCCTTTTTAGAGCTTAGAAAAACAGGGAGAGCACAAAATGAGTACAATCATTTCATCTAGAAATTGGAATAAGTAATATAATCATAACTCTTAGATAAATATTAAGGTGATACCATAAGGTATGTTTGGCTACACTTGATGGCAAGTACTCAGATCCTGGAGAGTAACTTTTTTTTACACCTTTCAGGAGTATAAATTCATCCCCAAACCAGTAACCTCCTGTACCACTTAAACAGGCATTTTCAAAAATTCTCTTGCAAATCTCAGGTTAGACACACTGACTCATCTGAGATGTTAATGGTTGGGTGGTTTGAAATAAGATCAAGAGCTCTTAAGACAAGTTAATCAAATACAGTGAAACCTCTTTATTACAAAACTCACTAATCCAAATGACTTGGCCAGCTGAACAGTAACCTCTTACCTCTGCTACTCCTGCTGCCATGGCTACATGTTGTCTTAAGTCAAAACTTTGGCTTTAAAAAGAAAAAGGGCAGCATTCTGGTATGTCTGACTATATACTAATATTAGCAAACACAACCTTGAAATAGCATCAATGTTCATTAATCTAGACACTGTTCTAGTCCAAAAATGCTCGGATTACTGACATTCCACTGCAATTTTCTTCCCCACACCACTATCAATAGCAATCTTATTACCAGCCTTCAAATATACCAATTGCCTCAAAGTGCCTTTAGGCAAATAAATAATTCTCTGGTGCAAGATGAGGGAAAGGAGTTTGGTTTCTGAGTAGATTAACCTGGACATTTTCCAGTCAGCAGATACGTATATGAACTCATTTAGCTGTTTACAGATTTTCTGTTGCAGGAGTTTGGTAATGCATTTTATGGCTGTAGGTGGAAACTTAGGGCAAATGTGGGCACTCTGGGCTGTTCTTCAGGTGGTGAAGTCATGGTAGCTCAGCCATAGCCAAGAGAGCTCTTCTGATTGACACCAGCTACTGCTTTGAGAAGCCTGTGAGCTGTTTTTCACCTCGGAGCACAGCTTCACCTGTAAAGTAGGATTCACGGTTTTGTATATCTTATTTGATACCTACAAAGTAGACACCCAAACATAAAAAGTTAATTTAGGATTTTAAGAATTATTATTTTTTCCAAATGCTCTCTGAGCACCAGCTACATAAATAGATCCAGAACACAGTTAGTAAATTTAGAAGGGACAGGCGGAGGGAAATCTGTTGTGTCTGGGCGAGCTGTGGAGAGGATTGTCTGACATCCTGGCTTCTCCCTCGCAGTGGATTGCTGGGGACGATAACAGAGCCGTGCACCTGTGTGTTTCATTGCTCCTTCAGAAGCAGAATGTGTTTGCTGCTGACACCCGTCACCTCTCCTGGTGACGTCTAACCAGCTCAGACCTGGTTAGAAGGGATGCAACTTTTCATTGCTTGCCCAAGTTTCTCWTGGAAAAAAAGTACACCAGCTAGCAAAGGGGTAATATAACTTGCTAGTCTCACTCTGTAAAAGTACGTAGTAACTGGAACTTGTCCTTGTCTATTGTTTCCTCCCCACAGTTTGCAAAAATGATGATGTGCCTCCATTTGAGCAAATGCCTCTTTCTGATCCCTATAGCTTGATTCTTATTTTTCTGCATTGGCTTTTGAGTCTTGCATCCCTAAACGGACCATCATAGACAGTCATGAGTCACTGTGCAGGAACGAAATGTCAAAGTTGAAATAAAGTTTACTGCCACAGTTGGTGTGAACAGTGTGACTGGCGGTGTGTCACTCTCATAGCATGGATGTCTGGGCAGGGAAGAGCTAGGTTGCTCCCCTCTTAGACGAGAGCATAATTCGGCAGAGGTGTCACTGAAAGCAGGGCAGATTCTGTCTTGGTGATCTCTAAAACTTTTACATTTGGGGGACTCAGGAGACTCCTGCACTTGAAAACAAAAGCGGYGACTTAAAAGGATGTGTAGGACAAAGTGCCCTCGGCATTAAGAAAGCCAAATTCTGTGCTCCGGGATAGCTCTGCAGACATGCTCTCACCCCAGCGCTGTGGCTGGTTTCCTGGCCTGGCTGCGCTGGGCAACTGAGGAGGTTTTAYGGCATCCAGGCTTGGGGTACCACAGAAAAGGCAGGGCTCTGGTGGGCTTTCACACTAAAACAGTATGTGAAAATTGTCCTTATCTGACCTCCTCTTTGACAGAAATCTCTACAGCACTTAATGCGGAGAGCTAAAGGATTGTGCTAGCAAACTCTGCCCTGCTCCCGTGTTAGGAAGTAATACTTGTTCAAGACACTTGCATTGGCTCATTTCCTGTCCTAATGTCACCTCTGCCATCCCAGCTCCCCCTCTCGCAACTCAYAGTGTTGAAAACAGGAGAAGCTTGAAGAGTCACTGTGGCTTTGCTGCTGACGGCAGAGACTCGGCTCTTCTTTCTGGTTCTGCCACTGCCTTGCCTGGTGAGCCTGAGTAAATCGCTTCAGMGTGCTAAGACTTCGTTTTGTCTTCTGACAATTTTTAGCTGAATTATTTTGAGATCTATGGCTGAAGCCTCTTGTTTCACTATCGAGTGTTATAAAACATAAAAATTAATAACAAGAAGCAGAAACAAAAAAATTGCAAGAATTCCTTGTTATTTAAATTGTAAATTCTTGGGAGCAAGAATCGTCTTTTTGGAACACTTAGCAAGTGCCTAACGACTATTGTAAATAGTGTTTCCTTTCCAGATAACAACATTAGCATAGATTGTGCAACTGTGAAGGGTGCTTAGCACCTTTGATTTCCAGGGGCATTAAAAACACACAGCACCTTGCAGTTTGAATATTAGAAGGTTTTTTTTTTTTTTTCTTGTTTGGCTCTAAAATTCCATTTCCATTCAGTAGAACTCCATAAATAAATAAAATAACGTTAAAAAAAACCAACAATTGACAAACTGCCCTCTTGGTATTTTTAGATCTTTTATGGAACTTCATTTATAGAACATTATTTATAGATTTTTGATATGCTCCCAGCTAACCTGCCTTGTTGCCTTTTTGCAGAGGCCTCAGCGCTACTATAGTACATAGAGGCTCCCCTGTAAGTGTCAGCATTCCTCTGCAAAGCTGGCACTTCAGCAAGGACGTGCTAGGTACATGACCCAGCTCAGGAGGTACGTATTGTCCTACATAAAGTGCCAGTGCTGAGCCTGTTCCAGTTTTATTAATTCCCATTGCCTACATACAGTTTGAACACTATCACAGATAAGGATTCATTCTCCTCCTAGTTTGTGCCTCCTGGTAGGAATCCATAGTCCTTCTAAGGGCAGTGTTTGGGAGAAGAAAACTGGGAGCAGTGCACAGGAGAAATTCAGAGCAAGAAGGAGAGCCATGAATTTCTGGAGTTCCATGAATTAAAGTGAATTCTTCAAATTCTTTTAAACAGGCARGTTATTACTTCTCCAAAATTCAGAGATCACCAGATGACAGAGTAAATGGGTATATATATGAGAATTGCATATATGGAATGAGACAGGGCAGGTAGGGCTGATGGTTGGGAAGCAGAGACTTGGAGGATGMAGATGGTAGAGATTTGTGATTCTGAAATCTGTTCCAAATCCGGTCTTTCCAAAGATCAGTAGTGGTTGTGCTTTGTGTACTAATTGCTTGCTACTTGCTGGGTCTAGATTTGGGCCGAATGCCCCTCCCTGGTTTCAGAGAGCATGTAGGGTGCCAGGTTAGCTGGTTTGCAGCAGCTGCRGCATGGCTTGGATGCTGTCAGGATATTCTGCTTTGCTGTCAGACTCTGAATGTCACATTGATTCTTTGGGCTCTTCTGGGACTGAGGAGAAATGTCCTTTCCAGAGRTGCAGCAGGAGTCAGCCACCATGGCACCTAAAAGGCTGAAAGAGGCATGGCAACTAACCAGGGTTAGGTTTGCGAGTGCAAGAAGCAACCTTTCCCAAAACTTGAGAAAGGGTCAAAGCATATGGAGCTAGTGTTCTGGGACAGTCCTGCTGCTGCTAACTCCTGTAACTCTATCTGTATGGGGCCATTCCCAGCTTTCAGCTCCCTTCCAGGAGAAAGTGAAACCGTATCAACCTTGAGCAAATACATGGACATCACACTTACCTTATTTTATACCACTTGCACTTTCACCTCTCTCTCATCAGACCCYAAAAAATAACCAATTTTTGTTTCCAAAGTCTTGATACCTCTCCAAGCTGTGCTCTTATTGCTTTTGGACCTCCAACTCTTGTGAGTCATATCTGCAAATTACATGAGTCGGATTTCAGTGGTCACCATCTGAAAGTGGCTGGCCATTTAAGGTGGAAAAATTCACCATTAGTTCATACATTTTGATTTGGTATATGGTCTCTGTGTTGTGAGTCTTTCCTGTTTGTCTTTTCTGGCAGAAAATAGGAAACTATTGTTTTAAGTATAAAGACATGCCAGTGTAAGCTCGCATTCAGGGGTATTGTAAACAAAACTTCTCCAGGCCTTTGAAGCATTATTAAGTTAAGATGTCCTTGCAACAGAAAAATGAGTTTCAAGATTTCTGATTTACCTACAAATAGTGGAGTTGGTAGGTAACAAATAACAAGGGGAGCCTGAGTAGGCCTTGGCAGGCGGCATGGCAGTGGGCCAGCRTGGCTCTGCCGAGCGGCGATGATGACTATTGACAGGCACAAGCAGTGGGAAGCGTGTAGGTGCCTCCAGCTGCTGCCAGGAGTTTCCATGGACACTGGGGCGAGATGCACTTGCCACGAGGAACGTAACACAGGAAATGTTACGTTTCCCTGAGCAGTGCCGGCACAGAGCATCTTCGACAAGCTCAAATTTAAGACGAGGAAAGCATTTTGCCAGCTGCAGCATCTGACAAAATGAGGACTGTGAGTTTCTGCATTCGAAAACAAGTTTTGTTACATTGGCAAGCRACCGCTAGGGCTGTTGTGAAGAGTAGTTCCAAATTTTGAGAGAGGGAATTTACACCATACTGAAAACAGCAATGAAATACACTGCTTCCTTCCTTGCTATACTAGCCTTTGTACTGCATTTCATGTTTCTGCTGTTCCAAAGTAGGCAGGGGACTGCTAATACTGCTTGTCTGGAAGATATGAACGAAATATAAGACAGCTATTCAAAGGCTACTGCTGTCTTGCCAGTGATTTATGGTACACAGGAAAGATTCTGATGTGTCATGCTGCAGGGGGAAAGGAAAGCGGGACCGGGGTCATGAACAAAAAGGAATTTGCTTATCCAATTTCCGTCTCTTTCTGAATTTGATTGGAACTCACAGTTGTCAGGCTGTGTTTAAGTCTAGTCTTTACCAACGCCTCCTTAACTGCGGAAGGTCAAAACCAATTATTGTTTTGCCTCCAGGGACTTTCCTTCTTAAGAGAGACCTTACAGTGGATATTCTTTAAACCCTTTTCCTTTCAATTAAGGCAGCAGATTCCTTTTTTAGATTTTTTTTTTGGGGGGTGGGGGGACAGTAATCAGGAGATTGATAGATTCATCAATAGCCTTGAAAAATAAAGCCTGTATGTCTCAGGAAGCTTGAAATCTAATTCCTTTCAACGACTTTTCTCACTCTGAACTTTAAATCTGTCATTTCATTACAGCGGGAATGGAAAGCCCCTAGTTTTCCCAGGCTACAGTTTTCCTCTGTTTTTTAACCCTCAAATACCATGTGGATTTATGCTTCTGAGTATCTGGTGTTTAGGTTTTTCATGTAGATAAAAATACTTAAGTTCTGGTTTGGGTAAGAATTCACAGCTTTGAGGACTGGAKGGAGTTGTGAGAGGCAGTACCTACATCAGTAGCTTCAGTCTGACAGGTAATTAAGAGGTCTTCCAGATCTTCAGGGTGGAAAGGGAGAACATCCCGAGATGCTGTCTTAGATTTCTTCCTTTCATTTCTGTTATGGACAGCCTCATTTTCACAGTTTAAAGGCAGTACCTTCTTCTACCCCAATGTGGTGATGCCTGCTAAAGCCCATGCCAACAGATGGCCTTTTTTTTTTTTTAAATTCACCTATGTATCACACTCTGCTGTGATTATTCTTGTACCCAYTGGAGGGGTTAAATATGCTGTTTCTCCTGTATTTTGAATGTACCATTTACTGTGGGGGAAGTGAGCAGCAGAGCAGAAAGAAAATAATCTCTCTTGAAAGAGAAACTCCAACTCTAAGGCTGAGGAGAGGGAGGCTGCTGAGGAACAGTAAGTGCAGGAAACAATACTTTGGTATTGTAATTGGGCATTGCTATTTTTAATGTCAGCATGAACCATGAAACCGTACTACTCAGTGTGAGATGTAACACTAGCACTTAACCAGGTACTTCTGAATACCGTAATATTTAGGTGGCTGAAATAGATTATATTGACTATACTGCTTGCTCCTATAAAAATGCTAGATTGTGCGTAGTATTAAAGGAAGCCTGTTTTTCTGGAGCTGGGAGATTTAAGGCTATTGATTAAGTATATTTGCAGCTTCACTGAAGGCTTGCAGGACTATGATTATGTGGTTACAGGGCAGCTGTAGTCTTGTGGACTGAGAGCGAGGACAGGAATTAGGAGATGTGAGTCTTGTTCATGACCTGCCACAGTTTGTTTTGTAAGGCCCTGGGCAGGTTACTTCAAATGCTTTGGCAACCATTTGATAGACCAGTTTTAGATGTCTCCTCTAGGAGAAGTCCACTTATGCCCTTGATTCTGTTATCCACAGAGG
This sequence comes from Apteryx rowi, assembly GCF_003343035.1. Taxonomy (NCBI): domain Eukaryota; kingdom Metazoa; phylum Chordata; class Aves; order Apterygiformes; family Apterygidae; genus Apteryx; species Apteryx rowi. The sequence continues at coordinate 258,513 of NW_020449241.1, read as the reverse complement.
GAGCATGGAGTGACTAGCCCAGATGTAGAGCTCCATCCTACATGCCCGCACTTCATCAAATAATTTCTAACTTCTGTGTCTAATGGGGATGATGAGTGCTCTGTAGGTCAAGATACTATTTGTAAATGGTTTATAAAGGGTTAATATATTACAAATGTCTTAATAATCAGTCATTACTTACAAAGTTGAATAAATCTAGGAGGTGCTGATAAATTACTTAAAATGTACTGTTCCTGTCTGCAACATGCCTATAATAAGCGTTAGTCAGGTATTAATCCTTTCTAAAACATTTACGAATAAAATATATGTAAATAAAACTTGAATATCAAGGACGACTGATATACTATTAAGTATGACTGAAAGCAAAAGTGCAGAGTACTGTTTTCCTTTGTCATGGTGCTAGTCTTTAACCCTGAGATCACCTCTGGGCTGACATCGTAGCACAGTGATGCTAAGAAGTATTTCATTGGTTGAAAATAACAACCCCCTTCTTACCCACCGTTACGAAAATCATCGAGATCTGATAATAACTTGCTATTCTTGCCCCGCCGAACTAGTGCAGATAGCACAATGGAAATTTCCTTTCCAACTGCTGGGAGAGCCTGTCCCCCAAGAGGGCTTTTCTTTTGATAAGGTGTCTCTCGGATCCCGTGCTGCTGAACCAGCCTGAATCAGCACGTCACCRTGTGAGTGCAGGAAGATCCCGGTCTCAGCCGCTGAGTCACATGAATAACTGGAATAGTTCTGCAGAGTCGAATTAATTCCCAGAACCTCTTCAGGCATATACCAGCAGGCACATGCTTTTGCTCCAGCATTACTTTACAGCTCTGTGATGTAGTGGAAAGGACATTACTGATATTTTTAATTGCGATAAACCCGTTTACCTGATGTTAGAGTGTTAARCCTTAGAAGTTTATTGTTGATGCTTTGCTGCTTCCAAGAAGRTTTAAGAATAAGCCAAGGCATAACAGAGCTATTAAGGTTAAGCTCAAATCAACTGTACAGTGACTCAGAGCTTGTAGTGCTTTCAGACCAAGTGTTAAGAGGATGGAGGGAAAATCTTGTTTTTAACTATTGAGTAGCCTGTTGTTCATGCTGCCAGCAAAGATAGGTAGGGAAACTCTCTGGGTTTTTGGATTTATTATACTTTGGCAAAAGTGTCAGAGTTACAAGAACAGTAAATCAGATAGCTCTGAGATCCTGATTTAGGGAAGTCCTTAGAATATAAGCTTGGAATTTGGGCAGAAATATGAAATTCTTTTTAGTCCTAAAACTTGTAAAGGATGGGTGTATGTTAGAGAAATGAACTTGTCTAAAAGAGGGAAGTGAGAGAAGAAGGCTCTGCAGCACAATGGAAAATCCAGATACTGCTCCAAGAAGYGGACCAGAGTGTGGGGACTGAAATAGGGAAATAGGACAGAAAGAGAATAATAGGAAAGCAAGGTTAGTAGTTAGTGGAAATTCTGAGAGTTTTTCCTTTTAAGCAGTATGTTTTATGTTGGCTGGATAATAGTGATAAGCTGGCCAAGCACATGGGGGAGAGCAGGAGGAGGACCGCTTGCACTTCCACCTCTTACTCTTGAATATATCAGAAATGAATGCAGGGTCTAATCTGCCATATAGTACAGCATCACTGATGAGAAGCTAATTACATGGCCTTTATTTCTGTCCTCTCTTCATTCTTCTAGAACATTGAACTCAAAGTTTATGCAATTTCTCCACCATATGTTTGCTAGAGGAAACTTCTGAGTAAGTTTGTGTTTTCACATAGAATCCACACTTTTTTCCATAAAATGAATGAGGGTCTGTTTGGTGTTCTGATCCTGCCACAGCTCACTTCTGTTTCTCATTCTGTAATTTTTAATGTCCTTCAGAAAACCTTATGCTGTGCTACTCTTAACATGTATTACCGACAACCATCCACAAAAGAACATGAACCTTAGAAGTTCAGTATGATTGGGGAATATGAACTGCAGAAGCAGAAGAGATGTAAGGCCAGAGTTCAGAAGTCTGGGTGTCTATGCTTTGTATTTTATTACACAGATGAAAGTGTGTCACTTGCTGGGGCTTAAAGACAGCATCTTTCACGTGATGTATCTGGAATGAATGCTCACTAAAAACAAGCATTATTTCTGACATCTGTTGCTTGTTTGGATGGCAAACCGGCAAGTGTTGAAATTTGTGATAACGGTCAGAAAGAAAGTATACAGTCCAGTGGCCATGGAAACCTCATATAGTTTTTTCCTGTTTCTTTTTCTACACTTTCTTAGTGAATGAATTGCTGGTGAATCCAGCTGGATGGCAGCCCAAGAGACTGCAGTGCTCAGCTCAGCCACAGCATAGGGCAAACCTAGTCAAAAGCAATGAGCTTTCTCTTTGCATGTCCTCACCAAAGTACTATTTTCAGTAAGCAACTTTTTTTAAGGAAAAGTAATTCATTSTCTCAGGAACAGCGACCATTCTTTCTCTAGTCTCTCTGGCTCTGGCTGGAAAATTAAATAACGTAAACACAAAGTAGCATGTCATGGCTCCTATCTGTGTGGTTAAACTCTTTCCCTCCATTCCTGCCTCCCAAGCAGCTGGCTTTGTCCAGGCTGCCTTTTGGGAACAGTCTTTGGCCTTTGCTATCCCTGAGTGTGCCTGGGCACTGCTGGGAGCATGCTAGCTGGCACAGGCCAAAACCATGCCAAGGAGAGTCCTAACAGCTAAACAGTTTGGAAGTCACAGAATCACAGAATGGTTGAGGTTGGAAGGGACCTCTGGAGATCATCTAGTCCAACSCCCCTATTCAAGCAGGGTCACCTAGAGCACGTTGCACAGGATCGCGTCCAGGCGGGTTTTGAATATCTCCAAAGAAGGAGACTCCACCACCTCTCTGGGCAACCTGCTCCAGGGCTCTGTCACCCTCACAGTGAAGAAGTTTTTCCTCATGTTCACATGGAAGCGTCTGTGTTTCAGTTTGTGCCCGTTGCCTCGCATCCTGTCGCTGGGCACCACTGAAAAGAGTCTGGCTCCATCCTCTCGACACCATCCCTTCAGATACTTGTATACGTTGATAAGATCCCCTCTCAGCCTTCTCTTCT
>NW_020449241.1:224437-254045 GCF_003343035.1 Apteryx rowi | reverse complement strand
AGAAGCCCTTCTTGTTGTCCTTGACATCTCTTGCCAGATTTAATTCCAAATGGGCCTTAGCCTTCCTCGTCGCATCCCTGCATACTCTGACAATGTTCCTGTATTCCTCCCAAGTGGCCTGTCCCCCTTTCCACTTTCTGTATACTTTCTTCTTCTGGTTGAGTTTTGCCAGGAGCTCCTTGCTCATCCATGCAGGTCTCCTGCCTCCTTTGCTTGACTTCCTACTCATAGGGATGCACTGCTCATGGGCCATGGCTCAACCATGTGCCTGGTGCTTTGGAGTTTACAGTGCAGATGTAACCTCTGTGAGAGCTATAAGCAGGGAAGGCAGCTCGTGCCAGTGGTGGTTTTGGTTGTGTGACAGGGACATGAGGGCAAGACCACCACTAGGAGATCACTATGGCAGACTCTTCCACAGAATCTTATTTTCCCTTTCACTAGCACTCAAACATACATCTGCTCCAAATACTAGTTAACAGAGGAATACCTCTTAAACCCAGGAACAGCAGGATAGAACATGTGGGGCCAGGATTTTCCAGGACTGCCGGAGGGTCATCTGGATGTTTTTGCATGATACTTAGTGCTGTAGGATCTTGATCCATGCTTGCTGCACTGAGATACTACTGCGACTCAGCTGATAACTTTTGGTATACTATTGTGTGATTAGGGTGGTTTAAGCATATCGCATGCAGTTTAGATATTGTGCAAGAGTTTGCAGTGTTCCCCAGTATTATAATACGGCAGCTTGTATTGTTTATCAAAACAACACATAGGACATACCGTTTGCTGCCAATGAAATAATTTTTTTTAAATGTGATTTGCCATATCTTATTTTGAAATAAAGAATGATTGCGTGAGGGTTTAATCCAAGAATTGCTGGTGCTTATAGATGCCTTTCTGTTGATTTCAGTGGGTTCTGTTTTAGGCCCTAACATATTCATTGTGACAGCAGCACCAATGCTGTTGAACGTACTCAGCTGCTCCTACAATCACTGCTTTTAAGAAACTCTTTGTTATTTTGTAGGGCTGGTCCAGTATTGTCCTGAGAATACAGTCAGCACCTTCACACAAATGAAACCAGCTTGTTGTTTCATCATTGTCTTCAGTAGAAACTAGATGAGTCCTAAAACTGTACAACTACTTTGTGTGATATTAATGCCTGTATTTTGCAGCTCCACCAAGGAAAGGTTAAACAAATGTGTAAGATGGTTCTATTAAGCTTTGCCTCTTCTTTATTTTTTCCTGAAACAAGCAAGAGGATAAGGGCAAAATTGTGAATTTAGGGCTACGTGATCCAGACAATAGATCTAGCTGAAAAGTGAAGCTCTGTTTATGTTCCAGAACACAGTAGGACAGGTATGTATTATAGGAAAGCCCCTGGAGTGCAATAGTTAGTGGAATGCTCTTTCTATAAAATTTTACAACTAGTTTATAGAGTTCCTCAGAGATTATCAAGATGTCTTGCAATCTTTATTATATTTAAACTCAAAATCCCTGTGTGGCTTCTAAATATCTGTAAAAAGTCTGTCTGTATATGGACTTACCCAAGATCACGTGGGAAGTGCATCATGCTGGAACTGATATCATCAGTGGATTATCTTACTTGTTAGCACTTTGAATCTTTGTAATGCATTTTGAAATCTTCATCTGAAGAGCTTCATGAGACAAATTTGGAGACCCTGATTCAGTTCTTAATTGGACTGAGTCATGTTGAGTCACCAGGAATTTCATTAGCTGACTCTTTAAAATCCAACACTAGGTTTTTTGGAGGACTGTGAGAGAATCAGACCTGTAGGATCTGGATATCTACTTCCATTATGCTCTCTGGAAAGTGCTGGTTTTCTAGTGCACTGTTCTACCAACCCGTCCAGCTCTGGCTGCAAAGCTGGGCAGTTTCTGTGTTCTTCTGACAGCCAGTTGACCAACTGCTTGCCAGGCAGCTTTTGAAAATTATCTCCTACTCTCTGGCTTCAGCTTCATTGGCATCTGTTACACCCAAAGAGTTCACCACACCCACACCTTGCCGTAGTGCAGGAAGTACTTGGCTAACAAAAGCAAAGTTAAAAAGGCAAGAAGCATTTTCTTTTTCCTTTCTAGGAAAGACTCTTTACTCCATAAATCAGCTATTTGAACAAAACAGCAAAAGGCTGTGAGTAAGGCACATGATGACTAAAATAATTTAGATTGTGGGAAGCAGCAGAATTTAATGTTGAATATGAATCTGTTTGAGTGGGATTCATCTCACCTAACTTAAGCCATCTTAAAGCTAAGCATTCAGTCTAAGGAAGCCACCCAGGTCTTGATCTATCCTCAATGGGGACAAATAGGTACTCTGAGATGGTGATTCATCCCATCTGTCTTAGTTCTGCTAGGGTGGGATGAATTGCCTTTTGGAGTTACTTCATAATACCACTTCCTAATACTTCACAAAATATGCAGAGTGTGGGGTGGGTAGCTTGTAATTGTTGATTGATTTTAGAATGCTGAAGTTAGGTAAAATAAGACCAACACCAGTATATTGCCATGTTCAAAGGACCATATTTAATAAAAGAGAACATTGTTTAAAAGGCCAAAGTCTGAGTTGTATCAAACAATCATGGAGATTGYCTAAATTGCCTATAATCAATGAAATATAACTGATCCTGGAAATAGTCATATTGGCACTAACAGATAGATGCATGTGGTAACAGAGCATCTGTTCCTGCTCTGCAAGTGTGCTGTGGATGCTAGAAGTTTTTCACTTAACGTTGTTCCAGACAAGCCCATGTAGTGCAAGYGTGTTAGTAACTTTCTTTTCCTTTGTAGGTGGCACCTGTAGCAGCTTTTAGCTCATTACCACTCCTTTGGGGATGGAAAAGAAGAGAGGTTTAGTCATGATAATCCATTCTGTTTCAGAAACACAAGCTTTTAAAATGCCTGACTTAGGATGCAGGACCATTCAATGTCTGCCTGTTAATTGGAGGTACATTAACTCTTTCAATTCTAGCCACTTGATTGGTTTGATTTTTTGGACTGTGAAGTTCTCAGCTGGTACTTTTTCATCTTGGTGGTGTTTATTGCACCAAACTTTCAAAAGACAGGAAGCTGTGAAGGTTTCCATTTCCCATCCTATAAGATATCCCTACACGCAACTGTGTGGAAGGCATCTAACCTATGGAATATCTAGTGAACCTCTGCCTTTTAAGGACCTTTTGTAGACAAAGACGTTTGATTCATTCTGCAGTAACAAAGCCACAGAACATAKGACAGTGTTGCCAAATGGACAGATAAGAGGAATAGCAATTCCAACTATTAGGATAATGAAGGGAATAGAACTGGGCCTCTCAGTCCTAAAAGTTATCTTTGGCAATCTCGGCCAAACCCATATGTGTATTTGGACTCAACTTTCTTTTACTTTTCATTGAGGATCCAGGGATAGATCCTCAAACCTGAGCAACATTACAGGGCTGCTGAAATTTCCATGATGTAGATGCAATTTGGGCCACGATTTGCAAACCTGTGTTTGATGGACCAAAAAAAAAACACCCTACAAGGTGTTCGGAGAATTGAGATTAACCTATGAGTGCATCACTTGAGGTCATGCAGAGGTGTGCATGATACTTATACTTTTGATACTTATCCAGTAAGACTCTAAAACAAAGAAAAATGAGTCCTGACTTAGACTCACTAAAAAAACCCAAAAAACAAAAACAGAACTGATCTGTGACAACTCTCTGAATAGTAGAAGATTTGACTTGAGAGTAACTGTGGGCAGTCAGATACTGGATGTAACAAGAGCATTTCCTTTGTGTTTCTTATCATATTATTTTGGTTAATTATATCATGCATCTATTCAATATGTAAAATGTGCTGCTAAAAATGTTCTGCTTTTAAAAATAATAAAAATATGCCAGAAAACTAGATGTGTTATAAATAATACTAGAAACATTACAAATAATGATGACTATATGGAGCCAATGGGTCTACTCCCACAAGTAAAAATTACTAGGCATGAGAAAGAATTGTAGAATGACAGCTGTAGTACTTTAAATCTTTGAAATACTTCACACACATTTACCCTGGAGACAGCCTGCAACAAAAGAAGAGGAAGGATGCAGGACCTGATCCTGTACTGTTACATCAAAAGGACCTTCGCTAATGACTTCAGGAGGTCTAGGATCAAGCTGTGTAATTTGCCTAAGGTTGAACTGGATGTCAGTGGAAGAATGAGCTAAAGCTTCTGGACTCCAGCCCTATGTACCATCCATGAGAACATACGACCACTAACACTTTTGGTATGGTGGTAACAGTATAAATCACTTCTGCCTCTCAGTTTCATATCATTCAAATATTAATGCATCTGGAAGTTTAGGAAGCAGCATTTTACTTTTTTCTTTTTCTTTTTTCTCTTTTTTTAAGTGCTGGACATGTAATGCCCCACTTTGATCTAAAACAGCTTGTGGACTATTAAGATTAAGGCTGTTCTAAGGCTATCTGAGGGGCACATTTATCCCTCCTTTGATCCTAGGAGAGAGAGTAGCAAAAGTGAAATATAGCAAGGATGATAGGGGCTGAAGCAGACCAAAATGGGAGGGCTTATGGACAGTTTACAAGTTATTGGGTTGTTCAGAAGAGTGGTAAGTGTAAGGGATGGAATACAGCCATGATTTGAAATGAAAGGGGATGGGGAGAGCTAGACAGCAGTTTGGACAGAATACTCACAAGGTTGGGTCTGCCCTGAGGTTTCAGATTGAGTTTTGGGTCTTGTTTCTTCTGTAGTGTCGTTCAGGGACATTTGGCATCCTGGTGCTTGCAAATTGTTACTTGGGAAGAAAATCAATTGGTTGACTGAYAGTACACTGGATATGTTCACATAGATATAGTATTTACTAAATAAACTGAGGACTTGACATAGATAGTATACTGGCTTTATGTTCATGCCTTCACATGAGTAATTCCCATTGACGCTGCTGATGCTTGTTTGTGAAAAGGCTAAATGAAGCCCCAAGATATTTCAGTTTGCAATATCAACGTTCAGTCTGAACTAATAGTTGTATTTTTGAGGGCTGATCAAATATGATTGAAGTTTTTCCACAGACATTATTGAGCTTTGGGTTGGGCCCTAACAAAGAATGGATTTTTTAATTTATTACAATATTGTAGAAATGTTCTACATGATTTGCTTATTGTTGAGTAATACKTGATTTTAGAAATGTATTCTTCTCCCTGYATTAGAGGAGARGTCCAGAAAATCATTCTTTTATGAACAAGACTGGTAAAGAACATRTGTGATATACTGTAACTTCTTGGATAAAAAATTAATCTACCAACAAAAGAGAACATTGTACAGTCAAGGAGAAGGATGTGTCAGGAAGGAGAACTAAGCTTTTGATGGGTTGTATTTTTTTTTAAGCAACAGTGGCTTGGTCACTGTTTTGTTCTTTGCTTCTTTTGTCTCAGTGCTCATGGAACTCCTTACAGAGCAATGAGTTCCTCCGTCTCTAAAAAGAACCACTTTGCTTCATGAAGGAAAGGTGTTTGTCAGAGGACTTTAGAGAAGAAGGAGGTATCACTCCATACTAGTAATGACTTTGCACATGGAAAAAAGTAGAGATTTAAAAACAAAAAAGAAGGATCCAAATGAAAAGGCACAAAGATGCAAAGGAGGTGGCAGGGCAGGGGATGAGTGAAGAATGTTGAGAGATGGTGCCTGCACCTGATGGTTGGGCAGTATTTCCTCATGTCTTGCTAAGCATTAGGATACAAAGCTTTTTGCAGTTGTTTTACAGCACATGAACAAGTAAGAGAGGCATCATGTTTGTAACAGGGAGTGAGGAAGCTGATCTTAACAGCTGCATTTTTCAATGTGTGCTATATCCTTTTAGGATCGCTGTAAAATAGAGATGTAATTTAAGAACAGTCATTTTGTTGATAGAAGCTGTTGGTGGTATAGAAGCTGGTACAGAATGTGATATGGGGTACTTCCAGTTCAGAATGGCTGGATTTGTGCCTCTGGGCAAGAACCCTGGATATTTTTTCCTTGAAATAATACATACCCTTTCCCTCCTTCTTATACATTATCTAGACCCTGTCTTTACAGAAAGCAAAGGGAGTTTCTATCATATTTCTTCAGCTTTCATTGGTCTTTCACATCTTACTCTATGCCAGATAGCAGGCAAGTTCTTTTTAGGACTTAATTCTTAGAAAATGTGGAGGTTTATCAGAACTAATTTTTTAGTGCCAAGTTAATATGCTTGCTATATCTCTCTCCGAGTTAGTGAGAAGAATAAGGTAGAGTGCGAACACACAGCTTTTCAGCAAGTCTGTGATAGCTGCCTGGATGCTTGCTGTTACTCTTGGGAAAATGGAAGTTAGCTTACCTCTCTTTTCCTGAGAAGCAATTTATTTTGCATTTACTGCAAASAAAAGCAAAGTAACAAAGCCACTTTAAGAAGATATTTCTACTTCTGGAAGTTCATTTCTGCCCTCATGCTGCAGGTTACTGTCTCCTCTTGGTGCCAGTGCAACTCTTGGTGGAGCTGTGCTTTAAATTAGATGATGGAAATAATCTGGGCTAAACAAACAAACAAACAAACAAACAAACCCCCTGATTTTTGTTTAGATTTTTTTTTTTAAACTTGGGTTATTTCAGTGATCCAGTTCCACAAACAGTTGTCTTGCCGCTTGAATGGGTGACAAGCCATAGCACAAGGACAGAAACAAAGGACAGGAAAGGCTTGGCTGCTACGACAAGGTATCACCGAACTCTGCAAGAGTGGGCTTGCTACTGAGCAGCTGAAATGCTTCCATTTCACACTGTACCTTACCTTGCATTRACTTGTGTATTCATCCCTGAAGCTTACTAGCAGCTATTAGCTGCATCTTTCTTATCAAATCACCATAGGTGGGTTTCATGAAATAACTTCAAACCTCACTAGAGCTTTTTGTAACTTGACATTAAGGCCTGATCCGGCTTCCATTGACAGAAATGACAGAACTCTCCTCATAGCAAGACTGGCAACAGAATTGAAAAGTCATTGTTGCTGCATTAATGCCAAGGGATTTAGGGATTTCCTCAAGCACTTTATAGTTATGTTCCCAGCTTTGTCTCTCTTTCACTGTTGATGGTCCACTGGTCTGCCTAATCCTCCCTGGGTTTTCTGGAGTTCCATCTTTGCTTCCCGCTGACAAATAAAAATTTATTGTTTGTAGCTTTAATGTTCTTGACGTATTCAGATCTCATTCCTTTCACGTTAACATAGGAATGTTTTGGTGTTTTCTTTTAGTCTTGCATTGTTTAAAGATAATCCATTCAACCTATTGTTCCGTTCCTTTTAGCAACCTAACATCTGAGCTTTTAGTTACTCTAGCCTCACTACTTCATTCATTAAAGCTTGTTCATCACTTTGAAAATAGAAAATACTAAATACTTTCACAACATGATTATTTTATATTTCCTGACCAATTAGCATTAGGATGTTTTTGACCTTCTCTTTACATCTAATGATATAGTAATATCCCTTGTCACTTCCCTCCAGAAACCAAAGATGGTAGGTCAAAGCCATCCCTAGTGTAACTTCTTTAACATCATTTCTTTAACTTCTTTAACATTTAGAGTTCTGTCAGGGATGGATTTAGCTCTCTGCTACTTATCATTGTCTTCCTCACCTCACCTCACCTCACCTCACCTCACCTCACCTCACCTCACCTCACCTCACCTCAACTTTCTCCCCTTTTACAATCTTTTACTCTTTCTGCTATGGATCCTTTTCTAGGGGTTGTTTAAATGGAACCGTGTAAGACATGCATAGCACTGTTAATGTGTTTATCTGCAGTAGAACCCACTGTATGTGCCATGAATGTATTTATGATGCACTTACTCTGATTTATGCAGTGGGAGATTAAAATTCAGTGCACGTTGGTTGATTATAACTACAGAATTATATCTTCTATCCAATAATAGAAAATGTGGAAACAGCTGTCCTGCCTAGGTCTTTTTTAGGGGAAGAAGGGCAGGCAGTTACCTAGATATCACTGAAACTGTACAAATATTCACACTGAARAACCAAATTAAAAAAAAAACAACTTAGTCTTCTTTTTTAAGGCAACTTACCTGCAAAAAGATTTAGATTTATTATTCAAAACTAGTCAATTAATGGTTCAGACACTGTATTTAATCTTGTAAATTGCAAATTATTCTTCATGACTATTGCTTTTAAATGTTAGCTCTTATCATTACTGCTTGCTATTGCCACTTAAGTCACCAAGTATTGTTTCCTTATCACTGACTGGATAACTCCCAAACCCACAAAGACTCATTACTGTAGTAAGTCATTTTTTTCTGAGACTGATTTATGCAAAGAGAGTTGTATGAATACTTACAACAATGCTCTTTTTAACACATTCATTCATATAACTATTGGCTGTGAACAAGTGAAAGAAAAGTGTATGGTTGAAGCAAATAAATTTTGTATGCATGTTCATAATACTCAGCTAAGCCATACATAATTGTTGCAAGAGGTCTCAGTGAGAGAAATATTTGAAGACTCGGAGTTTCTAGTCTATGCTAATTTTGAGATGTAGAAAAATTATGATAGCAATAGAAATGGAGAGGGTTTTTCAGATTCACTTTTTCAATAGGATTGTTGAGAATTTTTTCTGATATAATTTTCAATCTTCTCCCCCATGGCTTTGGTAATAAATATCCCCTGAGGACAGCAAACATGAATCTATTGAGAATCTTGGACGAGGGGTTTTAATGATTTCATTTAAAGTGCTGTTCGTTCAGTTCTTGCAATCTGTCTGCCTCTTTCTTCAATTCCTGATGTTTTTACTCAAAGACATCTCCCTTCCAATTAAGTGAATGAACCTTAGGATTGAGTAAGGCTGTCATAAGAAGTAAAATGAATATGACTGATTTTTATAATATAACTTGGAAGCAATTACCAGTTTTCTATCTTCATGCATGCTTGGAAAATTTGCACTTAACCCAGCAATACACCTTAATTAAAGGTCTATCTATCTATCTATCTAACCTTCTCTTTCTAGCCAAAGTCATTCTGTGAGCTATATTAAATTTACTATGGCTTTATCTCTTTATTAATAACCTTTTTATATATTTTCAATTAAGTTTCTGGTCACATTATAGCACTGAGGTAAGGGCTCGCACTGACCTTTAATAGGATATGGATAATAGAACATCTTTGGCTCATGTCATCTTTTGGTATTACAACCTCTCACTTTTACTAAAATCATCCATGAAATTTGTAGTCTGCTAAATGTGGATGTTGCAGTAAGAAAGACTACACCAGACTACATTAGAACTGGATGGACATCAGTTTGCAGTCTCTGATATTAGACAGTGCTGAAACAACCTCACTTTTTTTGTCCTGTGGCAAACACCAGTGGGAGACTGTGAATGATTCTTAATGCAAGATAAAAATATTTTATTTTGACTGATATTTTCCATATGGCAAGTCATGCTTCTCCCCACATGAACTCTAAGGAGYGTACTGAGGAGCAGAGGGAGTAGTTACTTTCAAATGATTAGTACCACATCATATTTGAATTCAGATGTTAATGTTCTAGCATTTGGACAAGTAAAATTGGTAATTAATGATATAGAATGATAAGGGATGTGTATGCTTCCTTCAAGTCCAAATCATTTCTGGGTGGGAAGGATATATTTGGTAGCCAGCCAGAGTTTTGTCAATATGAATATCTAAACCAGATGCTTTTCTTGCTGTTCTCTGATGGTTGGATTAATGTGTTCTTCTTTATGCTTTTGTCTTTTTTCTTGTAACCTGTAGCTGATGATCTTAAGAATTTTACTGCCAGAGGCATCTATCATGTATTTTCCTCTTGATAGGTGATTATTATATTACTTTGGTGAATGTGAAAACCCCAGCTCCTCTTTAGCTCCATTTCTTGGTTCTTGAATCAGCCTTTTCTTAAGTTCTTAAATCACATAGCCAGCTTCAGCTGAAAGTTACCAAGGTACAAAGGGAACATTGTAAGTTAAATTTGCCAAGGTGACATATCTCTGCATTGATTCTTGTCAATATTTCTGTCTCCATGGATGTCTGAGTGTTTAGGAAACCTCATCTGGCATGTCCATGTAAAGTRGGGTCTAAAGATCAAAGCAGTAAATTTGTTTAGGCAGGGCTTTATATTTCAGATGGAGAACTTGATCTATGTCAGACCATCACCAAATGGCAAGGGAACAGCATTGGGATGGGCTCAACTTAGGGCTGGGGCACCACTTGTGCAGTGAGGTGACTCACAGTTATTCCCGCACGGGTTTGTCCTATCGACTTGAATGTATGTTTAAATGAATTACTGGTTGAACCTGCTGGTATATGTGCTATGTCAAACTCAGTTACAAAGCAGTATCTTCCTCAGGCTGGTACTTGGCTCTGAGCACGGCTTTGGAAGCAACTGAGATCCGCAGATAATGCTCACGGAGGTTGCGTTATTTCCAAGGCAGTGCCTGCCCTTGATTTAGAGGCAGTCCAGTGCCTCCTGCCCTGAAGCAGCAGAATCCAACAGTCATTGTTTGTTCTGTTTCACTCTTTGTCAGCAGAACTCATGCTTCATCACCTTCCAAACCAAAACCATATTCATCTTCATCATCATTTGTACATCTGTCACAACACCACCTTCAGCTCCACCAGTGTTCCAGCCTAGTCCACCCATTTATTAGCTTCTTCCACATTTTTTTCCGTGCTTCCTTCTGTGTCCTAGCCTACATATCTGGTATGAACTCCCTGACCTCATCCACTAGACTCTGAGTCCTTCTGTATTTAGTCTCTCCTAAAGATACTTTTCACCTTGCTTCTTCTATGGAACTGAATTTAATCCTACAGGAATTAACTTTTGTTTGCATTCTCCTAACTGCTTTCTACTTCCCTATTTGTCCTGTGAGTTGAAAAACAATCCACTGTTTAACCTACCAAAAGCATGCAAGCACATGCTAAATAATTATGCAAAAGTTTTCAACTGCTTTCATTGTGGTTTTTATTATCATTGTCTTGGTCTGAAGATGGAAAACAGAAGCCAAGTACCTGTCTGTGAGTAGAGCTGGGACTAGACCCTGAGGTTCCTGATTCCCATTCAGTTTTCAGGCTAGAGCACGGCTGTCCTCTGTTATGTTCTCTCCTGGAAAGTTTCTATTTACAGAAGCAGAGGCTCTGAAATCTGCATAATTTTGTGCAGTAGTTTCTATACTGTGCTCAGAGAACCAGTTTTTATATTCAGGCCTTGCTAGCTACATTCCTGGTAAATTGAAGTAAAGGAGAAAACTGTGAACATTAAATACTTCTCTATGTAAGAAGTTTCCCACCACAAGTTTGCTGTAGTTGCTACCAGGCTGTTCTGTTTTTGGGAACAGGAGGGAGTGGCTTAAAAGAAAGCATTTCTTTTAAAATTTGGTGCACATTGGAAAGAATCTGCAGAGCCATGTGCYTGGAAATTGCATTCGGGCTCATGTTTAGGGGACTATTAATGAAGTGTAGTCCTAATTGCAAAGGAGGGAAGGGATTGTGAAGCAGAAGATCTCTTTCAGCCGGCAGCTGGCTTCTGCCCTGTGCTTGGACAGGGGGACGGCAGAGAGTAGCAGGGCTGGGTGCACCTGAGGTGTGGATAGAGGGTTTGCTGAGTGGTGCAGCGTGTCCTCCTCTCATGTGCTAACTGGGAACTGACAGCTCACTTTATTTGTCATCATTGTCTTTCTCTCTTCAGGTAAATCCACCTGTCATTCGGTGGCTGCTTTCGACCGGGGCTGAACATGCAATGCCAAAAGGAGAGGGCACGATACTTTGGGAGGCAAACAAACAGGATTTCCTCCCCCCTGCCCTTCATTAGATTCTGCCACTGCCCAGGCTCAGTCCCTAGCAATCACTGTGGGTGTAATTTTAGAAAGAACTGGAAGAAGGGAAACCTTTTCTGCAACTTTCAGTTGGCAGAGTACATCACCGTGTTTCTGCCTCCTGGCTTTTGACTTCTACCCCACATGCCTTGGAAAGGAGAGAAAGGGAAACAGCTAGAAGAGGAGGAAGAGAAGGAAAAGGAAGGAACAGCTCAGGACTCTGTTCTCCAAATCTGCTGCTGATGAGAAGAAGCAGCTGCAGTAGCAGTTGACAGCACTGAGGGGTTGCTCTGATCTCATTTCTGGAACAACAGTTTACTTGCTAAGAGGTGAGCACAGGAGACTTAAGGGAAGGAAGTGAGCTCTGATCCTCTGTCCAGTATCATCAGACACTGCTTCTGCTGTCATTTCTCTCACCCTGCATATGAGACATGAGGAACTGAACACATGGTAGGAAGAGCCTGAACAGATCATGCAAAGTAGCACATCCTCCAGTTGCTCAAAGGGACACTGTGGAACATGGAGCTGGAATGCCATGGGTTTGAGGAAAGACTCGAGAGAGAGAGAGAGAAGTTGAGGGGGAACAGAGGTATCAGGCAGCCTGGAAGATGGGATACCAAGGAATTTTGCAAGCAGACGACTTGTGCCAAGTGAGGTAGCTGGTAGGAGGATGAATGCAAAGCTGGAAATTCAGGAGGAGATGTATGCACAGCATTTAGTTCTTTTGTGATTTAATCCAAAATTCTTTGCTGTTTGCCATTTTTCATAATGTCCTAGTTCTCATGTCATGTGATTATGTGAGGCTTTCAGCCTTCAATTAAAAATAATTCTACTGGTTCTTCAGATCACAGAGAAAAGCTTGCAACAGACAACCCCACTGGAAAGGCTGAAAGCTCAGGGTGCAGGCTGAATCCCTTTGAGATAATCTGTTGACTTCCTATTGATGTTTGCTGTATTGTGGTTTTTTGAAGTCACCAAGACCCAGTCAGAGCTGCAGCATGTATTTGGGTTTTTAGGCCATGTATTTTACCCAAAATGTGGTAGATTTGTGGGAGGAAGATGGAACAGCCCAGAAATGGCATCATTTTGACACATGGAAGACAGTGAGTCAGATATTTCACAGGTACATGGACTTCTGCAAATATGCAGCTCATGAAAAACTTGGCAAAGTTTGAAGAAGCAATTTGATAGTGTCAGTCCCCTTATCATCATGCCAACTGGTCATTTTGTTTTGCCACGTAAGCAGAGGGTTCAAGCACTCGGTTGGCCTAAGGAAACTTAATTGTCATCTAAAGAAGTCAGATTTGAGGAAGAAGTATTGTATATGAAGCTTTAATTGACATCACTTGATCTGGTCTTGTTCTGTGAATAGAGGACCTCAGGCTCTAAGGATGCTAATCTGGCACTTCTTGCTGACCTTAAATTGACCTATGTAATATAAACCAACCCAATGTACAAGTGACACAATTTCTGCTGAAAAAGTGCAGTATGTGCCCAAACTGTTAATGTTACATTTTTTTTTGTCTCTTTAATCTAGTATCTGATGAGAATGGAGGGGAAAAAATACTGTACAACATATTCACTGCAACAAAGTCCTAGAGAAGAAAATGTAAATGCATGAATATGACACAAGCACTCCTTCTGTTAACACACGCTCACAGACACTTTTTCAATTTGCAAAAGGATAGTTAGCCAACCTACAGTGTGTATATATGTAATTTGCTGAAAGGAGGGGACAGTTTATGCACTTGGCCCTTACCCCATGGTTTACCTCAATACTTTTCAATGTGCAAATTCTGTAAAACTTACTGGGAGAAAGAATGTCAGCTCACGCCTGGCTCTGTGGACATGCTGAAAGTGCCACTCACATAGATGATGACCAGTGTTTTATTTTATTTTGTGGATGGGGCTGAACCAAGCTCTCTTGATCCAAACATATCTAAATTTGGGAGGTTTTGGCACCCCAGTGCAGATATGAGTCAATAGTTCTCTCTGTTCCAAAGAAGTATTAGGTTGCAAAGGTGGGGGTGATTATGTAAATGCAATAATATAAAGGAATAGCTATATTAATACTTATGTTAAGCCTCTGAGCTAGAGGTTTGCCAAGGCTTAAGTGGACTCAGGATGAGCTGGACACATCTAATTAATATAAGTAATGTGACTTTTCTTGAACAAATGTGACTTCTCAGGGCACATTATAGCTGCTGAATGCTCCAGCTCTGCTGCATCTGGTCCTCAGAGGTTTAGAATTCTGTATTTCAGTGTTGAAGCTTGCTCTTATTTCCGATTTTGTTTGATACTAAGTAAATGGGTTCTGATTTTCAGTGCTTTTGTCAGAGAAGTGAAAAATGTTGGTATGTGTTATTGATGGATATACAAGATCTAGAAGAAAACAGAATATGAAGTTAAAAAATTATGTGTCCATATTCAAAGCAAGTGCATTGGACCACCCATCTCTTTCTCGATGTCATTGCCGTATTCATGGTTTTTATATCATGTAGAAGTCTTTTAAGACTTCTCTCAGTGTAGCATCTGAGTTTCTTCATTGATACCATTGTTAACAACTAACATGTTCTGTTTCTTCTCTCTCTTGTCCAGAGGGAAGCTGTATGTGCAATTTATCATGGGGCTTAGGCATTGGCTGAGACAGGGCAGGTGGAAGACTAATGCCTTGAGTTATGCAGAGTTATACCTTGCACTTTTAAGATGTACTGTGGGTGTGGGTCAAGTCTGGGATTCTGTGGTTTTAGGGAAAGGAAGTGGGACCTCATTTCACAGTCTTCTGCTGAACAGCTTTATCAGATGGCTTTCTCATGATGTCTAAGAGTGAGAGTGGTTGATCATAATCTTTCTGAATGCCAGAGGAAGTTTCCATTTTTGAGGGGAAAAAAAGGTTGTTTTACTGCAAATAGCTTTTGATACAAAAAAAGTCATTCATTACAGATGGACCTGAATCAAAACTGACTCCATACCACTCCAGCTTTGGAATGAGCATGTGAAATTGGCAGTTCAGCCCAGATTAACATTATTTGAAGAAGAACAGCAATTACCATTACATAAACTTGTAGTGAATTTTCCCTCATAGAACTGAAATGCATGAATGGATCAAAAGTGGAGATCACAAATGGTAATTTTCTACAGTAAAATGTAGAAACAGTAGGGATAATAGCTTTAGGGACAAGTCACCAGTTACAAGTGGTCCTTAATCTGCTCTCAAATTTTAAGAGAGGGAGCTGGCGGATGTCATTGCTAAGCCACTCTCCATCATCTTTGAAAGGTCATGGAGGACAGGAGAGGTGCCTGAGGACTGGAAGAAAGCCAATGTCACCCCAGTCTTCAAAAAGGGCAAGAAGGAGGACCCAGGVAACTACAGGCCAGTCAGCCTCACCTGCATCCCTGGAAAGGTGGTGGAGCAGCTCATCCTGGAGGCCATCTCCAAGCATGTGGAGGACAAGAARGTGATCAGGAGTAGTCAGCATGGCTTCACCAAGGGGAAATCATGCCTAACCAATCTGATAGCCTTCTCTGATGGAATGACTGGCTGTAGATGAGGGGAGAGCAGTGGATGTTGTCTCCCTTGACTTCAGCAAGGCTTTTGACACTGTCTCCCATAACATCCTCATAGGGAAGCTCAGGAAGTGTGGGCTAGCTGAGTGGACAGTGAGGTGGATTGAGAACTGGCTGAATGGCAGAGCTCAGAGCGTTGTGCTCAGTGGCGCAGAGTCTAGTTGGAGGCCTGTAGCTAGCGGTGTCCCCCAGGGGTCAGTCCTGGGTCCAGTCTTGTTCAACTTCTTCATCAATGACCTGGATGAAGGGACAGAGTGCACCCCCAGCAAGTTTGCCGAAGATACGAAACTGGGAGGAGTGGCAGATACACCGGAGGGCTGTGCTGCCATTCAGAGAGACCCGGACAGGCTGGAGAGGTGGGTGGAGAGGAACCTCATGAAGTTCAACAAAGGCAAGTGCAGGGTCCTGCACCTGGGGAGGAACAACCCCATGCACCAGTACAGGTTGGGGGCTGACCTGCTGGAAAGCAGCTCTGCGGAGAAGGACCTGGGAGTGCTGGTGGACACCAAGTTAAGCATGAGGCAGCAATGTGGCCTTGTGGCCAGGAAGGCCAATGGTATCCTGGGGTGCATCAGGAAGAGTGTTGCCAGCAGGTCGAGGGAGGTGATTCTCCCCCTCCACTCAGCCCTGGGGAGGCCACATCTGGAGTCCTGCGTCCAGTTCTGGGCTCCCCAGTACAAGAGGGATGTGGCACTACTGGAGCGAGTCCAGCGAAGGGCTACGAAGATGATTAGGGGACTGGAGCATCTCTCTTATGAGGAAAGGCTGAGAGAGCTGGGCCTGTTCAGCCTGGAGAAGAGAAGGCTGAGAGGGGATCTTATCAACGTGTACAAGTATCTGAAGGGAGGGTGTCAAGAGGATGGAGCCAGACTCTTTTCAGTGGTGCCSAGYGACAGGACGCGAGGCAACGGGCACAAACTGAAACACAGACGCTTCCATATGAACATGAGGAAAAACTTTTTCACTGTGAGGGTGACAGAGCACTGGAACAGGTTGCCCAGAGAGGTTGTGGAGTCTCCTTCTCTGGAGATATTCAAAACCCGCCTGGACGCGATCCTGTGCAACGTGCTCTAGGTGACCCTGCTTGAATAGGGGGGTTGGACTAGATGATCTCCAGAGGTCCCTTCAAACCTCAGCAGTTCTGTGATTTTGTGAATATCTATATTCCTAAACTTAACCTTTATTATTATTTCAATGTTTTGTGATTCACCTATCATCATGTCTCCACTCCAGCATGTCTCCTGAGTGACTGGGATTCAGCCCTGGAGGATAAGAAGGGGAGAAAAATAGCAGCACTGAGAAAGATTATTCCAATCTCTAATATGGTTCTGCAGACCGGAAAGGACAGGCAGTTCCCTCTGTCCTCCAGTGTTCTCTCTGTGGCTCACCATGGTCTCCACCTCGACTCACTGCATAGGACCCCTAACTGGAAATGTCCTTTGCAATCCAGTTGCTCCTTGCTGCTGTGAACCACATTGGTTATGTGAAACAAGCCAGGTTTGTGCCTCTTTCTGTGCTGTTTGAAATGCAGTGCCTTTTGAATTGCTCACACGTGCAAGCAGTAGGCAGTATAATGCAAGCATAGAGCAAGCACAATGTACTACATGAGGATCAGCTTAACATGTTGGATCAGTGACACTTTGCAGCATAACACAAACCATTTATTCTTTTTCACAGCTGTTCTCCCAAGCATTTTAAGCATATATTCTCCCTCAGCATGCAGGAGATTTACGTATTTCACTTCCATTGACAGGGTAGGAGAGACCTTCCTCACTTGCAGATTTGTTCTTTTAATAGGCATCCAGCACAAATGGGAATTAAGTACATGTGTGTGTCCAACAGAGAGTAGACTAGAACCAGCTGTAGGCACAAATAACTGCTTAGGAGACCCATTTTTTTGTGCTGATTTGGTAACTCACAGGATGGCCAATTCTTCCTTTTTAGGAATGGGAAGAAGAGGAAAGAAGGAGGACCTCATCTCCAGATTGTATCACCCATGGAAGAGAAAAGTCAGCAGGGACAGAATGCTCCGCATGAGGTTCTCCTCTCCCCACTGGAGAAGCTGGAGCAAATAAGGTTCATCATGGGCAAATGTGAGCTCATTTTGCCTCCACTTAGAGCTGGCAGAGAAGTTAGGGTGTTTCAGGCCCCAACTCAGTGCTGTGATAACTTGGTCGTGTGACTTATCAATTGAAGTTGGATCCTTCAAGACACTGAATGTCTGTGGTATAGAGATGCTTGTCTCAGTCTTGGTTATCTTTCTTACACTCAAAATCCTTTCAAATCATAAATCTAAGTTAAATGTATTGCAAATGGTAGAAGGACAATGTGGATTTTGGGAGGGATGAGAGAGACAGGTAAGGCTCTGTACACATCGTCACTATCAGGAAAAGCAGAGGTGAGCCTTCAGTGTTGTATAATGACAACACACTTTAGCGATGTCCTTCTAGAACTAGCCACGCCAAAAGTTAAATTTTAAAAGACAAAAGGAAACAATATTAAGAGAAAAGAAGCGACAATGACTTGAGCCCTTAATTCAATGCCAATGGTATCTCAGAGCAAGCAGTTTCCCAGAGGATTATCAGAGATGTGAAATGAATYGTAAGAGCTGCTTTACAGGCATTTGTGGGCACACACACCTGCTTACAGCAGAGGAAAAGACAGTGCGTAAATGTCTGGAATATTACATAAAAGCTGTCTGGTAGACTAGGCAGAGCAATTAAAATCCATCTCGCTTAAACGAACCCTGAGTGCAGGTCAAACAAATCTAATTTTTATTGTTCCTTAAGGAGATGTCTGTATAGGAGACAAAAGAGGGATGCAGCCGTCAGGTTAAAAAATCAAGATGCCTTAAAAAAATTAAATGTTCACAATAGTGCTACAGCAAGCTAGATAAATGATATATTGCAGCGATGGTTTAAAACTAATTGATGACTAATGTTGTAATGCATTCGTAGCTACACTGATCTATTATATATCTTGGCCAAGCTGAAGGGACACTTCAAGGAGAAAAATTGCTAACTGTTTTAACCTGATGGAACTTGGGGAAAAAATAGTTACTTTAAGAGATAAATGGAAAGGTTGTGACCTCCTAATGTACAACTGGGTCTTGCAATGCAAAATCAAATTATCATTAAACAGAATGTGATCTGTGATGGAATTAAAACAACTACAAACCAGAACAGAAATTTCTGTAGAGAAACACAATAGTGCAGTTTGAGCTAGGACCATCAGCTAAAAAGCAGTAGGAACTGCCTGGCTGAAGAACTGGTGTAACAAGTTCATAGGGAATGGTTTTGCTTTAAAATGAAAATTTTTTTAATTGGAGACTACAGGAAAAATGTAAGCATATTCACAGCAATTTACATACGTAAGACATTCTATACCCTAAGTTCTGAGTAACGTGTCTCTGGCTCTTGGATGGGAGACAGGAAGCCTCATTTTCCCCTCCTCATTTTTGTCGTGCCTGAGGCTCATGCCCGCTGGGTTTTACCCTTACGGTTGGAATTCAGAAAAGATGTCAGTCAGGCTCTGCTTATTTTCACATCTAATTCATGCAAAAAAACAGGTTTCCTCCTGAGGCGATAAACTGGCCCAGATTTGCTTCAAAGTTTGGCCTAGGTTCAGTGAATGACTCACTATAGCTAAGGTACATCCATCTTCCTAGCTGAAATGCAGTATGGGAAGCAGCGTCAAAGAGCAGATACCCCCATAGAGCTGGAGTTTACAGATTCAGGGTCTTAGAAACCAAAAAGTTATAGTTTGTTTTGTCCCCTAGTTTCCTGTTACCCAATATTAAGGACATCAAGTGGGTGTAGTAAGAACATCATTACTCAACCCAGAGAATCCCGGTGGTTATTTGCATTCTAAACAAGCTGGAAGTGCCTGGGATGCAGTGCTGGAAGCTGTGCTTGGAGGAATTGCAGTTAGCAAGCCTTCAGGGTCATAGGGCTCTGTGTTGCTGTCGCAAGGTCATGTGGAATAAATATGGCAATGGACTACAAATGGAAATAACACTTACGGGCCAGTGCTAAAATATGGATTACCTTGAAAAGACCACTATTAAAAGGCCAAATATATCACTGATATCCTTTGCGTTACTCATAACCTCTGAACTGGTTCCCTTAATAAATAGAGGCATGATAGAAGAGAGAGCAATTTTGCAATGACAGCCCTCACCACTGCTGACACTTGGATTTTCTTCTGGTTGAGAACAAGTTAATGCAGCAAGAACACTGCCAGATTGCAATGTTGTCTGAGAGCAATGAGGAATAGAGGAATACATTGCTCTATGATAAATTAACCTTCCAGTGGGAAGGGAAATGCTTGCAATACCAAATTGCAAATATTTTCTGCTGTGAAGGGACTGATGTTCCAAAAATCCCAGAGCCTCCATATATTTAACCTGATGAATGTTAGGCTTCCTCCTTTGTATTCATTCAGTTGTGGTTTTAAGCCCAATACAGCCAGCAGTTTGGAAAACAGTTCTTCAGCTCAAGATGGAGCAGCTGAAGTCTTAATTCTGGAGGTTCTTTCTCCTAAAGGGGAACATTATTCTTGGCTCAAAATTTGAAGTTACGCAGATCTTGGTATTGGTGCCAGTTTTCAGCAACATTAGAAACTCAGTGACACAAGTATCACAGAGCTAATTTAGAAAATACACTTTCTCAAAGGATGATAAACAATAGCATCCATGGATCTGTCTGGGATTTCTTTCCTTTCACTAGCATATAAAAACAAAGCAAGTGTAACAGATATTTTTTGTCCCATATCAAGCTGACCTTCTCCTAAAGCTCAGTGATGAGTTAGTAATTTTTGGATGGGCATTTTTAAGGCAAAAAATGCAGACAAAATAGCTTTAGATGAAACTTTTAGCTGATAGTTGATTTAAAAGCAATTAAGTAAGGGGAGAAGAACTGACTAAACTTAAAGCATGGCCCTAGCCAGTTAGATTGACATACCAGGAGGGTGAAAAGGATGAGACAGTGATCTGAAAAACTTGCTTAGTTCAATAAAAGCTTCTCCTCTCTCCCTCCAGTTCTTCAGGGTTTACATTAAGAATTTTGGGGGGAAATTGAGATATGGCAGTAGAATATACACATGAGTAAGAGTGGACAGAGTTAAAGCAGCACTCCCTTTGASGGCAACAAAAGAGAGGAATGAAGGATCACATCAGTAGATTAAAAAAAAAAAATAGCACAGAGAGCATAGGGTATAATTATATTCCAAATTGCTAGGGATATGGGATATTTAAACCTCTTTCTGCCAGCAATCATTTTCCGGTTTTGAACTTGTATCAAGATGGATTTACCAGAGCGCTTACAGAGGCTGTAGACCACTCTGGCCTCCCTCCCAAAATACTGCCACCAGCTTGGGGGAGTCTGTATGGCCCCTGTGCTCCCACCAACGGCATGGGGTCCTGCGGCGAGCCCTGCGTGGGGGAGTCCGGCGCTGCGTGGGAGCCGGCTGCCTGCCTTCTCGCCCTCGGCCCCCGGGTTTGCATCGAGAGAAATGGTTGCAGCCCGGAGAATAATCGCCATTCTGACTTTCCAGGCCTGTACATCCCAATAAGCTGACCTCTCAGTGTGGCGTGGTGAGGGTGGGAAAGAGATGTCAATCAAAAAATTCCACGATATTTCTGTGATTAAAACATATGTAGGTAGGGAAAATGTTCTAAATTTGGATCACACTCATAAAAAACCAATCCTGGCAATTCTTTGAGAGGGTAGAGTTACATAACTAGTCATGTACTCCTCCTACTTTTGAAAACAATCAGGCAGAAAATATCCTAAAAAAAAAGTTCAGCTACAGTTTATTTCCTTCCTCAAAATTTTATCTCACTTCGTAACAAGACTTCCTTGCTGTGGCTAAGACAGAAATGGCAAAAAATGTACAGTATTTCTGATTTGTGTTGTCTGTGCTTTTTATTTCACTTTCAGTTTTTCAAACTGGTCAGTGAACTGAAAAGCTGAATAAAGCTGTGATATAGTTTTAGCATTGCTTCAGAAAGAAAAACTGTAAAATCCAAAGGTTAGCACCTGGAATGTGATTTTAAAGAATGCTTAAAGCAGTTTCCTTCTGCTGCTTGTGCTTCACACTGGAAGGAGCTCTGAATCTGCAGCTGTCTTATATGCCAAAAGGCTGTTTAACTTTTGCACACATATTTATGTATATATTTTAAATTACTGATAGCATTTGCTCCATTTGTTTTAAAATAAGGCATTATGATTGTCAGATCAGTGTAAAAATGCAAATAGGAAATTTAAAATGTACCTTTGCTGGTTCTATTATGTTTACCGTCTTTTTCCATATTCTGTTTAATATCAAGTCCATAGTCTAAAGGAGATTTTGATGGGATACACTGAATATTGTAAAAGATACAGTGACTTGTGATACACTGACTGACTGTGACACGCTGACTTGTAAAAGAGCTCAGCAACGGGCGCATCATATATACTAATTCACTGCTGTTGTAAGCTATTGCATCCTTCGTCCCTTTTGAACCAAGCTTGAATTAATCCTCCCATAGTTTTGGTTCAGATATGGTTTTGAAACAGTGTTGATACCTTCATTTTCCTAGGAAGCCTGAAGTAATAACTTAGGCATCTGCCTCGTGCTGTTTGGGCAGCTCAGACAACTGTACCGAGAACGGAGTAATCTTCCCCGTCCTGTGACAGCCGCACATTTCACCATTTGCAGCCCCCCTTCCTGGCGCCCGGTACACAGAGCACTGGCAGGAAGAGCTCGGGAAACTCCCGTTCTCTGGGCCGTGACCTTGAGGCCAAACAATAGCTGTGAAGCTGCTTAATTTTTAGGAGAGAGCAGGTTAGCCCAGGAGGAGGGGTTGGAAGTGTAGCTCTTCTTTTTCACTGATTCTGCACAAAAGTCAAAGTTTTCAGCACAGCATCAGCGTGTATATTCTGATTTCCAGCTGTCATGCAAAGCATAAATCCAAAGCACTATCACAAGCGAGAGATCAGCCAGGCCCCAAACATTTAAAGCTACTTAAAATAGTCTAGAATTAACCTCTTATATTTTTCTCCAGAGTCTTGAGTAGTGCAGAGATTCTGGTAATCATATATTACAAGCTCAGGCAATATATTAAATTTGGAAAATAGACTTAAATAACAAAGATGAAGCCAAACCTACTGAATCCACAAATGTTCTTCTACTCACAGCTGTCTGTAATTGTTTCATTACACTTCTTTGGGCATTATCCTGTTTTGCTGGGACCACCTACTAATAATGTATCTGTAAGGAAAGGGGAAAAAGCAAGAAGTTCTAACATGCAAGATGTACAAAAGAAATTCAGTGACATTTTCTAACATCTGAATGTTCCTAAATGCCAGACGAAAACATCCCTCCAACTGTTTCTTTTACAGACTTTCCTTGTTCCAGAAACTTGGCCTGAGTTAGGAGGAAACCCCATAACTGTCCCTTAAATACTGAATTGCATCAGTGTGGGTAAGATGTGGGGCCAAATTCTTTAGTGGTGTAATTCCACGAAAATCAGAAATATTACACCAGAGCTGAATCTGACCACTGGTATAAAATTATCTCCCTAGAGGCAAGACTTTTGGAAGCAGTATCGTATTTTAATTATAAACAGACAATTTGTTTTGGGTTGTATACAGAGCATGACAATGGAACTGCTATAGGAACTAGCTACATATATGGTGATTTTGTTCCTGTTTCTAATGATCTTTGGTTTATTTGTCTATGATTTGCAGGTGGCTAAATGACCCTACAAGCTTCTTTTTATGTACTTAAATGAGCCCCTGTTGAACTTAAGATTTTAAAAGATTATAGTGCTGGCTTTAGAATGTCATTTGTACATTTTGCAGTGAGTTTAGGAGAAAGGCTGTGTATTGTTTATAGTAGTACAGATTTCAGTTAACAATCATCTTATCTGTGGAGAACAGACAATTATATTTTTTACAAATTAACAGATGCTTATGGTACTTTGACTCTTATGACTGTGTTCACTAGTTTCTGAATTTAAAGGGCAAAGTACAATCTGCCTTTTGTACCAAGTCCCAGTCATGGAGACAGACAGGACATGCTGCTTGAAATGTGCTAGAGCCTTCTTCAACCCTTCTCCAGGCTGACTGGATTTGGACATTACTATATGATATATCACCACTGTAATGAACTACTTCACCAAAGCCAGTCATATTCTATGGAAAAAGTCTTGAAAAGATGTTGCAGGAAAATATTTACTCTCTTATTTTTCATGAGAGGTAAGATATTGTGAAATTTAAAGAGCTCAACAGATTTTCACAGCTTGGCTTGTGAAATTCATTTCCAGCTCAACAGATTGCGATTTCACAATTTTGCACATCTGGATTTTGCCATAGAATTATCAGGGAAGCTGTCTTTGACAAATCTGTCTCGCAAACGCAGCAGGGCAGTATGCCTGCTCCTGGTCAGTGAGGACACTGGTGTTGTCTGTGTCTTGTGATCTGCCTGCTTGCACCTGTGTTGTAGTTTCTGTTCTACAAGGCAAAGGCTCTCACTTGCTGGCTCTGTGTACAGTGCCTGGTCCTATCTACACCAGGGTGGTATTAGGCCCTGACATCAGTGATCTCAGGAAATACTTCAATATCAAAGTTAAATAATGATTTTTATATTATTATTTTGTACAGGGATATGCAAAAGTTGCATGGGATCTGTACTGTGTTCACAGAGAGAATCCGCTAACCCAGGGCCCAGGTAGGTAAGTGATCGGGTTGCTGAAAGCACTGAGCATACAGTGTAAGTCACATCTTTCCTTGAAATGTGGAGAATCAGATAAGGAAATGTTCTTACTGGGTGCTACAGATCATAGGTCTGAAAACTCGGAGTTATTCACTTCTGTTCAGGGGAGCAAATCCTTATGCTGGCAACACAAATGATTACAGCAACAAATGTGTGCAAAGACTATTGAGCGCTCCCTCTGCTACGCTGCAGCAGTGGGCTTCTTTTCCGAGCACTTTCAGGGGGCTCTTCTCCTTCTTCCAATCTGCAGAGATCTGGCAGTCTTCCAAGAGGGGAGCAAGTTGATGAAAACATGACTTTAAGCCAGAATTTTCAGCATTCGCACCACAGAAGGGGAGTTTATAAAGGTGGTAAGTCATGCACATTTTCCATCTGTGCATCACTGTATGGCAACAAAGTCATCCTATTTTCCCACTAGGATCACACGGTGTCACTGAACTTCACTTATGGCATTGGCACTGCGGTTTCAAAAGAAAGATCCCCCTGCTCTCTGGAATGCTGCACTGTTGGGTATCACAGTCAGAAAACATCCTGCCTGCAGCGCATGCTAGGAACACAGTGCAGTGCTGACTAAAGTGCCAAGTGGTTTTTTGGAAGGCTGACTCCCCTGAGAATAAAGGATATTGGTATCTGGCCAAGAGGACAGGCAGAGGCAGGTTCTGTGCAAGACTCTGGAATTTTGGTGGAGCCTGAAACATTGTAGCCTTGTTAATAACAGCTTTGACTTTTGGCTTCGAAGGTGAGCTACCCAAAACCTAAGCAAATGGGTCACAAATTGATGAGCTCCAAATTATTTTTCTAGCTATGTTTACAGCTGCACAAAACAGGGATTTCCCTTTTTGGCTGCTCTAGTATCTAGGGGTAACTTAGTATCTCCATTAAAAAAAAATCCCCCAAAGGAAATTTCCTTTTTTTCCTGTCGTACATTCCTCAGAGTGTTTAGATTTCTACTCAAAATTCCCTAGTTGTCTTTACATAGTAGTCAGTTGTTTTTACTTCCCTTTCCCCCATTTKAATGAATAGGTCTAGTCTAATAATCCAGTAGGCGTTTAATCCAGATTATTTCCCAGCTTCAATTTCCTATCCCAATATTATCCTGCTTCTTCAAATGAGATTGAAAGCCACCTCAGGTGGTTGTATAAAGCACCTAAGCAAGCGTATTTGACACGATCCTTTATAAATCTTTTCTTCCCTTCAATTGTTATGATAATTAATACCTAAGTGGAATTTTTGAATGTCAAGGATCTAGTTTGTTTATAGATCTACTTCTATAAGTAAAACAATTCCCTTATATGCTTGTTTTCTTTTGGTAAATGTATTGGTTTTTGATGAAGTTTTTCCTCTGCATGGAAATTCTCAAAAACACCACAGATAAGTGGGAAACATGCAGAAGAGAAAAAGAATATCTATATAGATGGATCTTATACTATTCATTTCCTCTTTAACATAAACTTAGAAAGTTTTGTGAAATAACAGATCAGATCTCTTTGTGGCTTTATTTCCAGTGTTGCAAAGCAATTCAGAAGCCAGCATGGCTGGCTTCTTCAAGGTTCCCCCTCCTTTGGGAAAAACTTGGGTAACGTGGAGTTGTCTTAGTGGTGCTATTTACGCTATCCTTGGCCCCACTGCAGGATATTCATGGAGAATAATGAATATGGCTGGGCAGAAATCTCAATGTCCCAACRGTCCTTCTTTAATTTGTGCTGAAGTTTGGCACTGAACCTGCATAAAAATTTTTTTCCTTGTGGTACACTCCACATAGTTTCAGTTACCAGTGTGTACCCACACCTTCTGATTTGGGGACCAAAAGAAAGTCCCAAAGCTGTTGCTAGTCAGCCTCTGAGGTTGAACTGCACCCTGTTGGACTGAAAGATCTTGTCCGGTGTATTTGAGAATTCTGGATGTGATCTGTGTAACCAAATCACTGCATCAGGTCATCCCTTCAAAAATGCCAGCAGGTTAACATTTTTTCCAGTTATTTATTTTTGCCAGCTCTTGCAGAATGTCTTGCTGACTTCAAAGCTAGGTCTAATATTTGCATTTCCAGTACGGCTATGATGGGCAATTTAGCGAGACATTCTGCATATAGTTTTCTAGTGGGGCAACTCATTTGTGTACATGTGCACTCCTGAAATGACAGTTCACATTAACGTTCAGCAGCAGTCTGGGATCCCAGAGTCAGAGAGATGTTTTAGCATTGATTTCAGCGGAGCAGGATTGGATCTTTAGTTCCATGACAAGGCTGGAGAATTTTCATTCTGTCTCCTTCCCCTTCACAYACTTTCTTTTCTCTATAGAATAAGTCATTTATCTTGATCTCACCATTCACCTCCCTCTTTGATTGCAGTTAATGGAATTGTCACCTTTATGTACTCATGTTCCATTTCTCAACCTGTCTGGACTTTGGCCTCCAAAGGTTACCACTGCTAGTGAAGTAATATGATTAAGTGAGTCTTTTTAGACAGATTTATGTAGGATTTCTTCTCCAGCAAGTGTCACTTCTAGTCTAGTTCTGTAAAAGAGAATATTTCAAAGATGCCAACTGTCATCTCAAAACACTAAATTGTTCTACAATACTGGTTGAAAGGACTACAGGCTATATCAGAGCAATGCTGATTTATACTACCTGAAGCTGTACCCCTGCAGCTTGAAATACAGGCTTTTGCTAATGATGGAAAAAGAGAATGTTCCTGCTTCACAGAAAGCACATTTAAAATGGAATTTTCATTAGTTACTCTGTAATGAAAAGGCAAAAGGGTATGTTTTAAGAGAATCTGTCCAGAATCATGGGAAAAGAGGAAGGTTATTTGAAGCAATAGCTGAAGCAAAACTACAACTAACAGCAATATTCCAAACAGAAAAACATTCTTGTGTTCCATTTAAGGTACATACATCTACAATGTATTTTCAAGTTTATAGATAGATTTTGAAGTTACAGAAGATTCACTGCACACATATCTGCTCTTCCTGCATTTGATATGAAACATAAATTAGTCATCATTATTCTGCACTAATATAACACCTCCTAACCCTCAGCTTTCAGAATATTTGAGAGGAGTAATGAATTAAGCCTCATGTGGTCACATGAATATGTGATAATCTAAACTATCATTCTTTCACTTAAAAAAAAAGCAGCATTTTCAGGACTTCAGTTTTGGAGACTGGAAATCCTGGAATACTTCTTGAAAATATTTTCATTTGTCACCCTGCTTGGAAGGAAAACATGTGAATGCTAAAGAAGTGCAATGAAATGTAATAATGTATAAGGAAAAGTTATATACTTATAGACAAAACCCTTTTTTTTTTTGCTATGTATTGTGAGCAAAACCCCTGGATAAATCACAGCTAATTGTGTGATATAGCTGTGAAAAAGGCAAATTTGATCCCTGCCTGTCACTAAAAAGGTGCGTAGGGGATTATTATTGCCATTGTACAAGTTACTAGCAAGACATCATTTAAAACATCGTGCATTATCTTGGGCTAAGATCACCTGCGTTCAGAAAAGATGAATTCTGACTGAAACAAGTGCAGAGGAAGCTTATTAGGTAATCCAGGACTTGATGTTATGAGAGAAAATGTAAATGGTTCACAAATTTAACTTAGCAAAACAAAGGCTAAGAAGGGATTTAAATGGTGTCTATTAATACACCGTTGGAGGGGAACAAGTAGTATTTGTATTAAAAGAAAATGTCTTTTATAGCTTTTTTTAGGCTATGAATATACTGAGGACAGAAATCACAAAGTTAATTTTTAATGAGCAGAAGAATGGGATTCTGGAACAAAACAGTGAAGACAGGAGATGGCTGAGGGGGTGAGGAGCAAGAGCTATAAACTGAAGCTCAGTGTATTTACGAAAGGGTTTATATGTTTTCTTTGTCTGAGATAGTAGAAGAACGTTCAGGTCCATCTCTCTGGGCTTCATTTTCCTGTTTTTCAATTGACCAAAACATTTGGGCATATCCACAATCACAGTACTTTTCTTTGGATTACTGAACTAACATGAAACAGTTTGTTTGTGTCTCTGGACTTTGCACTTTCTCTGAGTGACCCATTTCCTTCATGAGACTAGTAGCCTTATGCTACTATTTTTTCCCCTGGGCCAGGTGCCCACATGCCTGGGCTGATCTGACTCAGACCATGATGCACACAGCGCAGCGAGAGAGAAACCTGCATCTCACTGCAGGAGGTGCAGACTCCTCAAATTTGTTCCCAAAGGAAAGCGAGAGGGCACAGGCTCCCACAGTGCATGCAGTGAACTGACGTGGAATTACAGTCGGGAGGGTGGCATTCTTTTTAAATCTATCTATTCAAAGCAAAAAATTGGGGCTAGTACAAGAAAACCCCAAATATTTCAGTTTGGGTCTAATGCCCTTCCCAGTCCTCCCTAGATGCAAGGCTTTCCCGACGGAAAGCTGATATTCACATAGAAGATTTTAGTTTTGTGGAAGCTGTTTTCTGTCAGAAAATCATTCCAATGGAAAATTACTAACTGGTTCTAATATAAAGTGACTAGCGAAGGTTTCAAAATGATTCAGTGGCAAAGCTGGAAGAGAACCCACAGCTCCTGACCACTAACCCTGTGCTCTAACCACGAGACAACACTCATCTTTCCCTGAGCAAGGTTGTTCTTGCAGAACTTCTGCCTGGGCCAAAACGGGAAGATTCTGGAAATGTTGCAAGCTGGCTTGCCGTTACAAGAGTTCCTGCCACAGCACACTGAGAAGATATGGGGAGAAATCGGTGATGGCTCTCCGGGGCCTCTTCCTCTGCCGAAGCGTGTGGGCATCACGAGTGAGAAGCTTTCCGATGCTCCTCACATGGCGGCGTGCAGGGACGCGGCGAGTTTTGTGTAAAAACCTGACCGGCCATGGACGCCACTGTCCTCTCCACCATAAACAAACCCAAAATAAAGTCGGGGCTTATTCCTCACATCAGGAACTTTTAACTTTTTAGGTAAAACTCTCAAAATGCAGCAACCCCATGCAGAAAATTTAACTCGCATCTTGCAGACTTGTTTTATTTATTTAGGAAGGCATTATGTATTTAGGGATCAAGGTGGGTGATGCGCATTTCAGACTGCCCTCGGTTCAGAGGTAGCTTTCTGCTCGTTCCCTTGTGTTTATTCTTCCCTTGGCTCTCAGCGTGGCTTTTCGCATTGCTTAGAAGCGAAATGCTTCTGCCAACCCCTACATTTCTGCTGTCTTGTGGGGAGGGTAACACAGCTGTAGCTGAGAATTACGACTTTAGCAACATCCCCTTTCGCAAAAAGAACGAACCCCCCCTTCCTGGCTTCTGTCTGTTTTATTTTGGCTTTAAATAAAGGAGAAATATGACTCCCCTTCCGAGGCAAAACTACGCGTATCGGTTGAAATTCCTGACAGGGCACAGTGCACGCTCCCGCTT
The DNA here is from genome assembly GCF_003343035.1 of Apteryx rowi. Lineage (NCBI taxonomy): Eukaryota > Metazoa > Chordata > Aves > Apterygiformes > Apterygidae > Apteryx > Apteryx rowi. Next base: position 224,473 of record NW_020449241.1, on the reverse strand, counting down.
TCCAGGGCAGTGCAGCTTGACAGCTATGCCTAACAC